>NW_018020586.1:808010-928510 GCF_002006095.1 Pseudomyrmex gracilis | reverse complement strand
GGGCCAGTATTGGCAAGAAGACAGGACCAATATTGGTCCAGTATTGGCAAGAAGACAGGACCAATATTCTCTCTTTATTTTTTGAGTTTGATTTTCATGCGTTATTTCTGACATCTCTCATATGTACATCATGTGTATTATATGGTTTGTAAGACGTGTATACTAGCTGTTGTCGTGGTGACAGATTGTGTTTACTGACACAACACGTTGAGATAAAAATAATAATAGCGCTGGTTAATTATAAATATTGTCGTAGTGCTTTTTTTTATGTATCTTACGTCGCGTTCATACACACAAATAATCTGTTCAAATTCTCTCGCTGCGAATCGATATGTCGACGAACACTTTGACACGCATCGCGCGCGTCCAATTCTGGCCGAAATCTCGTTCTGGCGAAATCAGTCAATATCTTCCAATAAACCCTCGTCGCGTCATTGGAAGTCATAAACCTTCTTTACGCTCGTCCATTTAATATTTTTTCCCCTCGCTCCCGTGCGTAAACGAGCGGGTAACTCCCAGTGTGTCCAACGTCATGTCGACGATAGTGTTTCCCCCGTCCGTGTTTCGGACCACTAAATCTCCGCGCTGTATCGCGCGAGCGAGGACGAGAGAAAGCGCGTGTATATATATACATATATACTATCTGCGTCTCTTCTCCCGTCATCGTTCTCATAGATCTCGCGGAAGAGGGTCTGTATCCAGTGGGGGAAACAGCCTCATCGTCGTAAACAAGTCGTTCTTCCTGTCGGCAACTTTTCCACCTTATCTACTCAATTAGACAAAACTACTTCTTTCTCGGCAAACACGAGGAAAAAAGCGTCCGCCCTTGTTTTCGACTCGCTTCCCATCGATAATTTGTCTCGGGGAAAACTTTTATTTGAGATCCTTCTCCCGTTTGCTCGAAAGTCGGCGAGCGAGAAGTTTTTTTTGCGAGAATGAAACAAAATTTTTAAAAATACGTTGAAAGTTTTTGCCTCATTTGTTTTAAATTTCTTTACATTAAAACAACACGCAAGTATCGCATCGATCGTCTAATAATAGACGTCACAATTTGATCTGAAATGTTCCGCACGTAATAGGTACGTATTTGAACTCGCCGACCGATCCGGCGGGAAAATAAATTTCTCGGTCGCCGGTCTATCTAATTGTCGGCGACGAGTCGCGCGTCTCGCGATTTATCGCGGCGCCAGGCGTGCTCGAGCAGAAGTCGCGAAACGTCCGCGACTGAAAAATGCATCGCGATGCACCTGCCGACCGCGCGGCACCAGTAGTAAGGGCACGCGATGATACGGGCACGGTGACGGCAGTACGATGACGTCACACAGTAACACGAACGCGGCCGAAGTTGGCCGAGAGAGCGGGGCCCTCCTAGTTTTGCCGTGAACGTTTCAGTCTGTCGCCGACCATCGAGGTGTGTGGTGTTTCTCGCGTGCGCGTCTCGCTTATTCTCAGTTTTTTTTTCCTCCTTCCCAATGGTTGGTGAATCAGCTGGTCGTCGATACGTCGTCGTTCCGCCGCTAACGTGAAAAGTGTTGACAGTGACTTGCTGGCGAAAAGGCCAGACCCGAGATCACGCAACGTTGGCCACCAACCTAAGGGGGGAAGGAGGGTAAAAAGGGAATTAGGTGGAGGAGAGTATCGATTCTCCGTTTCTAAATGAATAACAATCCTAGTGGGGTGGAGGTTGAGCTTGTGCCGCGACTACCGTTGCACGCCGATTTTTGCGGCAGCTGACTGTAAGTCATTCCGATGCTTCTCTCCTATTGCGATCGTAAAAATTTAATCGAGTTCGATCTTCCCTCGCAGGGAAAGGGGCGAAAGCTTCCCCCAGTCGCGCGCTGGGAAATTATAGGTTAAATATTGATTTTCCGTGCGTGTGCTCCGTGCGTGGTCTCCTGGATCCAGGCACGTTCGACCGATGAACGCGCTTGGGTTTTTTTTTAAATATCCACCTTCTATTTTTATGTAATCGTAAAAATAAGATGTGACATTTTACGTCAATTTATTTTTACTTGTCAATGATTAATTCATCGACCATTAGTCATGTACAGCCTACATATCTTTGTCGGAGTTAGTCCTACTTGCGTCTGATCAATACGAATTTCTCTACTGACGAGCGACTATATGGCTCGTTGCGCAACGCTCCTGTTTAAAACTGCCAATGAACCGAAATAAGAATAGCTCCCGTTTAACCTCTTTTGCAACATCGTTGATCTTTATCGAGACATTCCAGCGCGACATTATTATTGATCTTGTCGTGTTTTTTTCAACTTGCACTCAAAACGCAACGATGTGAGCAACTGTGTTTAAGGTCATCTCCTATCTAATATCTAACGTGTGTGTGTGTGTGTGTATATGCACGCATCGACACCTCATCTCGGATGAGGAAAAAGAATCGATCTTTAAAAAATCTAAAAGGAGAAGTTAATAAATAAAATCACATGCGCGCGGGCGAGAAATAAAATCGATCAAAACATCCGCTTGTTTGACTACTCGCGCTTGGTCGTTTCGATTGACGAGTTCTCTTTCTCTCTCTCTCTCTCTCTGTAATTACGCGAGTTGAATCACGCGGTTCGATTATCGGCAATTTAAATTCTTCATCCTGTCGTTCCGCCGTTTTGCGCCGCCGCCGCCGCCGCCGCGCCGTCATCCGTGTATGATAATGCGCGATGTATGCGCGCGTGCTCCGCCGACCAGATGCAATTTCGATAACAATGCACCCCCGATCGCGCGCGCACCGGCTTGACGCGCACGCTCCGCTCGCTTCGTGAGTGCGTCTCACCCGGCGCGGGCAAATTCTCATCCCGGAGCCCGAGATCCGCGTTTTGCTCGCCGTACCGTGAAATAGATCGGGTAGCGGAAAATAGTTATCGAGCCGGCGCGCAACTGATACGCGGGGCTGCAATAAAGCACTTTTCTGCCGGTCTTCAATATATACGCGGGCGCGTCTATAAATTATTAATAAACGTTTTTCCTCCTGGAAAACTGTCGATTAACATCACGTACACATTCGGTTTTAATGAAGATGTTGACTTTGTTTCATACCGTTTGTGTCCGTTCGAGAGAAAATACATTGCGCGATCAAATGGCGATTCGATTACGCGACGAATAACTGACGCGGCTTTGAAATAACAAGAGTCGCTGACGTTTGATATTTCAGTTTCAAAATCGTGAAAATTTCACTGAGAAAATGTAAAATCATGACACCTCTAATTAGAGTGACCTTTTAGTTACGTTACTTATGCACGAAATTCTCGCGAAACTTGTAGCAGCTTTAATTATTGTTCAGCGGGAAAACTTCTCTGAATCTCGGAACCAGAGTTCCGAATCGGAATTATCTGAGAAAATTCTCTCTCTCGGAGTTTTTTTTTTTTTTTTTTTTTTTTTTAATTTGCAACGTCCTCGCGTATTGAATCAACTTTTTTTTATAAATTATGAGGAACTCTCTTTCACTATTAGTCCTCGAAATAAAGCGAAAACTAATCAGAGAAGTGCGAAATTTCGAGAGATGCTAACTTCGCGAACGGAAGAAGAGGAAAACTGTAGAGACGCGGTTTGTGTGGTACGACGAATGCACCGTAGCATGAATAGTTTTCCCGGGGTAAGCTAAATAAAATTTAAGGATTCCCGACACCACGAAGGATGCATTGATCAACGCGCGAGTAGTTCGCGCGTTGAGCTTTTTAACGTTAAACGCGGTTGTGTCGGAGTTTATATACCGTTTCGCGTTTCGGGATATGCGAAAGGAAGTCGGAAGAACGACGAACGAGGAGGTGGCGGCAGACACGAAAAGAGGTGATCGATAAAAGCCGTCCTCGCGCGTGGCTGCGTTATTACGTATAAAAGCGCGCGGGGGATTGCGCGCGCGCGCGCGCGCCCAGCTCGATGACTGCAGCAGCCGCTCTCTCTCTCTCTCTCTCTTTCTCTCTTCTTCTTCTTCTTCTCTCTCTCTCTCTCTCTCTCTCGTGCATTGTATCGACGACGCACTTGCTTCTTTGTGTGTCGCTTGATAATTGAACAATTACTCGTAAAATAATTCCGCGCGCGCGATCGAAATTTTCGTCTGCCTGTTGTCAAGATCTGCCTCTCACTCTTTCGCTTCATTGACGCGGAAAATACGACAATTGATGCGCGAGACCGGGTTATCGGAATTCAAACATTTTAACGGCCTCGTAATTAAATACTCGTAATTGCGAGCAAATTAGACTTACAAAACTATTCGCTTCAGTGGGAGTTTTCGACATAATAAATGTCGACGATTTCTGATTGATATATCGATAGAAGAAAAGTGTTTTTTTATTTTTCCTCAATATCAGCGCGTATCGTATCTTAGAGCGTCATTAACGGACTTGCGAGGAATAACTATACTGTCATTCAACCGCCGATTCGATTCCAATTGAAATTGATTTTGAAGCTCATTCATTTTAGAAAACACAGTATTTTTTCATTCATTGTCACTTTTGAGTTTCAAGGAGAGTAAAAAAACACGGAATCAGAAAACGAAAAGAAAATCACATTCGACGAGTGTGCCTTGTTCGGTAATTCGTTTGGAAAAACTGTAGCTGAATGGTAAAATAAACGATTCTCTCTCTCTCTTTTTTTTTGACATCCCTCCCCCTCCCCCCTCCCCAGTATCCACACAATGCGAGTTCTCAACACCGAGCCACTTTGCCATTTTGTTCTCGCGACAATCGTTAATTAAAGCCGTCTAGGGCACTCGTGTTTGCAGACTCGCTCCGCTCACCCTCTCCGCTTCCGTTGCTCGGAGGTGATTTTCAAAACCCCAATCTCCCGTCGTTGCAGTCATTCGTTCAATAGCGGCGTTAATCGCGCCTCGGATTTTATAAACGGTACGCAGTTTAATGGAATTCCGCTCTCTCTCTCTCTCTCTCTCTCCCCGAAATTTACGCGTGTGTGCGTGAGTGTCAAACTCACGTGGTTGCGAAAATTGCACGTGCGTTGAAAACGTGCGTTCGAGCATGACAGCCGGAAAATTTTCATTCCGAGTTACAGGACCAACGAATAAATCGCTCGTCTCGTTGATAATTAATGGTTTCTCTCGGCAGCGCCGAGATGATAAATTATTATTATAACGGAGCGGAACTTTCTAAATACGCGCGGAACGTGCAATGTATCGAGATCGATCATCATAACCGTAACGAGAGGACGAGTTTTTTTTTTTTTTTTTTTCGACGATCTCTTGTTTATATATATTTGCGATTAATTTAACATCGGAAATAATTATGCGCGCGCATTTTCTGCGAGCGTGACATGTTAAACGCGCCGTAAAAGAGTCGGTGATTATTTTTTTTTCTGCAAATGGCAGAAGGACGTCGAGGAAAGAATAATAATAATGATGATGATGATGATATATTTCGCCGAGCGTCGAGCGCGCTCGTCTTGATTCATCTCGAATGTGTATGTGTGTGTGTGTGTGTGTGTCAGCTTTATACGAGGCTTCTGTCATCGTCGGGCGAGAGACAGGCGTAATCCCGCTCCCTTCTAAAATTAGAATCCACTTCACGCGTCTGATCCTTTCCCTCATCTCACTCCCCCGACGTCCGCCTTAGATCGTCTCCCCGACCAATCTACCTTGTTCCCCTTTGATCGTCCGCGTTCCCTTCTTCCACCAAGACCTTTGAAACAAACGGCGGTACGTCATTGGATTCCGTAAAATCTAACGCTCGTACATACGTATCGAATGTCTCGTGTGGCGCTTCATCGCGTTTCTCTCGTCGTCCTTTTAATCTTGACCGACACGAGTGTTTTCGTCACATGTTGCATTCGGAAAAAAATGTCGTCCCGTGTTTCGCGCAATAAAAGTGGTAATTGCTGCGTAAACGCGCAACGTAGCATTAAGGACATTTAAGCGTAATGGCGCCGTGTAATATTCACGCGGAGATAAACGAGTGCGCGGAAAATTATTATTCGTTGCCGCCGCTATCCGTCACGTATTTTCCGCTCGACGATTACGCTGAATATTTCATCGCGTTGCATTTACGTTTGCACGAGCGTGCGCGCGCGTTTTGCACGCTCCCAGAAAGGGATTATTCTAAAATTAGCGAAAATTATTAATTTAATTCTCGTATCGAGCCGTCAAAGTTTCTGTGGGAACAACGCATTAATTTCCAAAGACAACCGGAATCAAGTAGTTTTCCTAGCCGCACACGCGCGCGGTATGCTTAGGGGAAGAGAGAATCCTCAGCTCTTGATCCTCAAAGTTAGGTAGGTAGTAACTCCGTGGTATTTCCAGAGGCACATCGGGCGACAACTCACATCGCGACAAGAACAGCTGGACTACGAAGTACTACATAGTTCGCGAATTGCTTGCATTTCCCGACGCGAAGTTGCATTGCGAGCATTGCGAGCGTTTAAAATGCACGCGTGTGCTGACTTGATGGGCTGGCAAAATGTTTCGAGACGTAATAAATAAAACGCTCGCGTGTAAGAAGAAAGAGAGAGAGAGAGAGAGACTGGATATTAACGTCCAGTAACGTTATTTTTTGTATTTAAAAGTAAAATTGAGATAATTTACATCAGTAATTAAATAAAACACCGCAACAATTATGAGTGTCTTTTCTTTTTTTTTTTTTCCTTTTTCAAGGAAATTAAGAAAGAATTTTGCATCATATTCGCGTAATTAAACTACATACAAACGTCAATGTTTTTTACGTGCTCAATTTGAGATTCAGACTCGAGCGGAGAGGCAATTTGCTTTCTTTTATGCTAAAGATAGGCCGCTTTATGAGACGGCGAGTTGAAACGAAACCGACTTACGTCGACTAAAAATGGACCAGACTGCGAGTGTGTCTCTCTAATCCCGAAGTATTCGAGGCGAGAGTCTCTCTCTCTCGACCGAGGAGGCGAGTAAATTGGGTTACGCTTCGTTAGTATCGCGCCCGTTAAAAAGTTGAACGTTAGCGGTAGGTGAGCGCGCGCGCGCGCGCAGTCTCCCAGATTAATTATGGAAATTAATCCGCGTGCCGGTGGAATATGTATTTTGCGAGCGAGTCAATGAGCGATAATGTACCGCAGTCTTTATTAGATCGTGTCCGCTGATTCGCGCTCCGTTTCACGGACAGTTACGAAGCTCGTGAAAATCGTTTCGTTGTCGAGAAGAACTTTTTTTTTTTTTTTTGTTTCGCGTTAATTACACATGTACGAGTCGATGACTCGCGAGAGCGCCGCGTGTGCATTTTCGCGTTTATTGCGTAACGAGAGAAGCCGGTGAAAATATAATCGCGCCGCTCGCTAATGCGACGCGAGATAGTCACGGAATGCGCCGAAGATTGCGCCGACGTAATTGCATAATGGCGCTATGAAACAAAAAAAAAAAAAAAAAAAAAAAAAAAAAAAAAAGGAAACAACCGGGAAACAATGAAGAAACGCGGATATTTGAATATAATTTCGGGGATTGTCGCGGAACAATCTGCGCGTTTTCTCACTCACGCGGTTATTATTTGACGCGATTATTATTTTACTTCAATTTCGTAAAGCGCTTCGCGCGACTTAATTTTCAGAACCGAAGCAGAGTATTAAACGCCCGATAAAATTTAATTAATTCGCGACGCCCAAAAGGGCGCTCGATCGCGCCGTTTCGGATCGCTTGGCAACACATCGACCACTTTTACGAGAGCATCGCGTAATATCCGCACAGTTTTCCCTTTCTCCGTCGGCGTTGGTAGTAACCGTGTCTGCTTTCCATTAACACCCGGAAAGCATTAGGTGCTGGTAATGGTAATAGAGGCTCTCCGAGATAACAGCAGGTGCGCACAGATACCCGCATCGAGCGATATTATCGCATCTTTTAGCGGAAACATTCGAGCTATATTGTTTTTATCACGCGCTTCTCTTCTTTGCGCACAGAGAGAGAGAGAGAGAGAGAGTGAGTGAGCTCGTGTGTCTCGTTTACTGAATCCTAAATTACGAATCGAGTAATCGTCGCGTCGCGTGAGCTCACAATCGAACGTGCGGTCTTGTTAACGACGAATTTGAGCGCAACTCTGTGCGGCAAATCGAGTTAGCGCGAGTTACATCGGGCGAATTACAATCGCGTGTCTCCGCTGTTAGCGGCGAATTTATCCGCCATTCTCCGATTCAAACAAATGGCCAATCAGGTCGCGCGTTTCGCGCCAAAGTCGGGAATACATTTGTGTCGATGAAAACAAAATTTAACATATTTTTAAGAAGTAGTGTAAAATTGTGCCGATACTTCAATTGTTCACTTGCGCGAGATTAAGTACATTCGATTGTTCGAGAAACGCGAGTTTTAAAACCGCGCGAGTCGTTACAGCCGCGCGATTAGTCCGCGCGCGCGCGCGTTAATCGTCGCTTCTCGAGAGGCTCTTGAAACGGATATTTCTGTTCAACGCACGCCTTTACAACGTGCAGACTTAGAGACCTTCATAGGTTTTACAACAATACGCGAATATAAAAGAAGACGCGTCCGGGTGGTCCATTAACTTGCGAAATCCACGGCCTCGCGCGGCCTCGATCTCGCGAGCTCTCGACAATTCACGGTGAACGCACCGCGTAATTACTCTCTCGCGACGGAATATACACGGTGTGTCTCGCACAAAGACGCGCAACGCGCGCTTTCATATTTCTATCTCGCGATTCGCGACAATGAGCAGATAAATTGCAAACACACACACATCGCTAAATCACAAACGCGTTTAACCTTTGAGAGCGTCCTTGTCGATTTTTTAGTTTATTCGCAACACGAGAGAAAGCAGAGTATTAGAAGGACACCCCGTGTATACGCGCGAGTCTGTCACGAGTGATTATGTTATGCGGCCACGCCTCGCACGATCGTATCTCGATCGCCCTGAAACGCTCGGTTGAGGATTAAACCGGTAGTTATCGATGATCGAAACGGTTCGGTTGCACAAGTGTGTCTCACTTTCGACCCGAATGAAATGTCGATTATTTTTATTATTGCTCCCGGTGTTGATCCCAGAGACACAAAAGCGGATAAAGTCCTGCGAGTTACTCAATTCAGCGCGAAAGTTCGAACTGGCCAAGGTGTTTCTTTCGCAATAGTTTTTTTTTTTTTTTTTTTAGATTTTACAAGGAGATAAAAAAGGAAAACTTTTTCTACGTACGAGAGACGCAAACCAAGATGGACCTTCGAATTTAATTCGAACGACGTAAAAATGCGCGCGTTAATTTACACCTTAATTTCCGCGAAGAAACGTCTCGTGAATGAGAGGCGCTTGTTCGTCGGCACGTGTTCGCAGCGGAAATACCGAGATGCGCGATAACGCGAAGTATGAAGAAATTACGGACGAGTGTGAGATATCCCCGAGTTGCATGCTCGCTCGCTCGCTCGCTCGATCTCTCTCTCTCTCTCTCTCTCTCTTCTTTCGCGCGACGCATCCATAAATCCTGGGAAATGGAATCTCCCTGGTCGCGTACCATCTTCCGCGAGAGGACTACTTTTTCTTCCCCAGAGGGGGGACACCTCTTTCTCCTCGATAATACCTGCAGGACGTAATCCCCAGAAAGTCGGGCGTGCTTGATAAGTCCTCCCACGTCGGGCTTTGGGAAAAAACTCTCCGCCACAGTCTCCGGGTGAAAAAGCGACGTTCGAGAGAGACAAAGAAAAGGAAGGGACACAAAGGAGAGAAAATGAAAGAGAGAGAGAGAGAAAGAGGGTAGGGGGAGAAATGATAGAAAGAGTAATGCTCCTTGAGGTCTTGCCAGAAGATGCCCGGCCGTTGGAGATTATCGGGCTAAAACTGAAATCCGGAGCGAGGACGCTCGTAAACGCGAACGAATCGTCCTGTCCAGGATGCAGCCTGTTTCCGGCGACACGCCAATATAGCCTCGTCCCGGAGATATATGTCGGGAAAGGGGGATCGAGGATCTCAGTGATAATAGTCTTACACGGGCGTTAGGTAGAAACTCTCGGAAGAGATCGGATCGGACGTTATTCTTTTTCGCGTCGGTTTTTTTTTTCTCTCGCGACAGTTTTTTTATCGCTCGTTGAAATTTATGACCGTGTGAAATGTGCGCGCGCGCAACGTTAATATTCTATTAATCCGCGAGACATTTGATATTCACGTACTCATTAGTATTCGATATCATGGACGGTGTACCCGCTTCGAATGCAATTGGTCGGGACATCAAATATGAAAAATGCGACGACGCCGTCCTGGGGAAAAAAATAGAGCGCCCGTATGTACCTGTTTTTTTTTTTTTTTTTTTTTTTTTNTTCACGTACTCATTAGTATTCGATATCATGGACGGTGTACCCGCTTCGAATGCAATTGGTCGGGACATCAAATATGAAAAATGCGACGACGCCGTATATCTACCAATGAAACTGCGCCCATATTTACCTGTTTTTTTTTTTTTTTTTTTTTTTTCTAAAAGAAAACCAAAACACGCGCGCACTCTGGATGCTGATTCGCTCTGATCGCATTTTCGATCAGGCGAATTGATGTGCCGGATGACAAAGAGAGATATATGATGTCGTTTTACATAGGCGTTCCGGAAAAGTTGCCTCAAGCACGACATAAACAAAAACGGACAATAATCAAACTAACAAAAATAATAAAACGGAAGAAGAGAAATTACGAAAAGTGAGTACGTATAAAGAAACGAGCAAAATTGTAATTATGAAGAGAGAGAAAGGACCGCGAGGGGAGATTCATAAAAAAAAAAAAAGAAACATGCTCGTAAAGCGGAGCGAGCGGGAGCTTCTCGATGAAAAAAATATACTCCATTGGCTCGAAACTTTATTAACCGTGTTTCGCGCGCCGGACGATTTATCGGCGACCGATCATAAAGCTTTTTACGGGCTGCGGTGCGTAAAAGAGCAACATCGGCGAGAAATACGCGATTCGTAATACGTCGTAAAGGTCCTCGTCGTGCGGCCCCGTTGTGGAGGATTTCACGACGGTCTCCGTCCGATGATGAAGAGATAAACATCTGGTAAACGTCAGGACTTCAGGAAGCGAGCGAGCTTATTTCCGCGAGATAACGAGGGGATCATGTTGTACTCTACACGGTGTGTATATATACACGGTGTAGTTTTAGTGCTGATTTGCTCGGGCTTATCTTAATAAGACGGCGCGAATCAGTAATAATCGCGCGAGGGTGGGCGCCGCGCTGTTAGAGAGACTGCGTTTGAAGTGCGAAGGGAATTAATAAGAGAGAGTGGTGCGCGCGCGCGCGTATTTGCATGAAAGAAAATTAGCTGCGTAAACACACGCTGCGAGAAGTGGGATTATGCGCGAAGCGAAGATCGCTTTGTTAGATGATGCGCGAGATTTCCGCGGAAACGTAAAGATTCGTCTAAATAAGGAACGGATTAACGCGAGAGAGAGAGAGAGAGATTCTCCCCCTTTCCGACGGCGTTAATCCATAAATTGTATTAAGTCTTTTCACATCGAGACGGAGATCCAATTTTAGGATCGAAATTGCGAAGATGTTTTACCAGATGGGAAAAGTCTTTTTTTTTACACCAACGTTTCGCAATTTGACTCTCATTGGCCTTATTTTTCGTCGATGTTGTTGTAGAGACTACGAGACCTAATTTTCTAGACGAAAACGCTACATAAGAAAATCTTCCCAGTTCGCGTGTAAGTAAAACGTCTTTGTGCGAATTGTAATAGCGGCTTAATTGCGAGGCGGCCGATGTATTTGGAGAAGCCGCACGAGCAAGCTCTTTGAAGCCCTCGAGACTTCCTCCCATCGGATCGGCTGAAACTTAATTACCTCGGCGAGCTATGCGCGATATCGTCAGCCACTCGAAGGGGCGAAAGGGCCGTGGGGAATACCTCCTCCCGACTTCGATAAGATTCTAACTATATATAGTGACCGTTGTGCAAAGCATCAGCCAGTAACGTCGTAATCGCTTCGTGATTACGATTTTTTTTTTTTTGTGACATCAGATGTGAACGAATTCCGTCACCTGGCGTCCTCATCGATGAGATTCACAGGGATGATCCTCTGGATCTCACCGATCGCTCGTCGATCGCAGTGTCAATGTTGAGTTACTCAGCCGGAAAAAAAAAAACGACGATGACAACTCTCCTTCAATACGACGGCGATCTGTATTGACTACTCGGTCATGTCATCCTATGTAGATGTGCAATTGTAGTCGAAAGAGAGAGAGAGAGAGAGAGCTCGAAATGGGGTGACGTTGCGGACGAGCGCCATATAGTGGTTGAGAGTTGTGCCGTGGGGCAGAGACGTGGAGAGTTAGGGTGGGTCGGTCGGGTGGCTGCTGGTAGTGTGTATTGATCGAGCGTGGAGAAGAGCAACCTGCCCCCTCACCTCTCTCTCTCTCTCTCTCTCTCTCTTTCTCTCTTTCTTTTGGTCTCTTTCCTTTCTTTCTCTTTTTCGCGAAGAGCCCCCGTGTGGACGTCCATCCCTATACACGGTGTTTTCTGCCGTGCGCCACTTTTTCCTCGCTAGGCTTTTTCGCTTTTCTTTCTTTTTTTTTTTTTTATCTCTTTCTTTTCCTCTTCGAACTCTCTTCGCGCAAAGGTATATACACTCCTCCTCGCTGATATCCACGTCACGCTCGATCGGCCATTGTTTTTTGCCGATCGACAAACACCAACAGAATTACAGGCACCCGGGAGAGAGAGAGAGAGAGAGAGGCAATACCGAGCCTCCGACACTGTAATCTACGTTCTCCTTTTTCGTTCTCCCCTTCTGTCTCTCTGTATTTCAGTCAAAACTGCGGTCGAGTCCCGCGGGTAGTAAAAAAAAAAAAAAAAAAAAAAGAAATTGCGCGGTTACGTAAATACGAAGAGCAGAGAGTTAAAACTCGACGCGACCAGAAACTCCATTGTATCGGTGTTAAATTACTTAGTGTGAGATTTCAAAACCAGCAAAATTCCACAATCGTTTGATGGTAAAAAAAACAAATCGTAAAAATATGCGAACGTCCGTTCTTGTTTTTTTCTTAAACGTTTTTTATACGTAATGTTGTTTCTGCGATTAAAGAAACGACGATCGTTTGACGTCCGATATCCATTGATTTGAGTCACGTGTGCTGTGTCTGAAAACAAGTGATTTATGACGATAGCAATATACAGTGAGAAGATAATAATCCGCGTTCCGCGAGTGCAGAAACCATAAAATTGCGAATACTGCGGTGAGATATAGAGGTGAGAGACAGACAGAGAGAGAGAGAGAGAGAGAGAGATTTGCCAATGTAATTTACGGCCTCTGCCAAGTGCGTCAGGTGCTCACCTTACGACCTAATGAGGTTTAATTACATCTGACTAAAGCTCGGTTGACGCACCGTCTAGATTACAATTGCCGTCTTTCAAAAGCCGGATTTCCCGTCGTTACGATTAGTTTATTTTCGCTAATTGATTAACGCACTCCCGACTGTGTTATCCAACACCTGTTACCGGACGGACGAACGTTTCGTTTTTACGCGCACGGTTTTTTTTTCTCCTCTTGGAAACATTTCGAATCGCGCGCGTCGAATGTTTCTCTTCGGATTTGCGTCTTACGTAAGGTGTCGCGTTTCGATTATCGAATCGGCGACGGTCGCTCGAGACGCGAATCTCGCGGAGTGTTTCGCTCAAATTAACCGCATCGTCGCCCATTCGGACGATCATTGATCGCCACGTATGCCTCGGTCGATCGATTGACGTATTTCCCCCTTCCCCCCCTCTCTTTCCCTCTTGATGTCAATAACCGAATTGTCCGGTTCTACTAGCGTTGCGACATATCGCCAATTCCGAGATTAACGGAATTAATAACGATTGGACAATCGGGCTAATCGAATTAACGTTTCTCCTCTGTGAAACGAATCGCGTATGTGCGTCATTCCGATTTCGATATTGTGTGATTTTCGGATTTGCGATATCACGATCAATTAATAACGTCGCGAATCAAACGCGCGTCGCGCGGATATTTGTTTAATAATTCGACGAATTGTCGGAATTTCGTAGTGAAAGGGAATGCATCCCACGACGTCGAAAGAATTCCCGGGTCCGGTTGATCGCGGCGATCGAACACACAGCGAGGAATTCCCGCAGACACGTCAGATATCTCATCGATCGCTCTGCGCCACCCTCTCTTTCTCTCTCTCTCTCTCTCTCTCTCTCTCTCTCTCTCTCTCTCTCTCGCCCCTAACAAAATACAGGGGAATCCCGTGGCGAAACTTCTGGCGAATTTCCAAGGCACCTCCCCTTTCTCTCGTGCCATTCCTAACCCACATACTTACGCGAAATTATGTCGTTCGCGACGTTCTCGTCGTCGTCCCTCTTGCTTCTTTGTAAATTAAATTAAACATGATTTTCTTTTCTCTCTCTCTCTCTCTCTCTTTCTTTTCCGTATGCTAATCGTGAAACGTCCTCGGACGTTATTTCTACTCGATTTTTTTTCGCGAACTTCTCGCGGCAGTCTTCTACGAAAATTTCCATTTCCATTCTCGATGCTGTGCAACGCCGCGCGGAAATACTTGAAAAAAAATGTTTTTTTTTTTTCACGCCGCTCACGTAGCGCGCAATTACCAGTTTTCTCCCGTTGTTACGAGTGTGACGAAGTGGGTTCACCAATTAGCGGCACGTACGAGAAATTATCGCGGTTATTATCGCGCAATTAAGTCGAAGTCGGGAATGCGCCGAGAATGTGTGTCGATGCGCAACGTTTCACGCGTTCGAGTCTTAACACAGAAATTTATATAATGAAAATGACGTAACGCGGATTTAGAAAAACTTGTTAATTAAATGTTGCAATTGCGTCAAGTTGAAGAGATTGTCAAACGGAGACGGGATTTGCTGTTCCGGTTATAGCGAACGTTGCATTGTTTGTATTTCGACCCCGCTTAAATTTTCAACGTCTCGGCAAGGATGGAACTTCTTTTTTTTATTTTTTTTGCGCGCGCGCGCGCGCGAGCGGAAAACCAACCCCGAGAAGTCGGGAAAAAGTTTTTCTTTCGCGCACTCGCGTAGTTCGTTGTATAATCCCGGCGATTAGAGGCCTCGAAGTCCGGGTGTATCCGTGCTCCTTGAGCACGTTCAAAGGGAAACGTGGCCCTTAGGTGCTTCTCTATAATGCCCGAACGATACTCAGGAGAGGCAGCTGGCGTTAGTCAGCAAACCGCTCGGCTAATCCCTTAATTACTTCGACATGGTTAGCAACCCTGTACTAACCACGCGTCGGTGCCTGGCACTCGGTTCTCCGATTGTTAATTAAAATGCCTGCAGCCGTGCAATTTCTGCGAAACAACAAAAAACGCAATAGAAGTCCATCTCTCGAGTGAGAGAGAAAGGAAGAGAGAAATGTAGCCAGATTTTGGACACTGAAAAATTTGCAACAGTAACAACGAGAATTACTTTTGCACAGACCGACAAAAGATTTGGAAAATATTTTTGAAAATATATTTATTCTCTCTTTTTTCTCTGTATATGTGTATACGTATAAAACAAATACGATTAATAATCAAGAACTTAATGATAAACAAATATTTAAATATTTTCAAATGTTTTTCAAAACATTTTTTATCAAACATTTATTTAAATTAGTCTCTAAAACCTGAATTAATGGAAAATGCTGGAGAAAACAGTAATAACACTAAATAGCAGTATAAATTTGACCAGGTCGAGTTTAACCCTTAAATGCTTGAAATGCTCTTTTGCAAAACAAATTGAACAAATAACAACAGTAGAAAAGTATCGTGCGAAGAACTTGACGCACTTAAGGGTTAACAGGCGATTGTGTCGCCAGCTATTTAATGAATAATCGCCGATGCGATTCATTCTCTTGTAATGCGTTGCATGAACGATACTGATTCAGGTACGGCTGTGAGGGTGTGGCGGAGTCCGCCCTCGTCGACGACACCCTCAACGGAAATCCCCGCTCGTCGTCCACGTCGTTGTCGGGCGCGATCCTGCCGCCACAATCGGGATTCGCGGGATCGATCGACACTGCGGATAGTTCCGGGTTGAGAAAGTACGTACGAAACGCGTTGGTTGGTCTCGTCGTACCCATACCGCCAGCATCAAACTTTCCTTTTGCCAGATCGTCTTGATCATCCGCTTGCCTGTATACATTATACTGTCCGTCCTCTTTTGTGTACCCAAGTTGTTGCTTCTTGTTTGTCGCTGTAACGAGAATCTCGAGACAAAACGCAACCTAATCCGCGCGATATGAGCAATCTAGGCAGCTGTTTGTAGAGTCTCCCGGTGTATTCGAGTTATATTGTCGCACTTTGTTGCTACGCGTGCGGACAAAACTACGCGAAAATCGCGATTCGTGTTTTCTTCTCACTTCGAGCGAGTCATACGACGCGGTGTTCTTCAAAAGTTTCTTTTTTGTATTTATCTACACGTGATTCTTGTAATATTTTATAAACAATTGCATACATTAAGACGATTTTTAATTAATTTCTCAATTTTTTACGGTGTGTGAGCAAAAAGAGAGAGAGAGAGAGTGTGTGTGTGTGTGTGTGTGTGTGTGGAAAGATGAATGTCAAACAAAATCTGTCGTGTATTTGCGTCAGAAAGTAAATAACAACAAAATGTTATACGCCGCCGGTGGATTGTTGAACTTGTGTCGGGGTCCTCGTACACTACAAAGTAAAAATAAAAAAACTCATTTACGAGTAGTAGAGTTGTTGCTCCTTCTTCTTGCGCACCTTGCTTTAGATAGAAAGTATGTTGCAACCTGACGTTTTACACGGAAGAGAAAAGTGTATTCGTTCTTTTCAACTGACTTTTAAGTTTGACAGACGAAAGATATAGCGCGGGCACTTATTGACTTGCGAAACGCTTGCTTGGAACCGCACACTTATTTTCCGAGACGTTATCTCACTCATACATCCCTCACTACACCGTATGCAATAAATAAAGTACCGTATAATTTTTTTTTTAAAGAACCGTTTGCGCACGTGTCGGAACCGATGACCGTATTTTTTTTGTTAATTTGATTTTAATTTGATTTTTGTTTTTTTTGCGAACTAGCACTTGCTGGGTACGACGGACACCTGTTACGATTTTTTTTCCTCGCCGCGTACATAAATTATCTTCATTCCAGGACAATATTCTTTTTCACGCACATCATTCGCGACATTTAATTAAGAAAACATCATTTGTCTTCGCGGAGGACATTTCTTTTTCTTTTTACGGCCGCCGGTAAAAAATAATCTCTCACCGACCCGCGTCGCGTTTGATCGGCACGCGAGGATTTCTCTCGTGACGGCGATAAACGCGACGGCGGAGAAACTTTGTCACGGGGGAGAATTGATCGCGCGGAGAGATGGGACGGACGATCTCTAACGAGCGGAAATCAATTTGTCATTCGGTCGTGCAGTCGATGACGATCGCCGTGAACGGCATTCGACGGAACCGGTCGGAAAACAGATTAGGGGAAAACGCGAAACAAACGCGAAACCGTCGGACAATCGTCGGCGCGATAAATCATCAGCACCGCGATTATTTCGGCGATCACATCAGTTAGTTCGGTCCCGAAATGTCGCGGGCTGAAATTCGCCAAAGTCACGCGACCCCGTGGATTTTCACGTTGTAACCACCCACGAGAGGGAATGAGAGAAAGAGAGGAAGAAAGGGGAGAATTTCACCGAGCAACTTGGTCGCGTGACCAGCCTTTGTGACGATTCACGACGAATTTAAATATGCAGATTAAATCGTAAACGGAACCGAGAATAAAGTAGAGTAGTAGCGGTCATCAAGAGCGATGTTTTCCAGATCCAAAATAGAAACCCGAAGTAGAAAAATGAATGTTTCTTTTCAAGCTTCTCGTAGTGTGACGCTGCAAACAAATTTCTAGTCTCTGCACTGTATGATTTCCTCTCTCTCTCCGATTAAATGAGAGTCGGAACAACAATCCCTACCTTCAATTTTTTATAATCACTCTCGATTCCGAAGCCAAAAATCTCGACTCTCGTCATTTTTTTTTTTTTTTTTTTTTTTTTTTTTTTTGTCTATCTGTAAAAATGCACGCGCAGAATTCGAAACTTTACGATGGATCTAAAAGCATGTCAACACTTTTTCTTATACTCGCTTCTATTGTGTATTAACCTACATGCAGCACACCAGAGCAAAATCCGCCTGTAGATTAAACCAAAAATACAGACAATACAACAAAATTCTTTAAAAGACGTCCGAAAACTTATCCAGACGTTCTTCAAATTGTTGGCCGAGTCACTCGGTGAATAATTTTTACGTTGTACCCACGATTAAATAATAAAAAATGTAAATAATAAAAGAAAATATTAAAAACCATTTTTAATTAAAAACACATGCAATTGTGCGCGCTGAAGAGACTGGTTATTCAGTAAAACATCGGCCAGAAGTAATCGAGCCGCAGCTCTCCGAAGAATGCGCTCTCCGAGGGCTAAACAAGTCGCTTTTAGACATTTTTTTTTTTTTTGTGTTGTCTGACGTTATTCCGATGACGAACTTCCGGGATGAATCGCGTCCTCTTTATCTTGGTCCGCAGTTACTGCGAGAAACCCGACAACGAAACTGCAGAGATGGGCGGTGTGCCGCACGTGGAGGGTAGCCTGAACAGCGAGCTGTACGCGGTGCCGGTGAAGCGACGACAACCGAAGGAACAGAAGAACAATGCGATTCTGCAGGACAATATCCAGGAGAAACCGACGGACGTGGATAGCACCGATTCCGAGGACAAAGACGAGAATCTGCCACCGGGTTGGCAGAAGCACGAGGGTAAGTATCGAGCACACACACACACACACATATATATACACGTACAACGTAGCTGTGCCGGCGATCGATATTTCTGAGCTGGAAGAAGCATAATGGATCCTATTTAGCGTTAAATATTACTATGCGCGATGACGCACGATTCCCTCGTATCAAATGGATATTTTCGGAATTTTGAACGCAGAATGAAGTTTGAAATAATTTTATTAATTAATGATTTTATTAATTGTCACAACAAAGTTAGTCAAAAATATCTACTTAATTAGCGTTTTAATTGTTGAAGGATGTGATTTATTGATTTGCGTCGTTTTCTTAATTTTTCTTTACGTTTTTTATTCCCTCTCGTTGACGTGTGAAAAACGATACGTCGACGAGAGAAGATGACGACTAAAAAAGTAGTACGTGACTATTTCGACGTGCGACCGTTTTAAATTCGAACTCTTTCGCGATCGATCGAATGTTATTTCAGACGAGAACGGACCTTATTACTGGCACGTGAAGAGCGGCAATATTCAAAGAGAGCCGCCGGAGGCTCCGTTGCACTCAAAATCGGAGGCGCGTCGGAGCTTGGTCAAGGATAACGATAGCGTGAGTAAAAACAAACACACGCACACAGAATCTATTAAAATGCGTCCTGATTTGTTGTTTTTTGTTTGTTTATATAACAAACAACAATTTCGTGCAACGTGCAATTTTTTTTTTTTTTTTTATTTGCGTCGCAGATAAACAATTTTCACACTCTGAGCGGCATGGTGAACACGGTGACTCGCAGCAACACAAGCTCGGCCCTGGATCAGGAATTAGAGAACAAGAGGAAAGTCGAATTAGCGCTTAAGTGAGTGAACTTTGTTTTTGTTTTCTCTCGCGTCTTGGTGACGATCGGTCAGCGGTTTTATTATTTCGTTTGTCGTTTCCTCAGACGAAGAAGCTACCCCGCCAGAGCGGATTCGGAGGGCAGAGACAAGCCGATCAGATTCGCCGTGCGATCGTTGGGTTGGACGGAGATCGCGGAAGAGGATCTGACGCCCGAGAGAAGCAGCAAGGCTGTGAACAAATGTATCGTGGATCTCTCATTAGGTAGAAACGATCTCCTGGACGTCGTCGGGCGATGGGGCGATGTAAGTGTTTTTTCTTTTATTTTTATTTACTTAACAAGTAAAATTTATAACAGAACAACAAAAACGTGTAAATGAAAGACGGAAAATTTTAATTAGAGATGTGACCTTCAAAAACATAATTGGGACGTTCGGGGTCCTCCTTTGAGTTACTGACACAGCATTATTGATTTCACCGGTAAACGCGCGATGAGGGATACGTTACAAAATATTTCAGGGTAAGGATCTATTTATGGACCTGGACGAGGGCGCACTCAAGCTGATCGATCCGGAGAATCTCACTGTACTCAACACACAGCCTATTCACACAGTCAGGGTGTGGGGTGTGGGGAGAGATCACTGTCGGTGAGTGAATTATTACCTTCGAGCAAATTAGGAAAGCGAATTCTGCGACTTAGAACTTTTGAAGTTTTTGAAACGAAAGACGTAATGTTACTAATGTGTATTTTTACGTTGTTTTCATGATTGTTTGCTTGGTTTTGGACGGGCGTGACAGCGAGAGGTAAGCGACATGAGGAAATATAAATAAAATATAAGAAATAAATTATTTGCATGACGAGGAATAAAATAAAAAAAAAAAAAAACAATTCACGCTGTTTAAGGGACTTTGCTTACGTGGCAAGAGACCGATCGACGCGGAAACACATGTGCCACGTGTTTCGCTGCGACATACCGGCGCGCACCATCGCGAACACGCTTCGCGACATCTGCAAGAAGATAATGATCGAACGTTCCCAGCATCAGAATCTCGCGAAACCGGTGGACATAAACGGCCGAACGAGCCTAGCCACCAGACCCACGAACCTGCCCACTGAACATCGGCGCTTCCATAGAAATGGTCAGGCACTAGTCAGTAAGTGATCTCAGATAAAATTCTTTTGTTATCTTTTCGAAATTACATTTTGTGTGAAATGTCGTGAATTGACGAGAGCAATATTTTATTCGAAAAAAAAAAATTAAATATCTCTATCTTCTTTCTGCGCGCAGCACAATCCTTTCCGACGCCGATGGAAGAGCCGAAAAAAGTGTTGCGAGCGCAATATCTCGGTTCGATGCAGGTCAGTCAAGCGACTGGCATGGAAGTCTTGAATGACGCCATAGAACATATCGTGGCGAACACGCCGATCAATCAGTGGCGAAACGTCAACGTTGCTGTAGCTCCTAGCATGATTTCCATTCACACGCCGAACGTGAGTAAAATTAAAAATGTTCGAAAAATCGTGAAGCAAAAACTTGATTTCCTTACAAAATTCATAAATTCGCGCAGGATGACAAGCTCATTGCCGAGTGTCGAGTGCGCTACCTGTCGTTCCTCGGTATCGGTCGCAACGTGAAGCAGTGCGCCTTCATCATGCACACCGCGCAGGACCTGTTCATCGCACACGTCTTCAACTGCGAGCCTAGCAGTGGAGCCCTTTGCAAGACAATCGAAGCTGCTTGCAAGGTAAGAATCATGATCTATACTGCGAAACATAAGTAAAAGTAAATGAAACTCCAATCGAAGAGACATTTCTTCCCTTGTTTTAGCTGAGGTACCAAAAATGTTTGGACGCACATCCACAAGGTTTTAGAAACGCTAACAGTCTCAACACTCCGAGCGGTAGAGGATTAGGTGCGACGCTCAAGTCTTTGGTCGGGTCCCTGACTGGTCGCAGAAATAAGCAGGGCGAGTCCTGAGACGAGGCTCTCTCGCTGCAGGTAAACCACATTGAAATTGCACGGAAAACACTTCAGGAATATTGCGATATTTTGTTTTTACTAATCAGATCAGTTCTCCGATTGTTCGCTAGGAACTCTGGCCACTGCCTGCTGAGCGAGAGGTGATCCGACACAGGCATCTGCAGTCGCCGTTGACCCTCAAGTACTTCGGTGGCTCGCCGCCGAGCGCGTCCCTCAAGTCGCTGCTTTCGCCCTCTCTGGACACCAGGCGTATACAACTCGCCCGCTGGGAGAGCAACCCCTAAATAGACGCGAGGACGAGGCGTGTCTGACGCGCGCCGGGAGGCGGGTCAGCAGAGCAAATGGATGTACTTTCTTCACTTGACGTATAAACGACTGAATTTTCGCAAAAAAAAAAAAGAAAAAAAATACAAGAAAACAATTCCGCAGAGTGCTACACCACAGCTATAGTGGACTACGCTTACCTATGTCGATATGTCGTTATGTATGTTTAACGCTGCGTCCGATGAAGAAATGAGAGAGAGCAATTGCGGGAGTATTTTTGCCGTTGTCTGTGTTTCGGAAAGAAGAAAAAAAATACAAAAACGGCGGAGATGTCGGATCAATTCTGTCGCGACCATCTTTTTGAAAGGCGGCGCATTTGCGTGGAATTGACAGAGGGGAGGGGAGGAAAGAAAACGTAAGATTAGAAAAGAAACGGAGAAGAGAAATCGGAAGAGTTAAAAAAAAAAAAAAAAAAAAAAAAGAGAACACAAGAGTCATCTGTATATATACAAGGTGGTGATTTAAATTGCGCTAAATTTAATCAACTCGCGAAAGAGAACGGGAAGGTTTTAGTTAGGTGCGAGAAAACGAGAGGAGATTTTTTTGTCGCGAGCGAATTGTCATTGCTGTGTGTGTGCGTGTCCGCGGGGAGTGAGTGTGAGCAGCTGTAGTTAGCGTAGTAGTTAAGTAAGCGTATATCCGCGAAGGCATTCGAGGAGAATCGAGGAGAGTTATAGAGAGCTTGCGTATATAAATATATATATATATATATATATATATAAATATAATATATATATACACACATTACGGGTATGTGTGTGCGCGTGCGTGCGTTGTGCGTGCATGATGTATGTATGTGTGTGATTCTTGAGTGTTAAGGAAGGAAGGAAGATGTACGCGAGGACACATACTCGCGCGTGTGGGAAACGCACTTTTGCACGCACACACGCATACAAACACACATACATACACACAGAGACACGTACACTGACACACGCACGCACCGCGATTTATACCGAGTGTCTCGCGCGGACGTGCCGTTTTTTTTTTTTTCCCGCGGCGACTCTGCGCGGAAGGAGGGAACACCATTGAGAAAGATCGCAGCGACACGTCCGCGGACATTCCAATGAATATTTAAAAAGAAAAAAAGAAAAAAATACACGCACGTTTACACGACGGCCGATAGGGAGTTTATTTTTTATGGCGAATTAGTAGGAGCTTTATATAGGGAAAGAGCTTGCAGCAGCACCTCAGAAATCACAGAAGCCGATACGACAAATACTTATACCGCGACCGTCCTTTAGACTTCGTAGGGGTTTTGGAGGGAGGGGGGGCAGTGTTGTAGGCGAGAGAATTAGTGGTGCGCAACGATATTCCGCAGTCACACGTGATCGTATAGTCGGTCGTTTTTGGCACGCGCGCAATATAATCGCGCGGGGTGTAATGTTATATTATCCAAAAAAAAAAAAAAAAAACTAAACACCACGGCGCGAGATTTTTACGTCCGCGCGCGGGTAAAATAAAAACTATCGAACTGAATTTAAAATAACGGTGGTATGTAATAACGATTATTATTATTATTATCCTCGATGATAATTAAATATCCGCGAACGCGTTAAATGATAATTATTGTCGCTAGACGCATCGTAGGCGCACGACGAGTTGCAGTCGACGAATCGTATGCATATCAGGCCACCGCAATTTTGCCGATGATCACTGTTCAAAAAAAAAAAAAAAAAAAAACTAGATGCATGCGAGAGGTATTGTTCGTACAAAAAAAAACATACACACACATACAAACATTGTTACATGAAGAGTCGAGTGTACAATTTAGGACGTTTTACACATCTAAAAAAATACAAATAAAAATAAAAAACACATACATACGTCGCGTACTTAGGAAGATACGTATGTACAAGCTATGCACCTCGCACTAGCGATCGCCCGCTGTTTGTAGAAACTTAGAAAAAAAAAAACGGTTGCCCACACCGGTTCGTGGTGCGCACCGTTTTCTTGCGATAACATTTAAAATTCACAAACGCACCGCGAATTCACAATCCATGTCCACCACACCTCTACAGTGTTTACACGCGTGCGCACTGATGACGATTATGCGTAAAAACAAAAAAAAACAAAGTATGACTCGCCGCTGGTTCAGAAATGGAACGTCGCGAACGGAAAAAAAAAAAAAAAATATTCCTTAATTCCTCGTATGTAATTTTTAATTAATATTTGAAAAATCGACTATATATATTATTTTATATACAGAGAGATAGTTTCAGAAATAGTTTGCTATCGTTGCTCCAAGGATTAAAATAAATCTCTTGAGAAGCGCGTTGTTTAACGAATCCTTCCGAACAATTTGCATGAATATACTTTCTTGAAAATTAATTTATCTTTTAGTTTTCAGAAAACGAAACAAATTCAAATTTACCAACGGATTTATGTATTCGGACAAAAGCACGAGATACGCAATTGATTTTTTGAGTCACTGAGAAGTTTCACTTTCTCCTGTTTTTCTCGAGAGCGATTCTTTCTCATTTAGAGAGCGTAAAATCCTCGTCGTCCTGTGAGGACGGTCACGTCGTACAAGCTATATCGTCGTTGCGAGAGTTTACAAAGTTGTGCGGGACCCAGAACGAAGATATTTCTATGTAGCGTTTTAAATAAAAAAAAAAAAAAAAAAGAGAAAACAAAGAAACATTTGAGAGAAGCGAGGAAAGAATGGAGGCGAGATGATATTAATAGAGCGTTGCGGAAGAGTGTGCGTGAAAGGGTGAGTATGCATGAGTATATATCGATCGGAAAAAGGAAGGCGATTATCAATCATTATCATCATTATTATATTATTATAATATTATTATGTAAATAGTTCGCCGCGAGAGGATATTTATCTGTCATCACATCATCGTCGTCGGAATTTTCCTTTCGTTTTAGTTTTCTGCGAAAAATCATTTACTTTCGATAGTCGCGCGAGAAAGCGAACGAGCGAGAAGTTGAGTTGAATCGCGCACGGTGAAAAAAATCCAGAAGTAATTTCCGAAGTGCATAAAAAAAATTGAAAGAACTCTTTCTCTCTCAATAGCGCCAGAAGTGTTTGCTTTACTACTATCAAAATTGAATTTTTGCTCTTTCGAGAATTACGAAAACGATCGGATGTTGCGGCGCGAATTTTTCGTTCGTATATCTAACTCGCTCGTTCCTTCTGGAAGACACGTAACGAGGAAGCGAGCGCGCGAAACGAGAGTTTAATATACACGGCGTGGATGTAAATACGATAGGTGTACACGTGTAGGGAAAATAAGGCCGCGCGAAGCTAATTGAGTTCAAGATGACACACGTACACTTACACACACTCCTCCTTCACACATCATCGCATCGCACCGCACGTGTTTATTACACGTTCTCACCTTTCCTACATACATACACACATACACACACACACACACGCACACATAAACATTTACACGCGCACGCATACCTTCCCAAGTAGATAACAGCGTAATGTAACAACGCGCGCGCGCGCGTGCGCGTGCGAAAAGAAAAACGTTACATACTCACAAATTGCGCGTAGCTTAACTGTCACTTTATATAGATGTTAAAAAAATAAAAAAAAAAATGCGTCGTCACGAGGCGAATAAATCTCAAACGAGAGAGGGTGGATCGGAGCCTAGGAAGGGAAGGGAAGGGGAAGGAGGGGAGGAGGTTGTGTTCACACAGGTGGTTGAAACACACAAGGGCCATTTATAATTGACATAGCATAGCGAAACTTTACTTGTATTTACCGTGACATGTAATAACCCTTTAAACGAAGAAGGAATGTGAATCTGCTGATAGAAGAGTTGTTCTGCACAAAAAAAAAAACACGATGCTTTATTGATAATTATAATGTCTCTCTCTCTCTTTCTCTATCTCTTTCTCTCTATCTCTGTCTCTCTCTTCTACTTCTTTCTCTCTCTTTTTCTTTTTCTCTTTCTGGTACGTTACTTTTTCCAATTGTTTCTCTGTAACTTTGTAACTTGCTCTATTGATTATTGTCGTTTTTTTTTCGCCACGTGGAGGACAGTACCTCGCATTCACGAGACGACTCGCGTCATTTATATATATTATTTATTGGCTTGATCGACTCTATTGATTAGTATTCGCATTTTATCGTCGCTAAATAAAACCGCCTCTCATTGTTGTCATGATCATTATCGCGTCACGTATAAAGAAACAAATTTAAAGAGCCGCCATTTTGTCGTATTGTCGTAATCTATATCACAAATAATTGTTACCACCGAGTTTTGCAGACGGGAGAGAGCGGCGGGTAAGTTGGCTTTGGCTGCACAGAGCGCAAAGTTTTTTCTTGTCGATTAAACGAGGATTCGAAAAAAAAAAAAAAAAAAAAATTGAAATCGTGTCCAGAAAGCGATCGATTGGCATTTGAATCGCAGTGTCGGTGTTTGGAACACCATCCCTTAATGTGCCGTTAATTTCATCCGTGTACGCTGATACTCGGACATCTTTTTGTTTTACAAAATGCAAGAAAAAAATAATCTTATACGTTTACTCTCACAGTGACATATTTACGAAACACTTTAAAAATTGAAAACTACCAGATGTATATATTTAAAGAGAAAAAGAAGAGTCTGAGTGCGGCACATTCACGATGGTGTTCTGAGGGTTAGTCGAGCGCTACTTACCCGCACCGGACGTTATACTCTCTCCCGAACGACGCTCTCTCGCCCGAGTGTCGTCGCCCGAGAAATCGATCATCTCCCGAGACGATATGAGGGCGGGGAGAGCGAGAAGAAGATGCGCTTTTTTAGGGAGCAGCGAGACGGAAAACGCCCGTTTTTTTACACGAGTTTTTGCGTCCGCGGTTCACAAATTTGCAATTTGCCGCGATCGGAACACCGCGAATTGCGATCATCGGAGCAGCGAGATTCTATCTGAACGCAAGATATGCACACGTGTACACAGGAATATTGTTAAGTGGAATCCCGCTGTCGTTGAGAGAATGAAATATATGAAAAAACAAACAAACAAACAAACAAACAAAAACTACATACAGAGAAAAACAGAATAAACAAAGCACACACACACACACACACATACACATGTACACACGGACACACACACATACACAAATAAAAAATTAAGGCGCGTTGTTTTGTGTGCGAGAGAATAAACACACTTTGTATGCACCTGCCCCTATTGTTCATTGCCTATTTGTATCGCGTAGTTGGACCGATTGAGTAATAACGAGTCGGGGGGTGTTACGAGATACTATTATAAATACATATATGTGTATATATACATGTATATACATACGTACATATATATATACATATATATGTAAAAGCTAGAAATGAAGAACTACTGTAACTACACCTGCCTCTTGTGAATAAATGCCTATTTGTTTCTTTTCACGTGTCTCGTTACTCCCACTTTGCAAAGAAAAACAAAACATTTATGCAACAAGAAAAGAGACGAGCAAAATATACGGTGGATCAAGCAAATAATTGCAAATCGCTTAAAATTATCAGTTAGAAATAAATAAATACTAAAACGTGATTCGAAAAAAGGTCGATGAAGACAGAAAGTGCGAAATGTGATGATTTCGTAAAACAGATTTTTATTAAATAAATATCGTCCTTGTAACTGATCAGATCGAGAATTATACAATTGCCAGTTATAAGAGAGGGAGAGAAAACAAAAAAAAAACAATTTTATTGTACAATTATACAGCCTCGCGTTTGTGTGTGTACGCTCGTTTCGGAAAAATACTAATTTTTATGTACAGACGATTTTCCCTACGCAAGTGTGACGCACGCACGAAATGTGTATTCGTATAGTATCACTTCTAAAGTCACACGCCGAAACACAAACGTTGATATTTATACTATCAAATATCGCGATCGAATGTTTTTTTTTTTTTTTTTTTCAACTCCGAAATTCAACGTTTTTTTTCGTTGTATCGCAGGTAATTCGTTGGTCCTGTCGGACAAAACGATGGACGGATGATGATAAGTAATCACGGTCGCGGATAATTCGATGTGCGATCGTTTCAAGCTCGTAGGAATTGTACTTGTCTGAAAAAACTCTTAGGCGATCGATTTTCGAGAAGTGAACCCCCTCGAACGATTATATTTCGAGTGAAATTTCATTAGTCGACGATTTCGTAAATTTTCAAAAACCACAAAAAAACTGCGCAATTTATATATTTGGGGAACAAAGTTAAAGGTCGAAAACACATTTTACAAAATTTTTGAGCAAAAAAATTTCCAGTTAAAGAAAAAGATATTTGTCAAATTCCGTCGGGAAATTTCTCGGGGCTAACATCGACGCGATAACTTTCCTTTTGTCTGCAAGACGAAGTTGCTTGTCTTCATCAACTTCATTATCGACTGCATCGACGACGCGACGCAATTTTGTGCCATTAAGATTTTTTTTACACGAGCGGTCTACAAATTCAAACGAACTAATAATGACAGTTATATCGAGTTGCATCGCAGAACCGTGCAAAAAAAAAAATAACGAGCAACAACTGGATCCAGTCGAGACGAAGAGATGGAAAGATGCGTTTTTCTTGATCATCGTTGTAAAAGAAAATCAACTTGCACTCGTGAAAAGATTTAAAGAAGAATGCACACGTTGCGCGTAACTTTCCCCGGTGGAGGAATCGTAGAAAGTCTCGGTGCGTGTTTCGCACATTTTTTTTTTTCTTATTACGCGAACATTCGCGCCATTTAAATTCGAATTATCAGTCGCGGTTTCGACACGGGCACTTGCAATTAGACTCCCCGCGGCGGAAATCTCGTTACAAGCAACTCGAACATTTTACGCGCGCATTACGTGCAAAGTTCGATATATTCGCAAGAGTTCGAGAGCTTACATGCAACACCTCTTGGTCAAATTACATACAAAGTATTTTACAAGCCTACAAAAAATTCAAAATCAGTTCAGAGAACTTTCGTCTTAAACAAAAAAAAGTGTGTGTGTCATTTGGAACAAGTTTGAATCTTGTCGAATGTTAAATCCGACAAAAATCACCTCAGTTCTCCATACGCTAGACAGTCTTTAGAAAAAGTGAATACACTCGAGAGTTCGTGCCGTCAGGAACGTCGGAACAGTCAGTCGCGATCGCGCTCAACGAAGTGAAGCCATCGCGCTGCGTCACTTTCGTCAGAAAAAGCCGAACATCTTCTTCGAGCCGGTGCTCCTCTTCTTCCTGGCCGGCGCCGACATGTCCGAGTTCTCGCCGTTCTTCGCGTCGATTAATTGAGAGGACGGGGTCAGCTTGCTGCGCACATGCTCGTCGAGAAGCGCCTGCATGTCCATCTGCCACTGCTCGAGCTGCTGACTCAACTCGACCTTCTGCTTGATCGCCTCCTTCAGCTGACTGTCCGCCTGGAGAATGTCTATCCTCGTCCTGGCCAGTTCCACCTCCACCCTGTTCTGCCTGGCCACCGCCTGGTCCCGGACCTTGTACGCCTTCGCCACGATCTCGTCTTTCGTCAGCTCGGAGTGCTCGATGTCGCACCTGGCCCGGTCGCGTTCCTCCTTGACGCCGCGTAGTTCGGCCTCGCAGACGCTCAGCTTGCTCGTCAGCTCCAGAATCGCGTCACCGCGTCGCTTCAGCTCCTCTTCCTGTACCTTGCACTGCTCCCGCAGGTGCTCCGACTCTTCCCGGACTCGGTGCAGCTCCACCGCCAGTCCCAGTTCGCCCGGTGCTCCTCTGCCCGACAGCGCGAGATTGTACACCTCCTCGACCAGTTCCAGCAGCGCGCCCGGACAGTTTGTCTATAAAAAAAAAATGGAAAACGTGTGCAATCTTGTTGAAAAATATTGGATCCAAAAGCCCTTTTCCGTTTCTGTTTTTATTATTCATCGTAAAAAAATATTTAATGTTTGAATTAATAAATCACAACACTTACCGGCGAAGAACGAGTTTCGCGCTCATTTGTGTTGACCTCGGCTTCGGAATTGTTGAGATTGATGACGAGCATGGACTCGTCGCAGTCGCTCTGCAACCCCGAGTCGTCCTCGCCACGTCTCAGATGCGCGCACAGCTCTCGCAGCCGATTCGTCGCCTTGGTCACTTCCGTCCTGAGACCTCCGTCGTCCTGATCTCCCAATGAGGTGCCGCTCTCCTCGCACTCCATCTCCGCCTGCAACGACCTCGGCGGTCTCTGTATAGATCCCGACCTGACTCTTCTTTCCGCCTCGATCACCGCCAACGCTGACGCCAGCTCGTCTCTGAAGACGCGCATGGAAAAGCAAATACAAAAGATCACAATAAAAACAAAACAATAAATACTACTATTTAAAATATTGAAAAAAACGTCTTTAACATTGCAAACACGAACAAATGCGAATTATGTGTTTCTCCTCTCGTTTCTTTCATGAACTTCGACATTTTCTCAGAGATCTTACATCGCGCTCGGACCGAGTGTTATTCACGCGCGTTAACGACGACATAGCTCCGCATACGTACGTCATACGGAATCTGTGGGACCTCACCTCTCCTGCTCGGCCAGTCTCGCACGGTGTTCCGCTTCGTGACCGAGTCGCTCCAAGGCCGTGGCTCTCTCCTCGGCTTCCTCGAGGGCCGCGATCGCCCTGGCCCTCTCCTCCCGCAGCTCCAACGACCGCCTTTCCAACTCGGTTCTTTGTGCCGACACCAGTTGTACCTGAAACGATCGATAAACGCGCGAACTTTATCGCAAGAGAATAATAAACTCGATATCCGGCTGCGCGAGAAGGCAAGAAGAATAAAACCTCTCGCGGAACACGAGACAAATCGAGATCTCGACGAGGAAGATCATTTTTTTTTTTTTTTTTCCCTCAGAACGTTCCCAGAGATCGCGCGGGTTCACGCGCGAATTAACCGCTTCCTTTTTTAATAAAAGGATCTTGTTGATTATATTCTTCAGCGAGCTCGCGCGTCTGAGAACCGCGCCTTCGACTTCCGATGGCTAATGATTGATAATGACAGCTTCCGTTTCTCGAGAGCGAAAAGAAAACCCCGACGAGAGAAAGAAACTCACAATGTTAAACGCGATTACGTAGAGGAAGAAGAGGAAGATTATTAAAGAGACTATTAGAATCGAACGTTTTTTACGTGCGAGAAGTTAATTATCTACTTGATGATCGTCGGGCGATAAAGATCGTGATTAAGAAAATTTACTTCGTCTCGGAGAATTTCCAGACTGCTGACGTGATCCTGCAGGGTGGTGTTCCTGAGAGCGCATTTTTCCCGCAGCACCTTCACCTCCACGAGCAACTGCTCTTCCTGTTTGGCGGCCTCTCTCAGCTGATCGGCCAGCCGCGTGTTTTGCGCCGTCAAGTCAGCGACGAGCGTGGCCTGATCGCGTTCCGCTCTCCTTGCTCTTTCATTTTGCTCCTCCAGCTGACTCCTCAGGGTCTCGATGTCGGCCTGAAGCTCCAGAGCCCGCGCCTCGCTCTCGTCCCTGGCCTCCTCGAGTCTCCTTCGCAGCAGATGCCTCTCCTGTTCCAAGCTCTGCAAAATGCACAGAAGACAAAACGATGACGCGCGTTTTCCATCGAATAATCAAAAAAAAAGTCGATCCGCAAACGTTTAAAACGTATATTAAAGGTACATTATTGTTATTTTATTTATTATTATTTAAATATATTTGAGCATACAATTTTGAACAATTTAACTCGGATCGGGTCTCGGATGAGCCGACGATTTCGTTTCGGTATTTAAAAGAACATTACACGATGCACAAAGACTCGCGCGCAGGGGTCATTTGTTCCTTTCACGAAACCGGCTCTTACGGACAATTGCGGACGTGATTCGGTGAACTCACGAGAGAGAGAGAAGAAAGAAACTCAACATCGTGAGTCAGTGCTCATAAATCACATTTTCATAGCGTTTACACGTACGTAAAGAGAGTATTCAAGATGGCGGTTGCTGATAGAAGTTGAAATCCGCAGTGAAAGGAATTCTCGCTCAAATTTATTAACACACAATTAGACGCAATTCGACCGCTTGGCCAACTATCACACTTTCGTTTTCTTTGAGAAGAAAGTACGGTTGTTGTTTTTTTTTTTTTTTTCGAAATAAAAAACATCAAAGTTTTTTTCTGCTGCTAATTAAAACGCAGAAAGAAAGATCAGATCTGCGCCGCAGATTGAGAGGAAGAAATCTTTGCATTCGTTTCGGAAAAAGACTCGAGACTTCGACAAAAAAAAAAAAAACGCGCACTTCCACAAGAGAGCGCAACAAAAGACCACGAGAACCAGTTTCGTCCTCTTCGACCGCACACGCGGTGAACCCGCTTTTGTTCCCACACAGTGCAGTTTCTTAACCCGACGATCCGATAACATGCCCCCGCCAATCGGATAGCGCGACGTAGTATGTATATAACACAAGTCGGAAAACGCGCGGCCCGATTACTGAATAAAGCGAACTAATTAAGATCTATTTACCAAATGAGGCAATCTCGTTAATTAGTCGCGAGACACAATGAGAGCCCGTGTTTGCTCAATTGTAATTCCACGTACGTACACGCGTTACGTCGGGGGATCTCTTGCGGAAAAAAAATACCGGAGAAAATAAATATGCTTTTTAACTGCGTTATGTTATGCCGTTTTTAAACGTGAATAACAAGCGAAGTTACATGTGTTCTGTAACGTGTATATACATATATATATCTTTTGCGAAGAGTCGCGTGGTGCCACAAGGTTTATCGAGTTGGAAGGCACGGCCTTGGTTTCCCGTGGTTACTCATCGACCGATCGCCGCGGGTCTCCACAGTTCACCGATCCTTAAAGTATGCGACGAACAGAAGAGATACGTGTATGTGCATATGTAACTATAGATATTACAGCCAATCCCTGAGAATCTTTCCCTAAACCGATGACGTCAATTGCATAATTTCACGATTTGCAATAATACGTATGTAAAAAATATATTTTATGTAATATAAAATATGTGTATTTATATAATAAGTATTTTATATCAAGTACACAATTGCTATATTACACATGATGTAATTCAAGTCGAAATTGTGTAAGACGATCGATCGTAAAATTGTTGAAGTCACATTTTGAGATTAATTGGCGCTAATTGGGTCGCAGATCAGACAAGTTGGGATTAGCCTCATTGTTGGAAGACGAACGCGCAACCAACGTGCGTGTAGTCGATCGGCACAAAAGCCGAAACTGCGTAACACCGTCGTCGACTACGCGCGAGTCACGGATCTCTCGAGCGTCCCGTTCTCCGACGCCGACGACGACGACGAGACGTTTGCTCCAATTGCGGTGGTCGCGCGCCGATACGTTGCTGTTGTTTACAGCACAAATACGCCGCCAGCCAGAAATACCGCTGCTCGCGGTGCGATAAGTTGAAACGAGCCGATTTCGCGTTCGAATATTTTCCTTCGACGCAAATTGCGTCTTTTTTTTCTTCTTGTTTGATCAATTTCGGCTGAAAAAAAAAATCTCACACACGAACAGGCGGCGCGCGAATTTTGCACGAAGAGGTCTCAATTAGACCGCGTCTTTACAGTTATCTAATTCCGAACGAACCGGAGCGCCGATATAGAGCGCGAAAGTTAGCACATTCAGGTCTAATCAAATTTTAACGGTACTCAGAATAAATACAAGACAGTGCGCGATCCGTGCCCTTGTCGGCCTTTAAGGTCGAGAAAGCGCGTACTAAATAGCGCAATATCGAACGTACACACACTGTCCTGTTTGTTGCCAACGCGCAATGACTCACACTAGATAAGCAACAGCGATCGTTGTCGCGGTGCTTCAATCGACAACAAATGCCCGTCCGCATCGGTAATTTGCGGATATGCAGCACGCGAATATAAATAAATTGCAACACACCGCGCTGTGTGTTGTCGTCTCGCGAAAAGAGATCCTCGTGGAAAATCGTGACTCACGACTCTTGTCTCCAACTCTCGATTCTTGCGACATGACGAACATCGTCGATGATTTGAGTGACGACATTCGACGGAATAAACGAAAAGTCAGCGTAAATCAGCGCAGAGAAAAGGTGAACCTCGCCGCTCTGGCTGGCACGAACCACACATCTTCGATTTTAGTCCGTTGCTTCGTGTCCGCGCGCCATAAGCCAGGCACCGAGATTTAGACGATATTCAAATTAAACTTCTTTGATTTGAGATTGCGATTTTTTTAATTGAATTTTAGTTTTTCAAATTACATCTGATTTACACGCTGCGCGTATCGCGTTTTCGCCATTTAATTCTTTTCTCTCAACAATCGATCGATTCTCTCAAACTCAATCTCGCGCGCGCGCGCGGACAAAGATCGTTGGCGTGGGAAAAAAGAAACTTGGAGAAGTCAATCGTACGGATTAATTGCTGTTGCACTACCTTTGTGGCCAGGCGCAGTTCGACGCGCGCGCGCGCGCGCGCAGTATTGCGTCGCACCTCTCGTTCACTTTCCCTCGAGAAGAAAACGATAATGCAGAGCGCACGTAATCGGACGAAGAGAAGGCGAAGGTAGAGAGAAGTCTGTAATCTCGAGGCAATGGCCTGTGACGATTCCGGCACAGTCTGGGGCATGAAGCCGGCACAACCGGATCCTACTGTTACGTAGGGAAATGTATCCAACGAAAGTCGAGAGCAAAAAAAATTCTCTTGTTGATACAAATTTAAAACAACTGCCAATCTCAAGCGACCTTTCGAGAGGCAAAAATTTTCTTCAACATGTAGAAGAGTCATTAGTTTGATTAAATATTTTAAATTGCAGTTTTGTAGTAAAACGTTTTCATCGAAACTCTTCAACCTCTTCCATCGACTTCGACTCCAGAAGCAATCGTCAAATATGTGCCGAGTAATCGGGAAACCGTACGCAAACGAGAATGAAGAAAGCTCACGAGACAATTGCACGTTGAGGTTAAACGTTGCATAATTTCGCGTTTATCGTCGCGACCGAATGCGATTTGAACGAATCCGGTAATTGGATTGGCTTGTCCTCGCTAATCGATTCCCATTATCGCGCGCGCGCGTGGGTCGTTTCTTTTGCACGAGGAAGCGGTTATTACGAAGCGAGATGTCGAATTTATATAATAATCATTCGCACAACCGAGGGATAACAGAGAGAGAGAGAGAGAGAGAGAGGCTCGCCATTTATTCACGAGAAGCGTGCGCATAAATTTCTTATTTATTGGATTATTACGTATCCGATGATCTAATTGAGCATCTTGTTTTATTTCGACTGAAGTTCGTATTATGTTAATTTCTCTAGAAATAAAACAACGTCATCGCTGATTTCCGTAAAAAATCTCAAATACATTTCGAATCAATTTATTTGCAATATCCCACGCGAATTCCGGTCTCTCCGGTAATTCGCTTAGGAAATAATCGTTGGACCAGAAACTTTTGCGGGTAAATATTATTCAACGTTTCCTCGCGCTTAATGAAAGACCGACGAACGCGTGCCGGTCTCTCGCGATTGCGCAATTTTACTAACGAGTAGCAAAAATTAAACTGATTAAATAGCGCGGTGCCGTGTGTTACGAAACATACACCGTTGTGTTTTAATAACAGAGTTTATACGTTTCGCGCAAAATTTTCTCGAACGAACAGGGAGAAGTTGAGGCGCAGTGACCGGGCGGAAATTCGAGGCGCGAATCATCATCGTTCGCCGTGGCGAATCGCGATTTTTCCTCGAACAGCCGCGTAATTAGGCTCGCGCTTATAAAATTTTTTTATGATGCGCGAGTTTAATTAACGACGACGCGTCGTAGCGTGTTTGCCCGCGCGAATTAACGCAAAGCGATCGAAAACGAGTTGCACGAGTGAGCGCTACATGGCGCGCTGATTATTCCGCAACTCGGCAATTTTTGATAATTGCGCGATTGGCGATACGACACGTTCGTCACAAGTGCGTTCCCCCGCAGCCATGAGAAAAAACGGGAGTTGACACGATTCCACTTCTGAATCATATCGCGATGCTAATTGATGCAATCTAAACTCTGATATTTTGCTTTTTTGATTGACCAGAACATGTTATCAACATTAAAACACTCTTGCTAATTTATTTAATCAACGTCCATTCGCACGACAACGCTCGCTAGTGCGAGTTTACAAAACGTCCGTGACTCACCGACACGTTAAATCGCCACGTTGGCGCAACCCGCGGACTTTCGCAAGTCTCTCAGGGTCGCGCGGGTTCGTCGGCGGAACACATTTGTGTGTTTTGCACCGATAACAAAACTTATCTCTTATCGAGTCAATCGGAATAAACCGTTTGACACGCGTTTTTGATAGCGCGAGAACAGCTGAGAGACGCGACGCTCTGAACGAAAATATCTTTTTTAACACAAAGACAATTTTTTAACGAAAAAAATTATACGACTGTGTTACGTATATAATGAATTGCATTGCACGTTTTTAGAGCGCGCGTTGTTGAGCAACGTGCGCACTTTGTACTCGCTATTTTTCACTTCGGCAACAACCGTTATTTTCTCAGCAGTTTTCTCTCTTTCTCTCTCTCTCTCTCTCTCTGATATCTAATTGATCGCGAGATGAGACAACTCTCGCGGATAATCAGCCGTTATGGTAGCGCACGTGCGTGCGGGCGGAAACTCCGTTACTTTCCGCGGAGACAAACGTCGCGCGTCGCACAAACGCACACAATTAAATCCGCGAGAACAATGGGAGGATCGCTCGCAATTCTCGGTTATAACAGTCGCGGGTTTCTTAATTGTCTTATTCTCGTTCTCGCGACGATAAACTTGCGCGAGATTTCTTTTTTGCACAAAGCGACGTCAATTTCTTCCGCGCGTTTTTAATCGCCCGTCCCGCCCTTCTCGTGTTCTTCGAACGATTCTTCGTCGTTTTAGTATTTTATCCGCACTTGTTTCCTTTGAAATCCCTTTCTCACGAAAGGAAACGGGAAGTCGCGCGGATCATACCCGTAAGCGATGACGTTTCCGCCTGGAAATATCAACTTTCTGGCGATTCGGCGAACAGTTGCGATAATTATCGACGTTCGAAATAATTTTCTTCGGGAAACCCGCGAGCGGGGCTGTTTAAACGCACGAGTAGCCACCGCGCCGTTAGGAAACAATCACGAAAGTCTTGACACGCTGCGATTGAATCGTCGCGTCGCATTGGTCAGACGCGACGAGGCTTGGAAAAAATTGTCTCTCTCGCGACGGTTACAAGAATCTCTCATTAACTCTTAAACACACACCACGGATATATATACGCAACCAAACGGTAATTTCGATTGTATTCCGCGTTTACGCAAACTTTTTTTTCATCTTTACGCAATAATTTTATTCCAAGTATCTCGAATCGGAAAAATTTTTTTAATGGAGAAAGTTCGCGCAATTTGACAATAAAATTCAATAAGTTTTTTAATTTAAATATCACATCGATTTAAATTTTTTTAAGAATGCAAAAGAGACGTCAAGTGATCCTCTTCAAAAAATCTTTTTTTTGCTAACGCGATTTGTTCTGCCTTTTTCAATTTGCTCGAAAAAAAAAAATAGAAAGAGAAGTAAACCAAAATAAGTGTGACAATTTTCTCTATTGTCAGCGCACGCGAAAAGCGACCTCGCTTACATACGGAACAATCGCAGCTAGAGCGGGGAGAAGAGAAGAGAGAGAGAGAGAGAGTAAAGAGGGTAAAACGTTTTCTTTGAGGGTCCCGACCTGACGGTCTACTTTTTTCAAGAACTTCCGGTCGACTTTATCGCAAGTCGGTCCCGTTCGCGCCTCCAACGCGCCGACCTCTTCATCTGCAATTAGTCCTGCGTGGTTGCGAATTATTATCGCGCGCGACGCGCTCATCGCTCGACGGCCTGGAACATGAAGAAGAACGAACTGGGTCAGGGTGCTGTTGCACGAATCCTCCGCGGTAACGGTTTCCGCGCCGAATAGTTTTCCGTTTTGTGTAAAGGGGATGAAAAAGTTCTTTTTTTCTTGTTCCGTCGTTTGACTCACTTCGCTGTGTACAACTTTGGAAAAGTTCCAGATCGCGAGCGTGACTTCGTAGTCCGCGTTTTTTTGCTTTGAAACTTGCTTGGAACGTCAAACTTTGTGTGTGTGTGCTCTGCCGTGTTGCGTGATCAATTCCGTCACCGTTTATCGAAAACAATGATTTGCGAATGAATGATTATCCCATCTGTGTTATCGTTCTCTTATGCGCGCGTTACTTGGTTCTGCCAATCGCGTGATCTGTCGCAATCCTACCAGAAAAAGCGTGTATAAATAATCACAATCGATTCTCTCGGACATTGATTGTTGTCGTTTTTATTTTGACGCTGATCGTCACGTGATTTCACTTTAGTCACGTGTCTTTAACAACGTGACTTGTGTGAAAAGTGTTTTACAGTAAATATTTTTTATTACAAACTTTCTTTTTTTACACTTCTGTGTTTCAAAAAATGTTTTCGTACATAATTACGAAAATTACAGTTTTGATGAGTCACTAACAAATCGTTTGTTCTTTAAAACACCGAATATTTTGGATATAAACGTGATCTATAAAGTCTACATAAATTTCTGATTTTTTACACAAATATCTTAAAATTATATATAAGTTTTTTCCATTGACGTTACTACTTTATTATTATTATTATTCAACATATCACATCTTGTGTAGAATAGATTTTGTAGATAAATGTGTAGTAGTTATATGTCACTTCTTTTGTAGAAGAGATTTTGCAGATATTTTGTAGTATATTATAATTATAAAACAAACAAAAGTTTATTTGGTGTTACTTTTTGATATCACTTCTTTTGTAAAACAGATTTTTTAAAGAAATAATTGTTTGTAGTTTACAATACAGAGAAAAAGAATCTAAAAAACAATAATAAATAGATGTACCAAAAGATGGTCTTCCTGGTAATTAATTGAGAGGAGTAAAAAGATAACAAAAAGATAAATACAAAATAGCAACAAATTTTCTTAGAAACCGTTTGACCGTGACAATCTCACGCGTCTTAATTGGATTATCTCGAGGTTAATGGGTCCGCAGCTTTTTTTCTCCATCACCAGCGCACCGATATTCCCAGACTGATGATGCATAAGTACGTAGAAGCGTGGAATCTGGGCTTTCTCGCACAAGAATTACAGTCTTTGCGAGCTGCATAATGCGCATTATTACTCCCGGCTTTAGAGAGACTGGTGTTTTTTTTTTTTTTTTTTTTTTTTTATCGCCGGTGTGAAACGCTTTGCCGCCCCTGATCGTGCTAATTGCCGACGCCGCTTTCAGGCCGCAATTATACAACGACAGCGAGCATCATCATCCAGCTGAACTGAACTCGGCTCGATTTCGTTACGACTCGCGATCGCGCGCGCGGCCTACCTATTTCTTTTCTCTTTATACATACGTCGGCAAAAGCACACGCGTACAGAAACGAAAGTGGAACTTTGAACGAAAGCGCGCGCACTTTTGTCAGACAACTGACTCAAAGACAAATGAGTCTCGGAGAGAGAGAGAGACTCGATGATGATCGCGCTGCGATGATAATGCACACTTGAAAAATCTCTACTGGAATAAGTGCATCGAATGAAACTCTTTTCTCGGCGAGCACTCGAGAAGAAGTTTGTTTTTACCTAAAGAGATACCAAGCCTTTAATTAAATTGAATAAACAAATTAAATGTCACAAAGTAAATACAGAAAGTACCTCGTTTGTGAAAATTCTGTTACGTTTCTGAAGTAAACTGCGTCGTTATGCGTTCACTTCACCGTATTATCGCGTATTTTTCACGTTTTGCGAAGAACTCGTTAATTAAGTAAACCCGTTCGTAATTTATCGCTCGACGTAACTACTGGCAGCGAATCAGAATGACAAGCGCTGAAAAAATCGACCGACGTCGCTGACGATTCGCGGAAAAAAATTGCATCGCGTGTAATTATTCCACATGTAACCGTGGCGAACCTAATTAAAGGATAAAGCCGGAAACGTCAGCGGCGGTGCCGCTACTAAAGCGCTCGCGGTCTGGAACGCGTGCCATCGTATTCGCGCTTAATATTTTACACACGCAACGGTCACGAGTGCGTTTAAATACGGCGCGTGTAAACATCGTATGTGCATGTGTACTAGCGTCATAGATAGCGGCGTGACGCCAGTCCAAGTGCAGCCGCATAATAAATTCGCAATTCGATGACGCAATCGGCCTTTACTCACCGACGCTTTATCGAGTCTTTGAAATGTAAATTCGTGACAAAGAAATACAATAAGAAATAATTTGTTTTAAACTTGCTAAAAAATCGTAAATCTCGTCAGAATAAAAAAAAAGGACTTGTTCTATTATTTTAGAACGCAGATATTACTTTTTAGAATTTTTAAGTGTCTTTGCTCGCGTGACTGCGCGAATGTTCGAAGAAGACTCTTTCGCTTCTGTATAGAAAAAAAATAATTGTTTCCGGAAGTAGATGCGGAAGTCACGTACTGTCATTTGGGGGAAAGTAGCGCTTAGCTGAAGATGCAGCAGTTTTCTTGACAAAACCATTTGTAATGTCAATTTTTCTTTACGATACTTTCTATACGCGTATTTTATCTATTCTGTCCATTTTATTATTCAAATATCGACCCGGATCCTAACTTCTCCGCCTTTCTCTCGTTCTTATTTTCTCTCTTCTCATTAAAATATATATATCACAAAAATCGAATATATAACGGATCGTTTCTAAAAGAGATTTAACGGAAACGCACGTGGGCCTTCTGCGCGGAGGTCAAAACTAAGGCGACAGGCATAATGCGGAAAGATACGGAGGGAAATGTGTGGGTAGTCAAGACGCAGGCAGAGCGTAGTGCCGGGCATTGTCTCTGAAGAGACCGCTCGTAGTTGCCTAAGTAGCTTGTTTCCACGCTTTCGTGGATCTCTTTCTCTCTCTCTTTCTCTCTCTCGCTTTTTTAGAGGGATCGACGACGAAATCCGAGTAATAGTACGCGAAGGAGACAGACTCTCGACCGCAAAAAAAAAAAAAAACGCTATTATTACTATTATTATTACCAGATACCATTAGATCGCGCTCGAACGTTAACTTGAATTAAGTGGCGCTTTAACTTGGAGATTGCGCGATCTCGAGCGAAATACGAAAGTTCAACGCGAATTAAACGACGTTAGTCGGCACGAGCCTAAGTCTGTGTTGCGCGCTATCGAAATTTATGAGAAAATTATGATAATAATGACGGAGTAAAAACAAAAAGAAAACACTTTTATAGTTTCTTGCTCCAGTCGCGTTCCCAAGCGATCTTCAGCGAAGCGCGTCGCGGCTCTTCTCGTCGAGACGCGGATTTTATACTGGCCGGCGGGCAGGTTCAAACGTGTCGCTCCCACGGGTCGCAATTTCGATGCGTTTTGCGTCGAAAAGCGCGCTTGTGAAATTTAGTTTCTCTCTCTCTTTCTCTATCTCGTGGCCCGATTTCGGTAAAATCTCCGCGGGGTGAAACGTAACTGCTGCGCGCGCATACGTTTTCTATGACTTTCATTGTTTTTTCTTCTTCTTCTTCTTCAGCTCGTTGCGGAGGAGAGAATTGCGGAAAAACGTACGCGCGTGCAAACAGCTATTTGAGGCGCAGACGCGAGTAACCGTTGCGCTTGGCTGCTCGCGAACGTGCCGCGTGTCTTTCAAAAAAACACAAAGGAAAAGAGGAAGCGATCGTTTTAAGGAGCGATCAAAACGAAGTCGATTGCGTAAAGAGAAAGAGAGAACTGTTTTTAATTAAAAGATCAGCAAACAGTCAATTGACAATTTAAAAAACCAGGTTTATGCAAAAAAAAAAAACAGAGAGAAAATATGTCTCTTCTTTCTGATTTTGTTCTTTGAATTTATCTTTCGTTTATCGCGTTTTTTCCTGAAAGCGCGAGTCGTGTTTTCGACCTTTCCCGCATCGAGTTCCGCGTTATCGACTTACGTAATCGCGAGCGCGCGTACATAGCGGCAACAAATTTTCCGTGGCGAGCCGGCCATAATGTTGGAAAGTGACTATATCCGTTAGACACGAAGGTGAAAAAGGATTTCCGCCCGATGGCGTTGGACTGTCTCTCGCAAGCACATAACGGCGCGATTCTGTCGTTTCTTTTTTTTTTTTTTTTTCGATTTTTGCGCATGGAAGAACAACGCGAGAGATCGGTTCCACCGATAAAATATTTATCTCTTCCTTCCTTTTCTAAATAGATAACGTGATATTGAAACGGTGTGTTTGAAATTACATCTCTCGTAAAAAAACGTTTTATCTCGCGCGATTATTATCAGCGTTATCGCGCTCGAGCGCAACAACAATCCAAATAAACGGCTCGCGTCACATCTTTATTATAAACGAAGCAAACGGAAGCTCTCTCGGAAGCTCATCGGTCGCTGTTTTTATACATTAGTTAGTGACTCATTGTTGCATTTTTATTTCGTAATAAAAGTAGCGCAACACGGCGATATCGAGTTGCAAAAAAAAGTGGATTATCCCTCGCGAAAGTGGAACAATCGCTGCAACGCGCGTGCATTGCACATGTGCGCGTAGAAAACAGAAGCAGTTCGTAATATTTGTCGTAAAAATATATTTTTCTTTCTCTCTCTGTGTGTTTTTACGATAAATAATTTCATCACGACGCGATAAAAGTAAAAATTAATTTAATCAGGAGCGAAATGTGCTTTTGCAAGCTTCCAATTATTATTATTATTTTTTTTCTTCAATTATTATTACGTACAAACGTCGAACGAGCAAAAAACTCGCATAATTAACTCGCTTATCTCTTAATTGCCGGCGCGCATAATAAATTATATTTATACGGAGTTGTATGTATTTTATTAGCCGGCTACTTTTGTCGTTTCCTTTTTCGAGTTTACTTCTTTTTATTTACAAATTAATTCTACGAGAATTTCTCCATATACGTAATGCAATTATGTAATATAATTGTTTTTAATTTTGTCAACAATTGAAGGAAGAATAATAACAATTATTGTGCATTTGATTACGTCGTAGACGTTAATTATTGTTTTCAATTATGCGAGTCGAGAACTCTCGTCCACAAAAATTTATTCAAGCACTTACTTCCAATTTGACGGAATATTCCTCGGCTAAGGTCTCGGCCTGCTTCGTCAGCTCCTGGTTCCTCTCGAGCAGAGCCTTGCCGAGTTCGGCGGCCAGGACGAGATCCCTCTCGCGTTGCTTAAGGAGCTCGGCGGGATCCTGCACGGTGTCCTCGTGTTCCAGCGAGTGTCGCCTCGTCTGGAGATCGGATATCATGTCCTCGAGAGCGTACGGCCTCGTCTGACTGTCTTTTTTCGGCAGCATCGCGAACGTCTCTCTCTCTCTCTCTCTCGCTCACCCGGCGAACGTCACAAATCAAATCAAATTTCGATCGATAAGAATTCGGAAATGGCCTGACGTACGCGCGAATAAACGTACGTCAGGTGAAACACTTTGAGAATTACGCGCGTCAGCACGTTATTAAAGTCGACGCGCTGCGATAACGAGCGAACAGCGTTGGGCTATCGGGTGCCATTGATTGAGACAAAATCAATTAAAATTTCCGGTTTTCACTTCTATAGCGCGCCTGCAAGCCGGACAACAGGAAGACAGGTATTTTTTTCACGATGAGTCACTTGCGAGTTTGGTTTTTTTCTTTTTTGTGTAGAAAATTACGCGCGCTCGACCGCTACCGGAAGCGATTGCAAGCCGACGTGACATTGCACTCGATGCGATACGCGCGCGCGTGCGAACGAACAGACCGACGATTCAACAACGCTGTGCGCGGCATCACTGTCAACAACAATAACGACGAGTACAACGCACCTGCGAACTTCCGAAGATATCGATCGCGGAAGTTCGCTGCGCTATCGATCGGAGAGCGCGGCTATCGCCACACGCAGGTTTCTTCCGATATTGTGTATATTCTCTCCCAGTAATATTCACCACGATCGCGCACATTTACATTCCCGCGGCAGCAAAAACGAGGCGAGTTCTATGCGGACCGCGATTCGCGAATTGTCTGTCGTCGCGCGGAACAAGGCCACCCGAATGGAAAGTCACGATAATTGCGACACTGAATGTCCGGTTTCACAAATTCACGTAAAATAGTCTTTACGGCGATCCGACGATCGATTCGAAGCGGCGAGTTTTACAACGCGCCGTCACTTCGCTCATTCGTTCCACGTTCACTTTGTAGAAAAAAAAAAAAAAAAAAAAAACATTGTGCGGAGAGAATTGCGGTGGATCACCACGTGTTCACCGTGTCGATATATCGAAGAGAATGTTTTCCCAGGACCGAATCACACGATTTTCCTCGGCGCGACGTGTATCCGATTCGTCGTCGCGCGTTCAGCTTCTGCAAGAAAAAAATCAAGTTCGTTTTTAATTTTCATTTCTTTTGATTGAAAATTGATTCTGTTGTCGTGCGATTGGCGTCACGTTTCAAATACATCGACATATCGGAAAAACGACGGTGAGGATTATTTTTCGGATTCAGATTTTTATTGCTTTTTCCTTTCCTTTGAAAAAAAAAAAAAAAAACAATGCGAATCAATATCAAAAAGTTACACGACAGCTACCCTGTTCTGTACGATAAGCCTCGACACACAAACTACACACAAGCTACACTCGACAAACGACTCATTGCGGAACAAGTTTCATTTCGCTAAACGCGCATGCGACGTTAACGACGTTATTTCCGTTACACGGGCAATTAATTCGCACGTCGAAAAAAAAACCATCGAAAAGGTCTCCCATTTGATTTAATATATCGCGAAAACAATCCGAGAAAACGCGTTTTACATAAGAATAGAAAGGTTTGATAGCGATCGCGTGTCTCAATGTTAACGTCGAGTATTAATTTTACGGTGCATTTAGTTTTGAGACAAAGTTTCACCGCAATGCAAAATTCACGAGCGAGTTGAGCGAAAGAAAAAAAAAAAAAAAAGAAAAGAGTATAACGCGCCGAGAGGCGCGCGTGGGCGGATTTAATCACACGCGCGTCGATTTCGTCGGGCGTCCGAAAATCGATTCGCGCTCGGATCGATTCGCGCGCGCGTGGGAGTATCTACGCGTTTCTCCATCCGCGACGGGACGAAGAACCCAATTGAAATGTCACCTTATCCTTGAATGACGATGTAACGCGCGAGAAACAAAAAGAGAAAGAGTGTGCGTGTCACCCCTAAGAAGACACGGTCACGGACGGGCACGCGCGACAATTCGCATTTATCGATTCGGCTCGGGCACGTTTACACGCGTTTTTTCACCCCGCCTCAGCGCGCGAATAAATCCAATAAAGAGGATGAATCTCCAGACCAGACGACTTAATTCGATCGGCGGAAATCGAACCGCGGGTGCACGTACACACGTCCCGCGAAAGCACGTCCCGACGAAATAAACGTACACGCCGAATGTACGTGGTAAGATACGACACGCGAGGAATCATCGAGCGCATTCTTTTTCTGATAAATATTTCATATGCAATTTTACACGGTCCGTGCAATACAGTTCGTGCCAATTGTTTATGACGCGATGAATATTTATGGCCGCGTTAAAAAAACTCGCGCAGTATTTACGAAACGCGCACGCACCAAACCTGACACTCCACCTTTCGCGAGTTCACTATTATAATTTTGTACGATTTCGCGTATGTATTTCGCACGCAACACACGTCACACGCATACACACACACACGCGCGCAGTTTTACCTGTTCGCCGTAGCACAGTCGGCCAATGAGTGAGTCACTAGCCGTGAGTGGAAAATAAGTATTACGGAATCGCGTATACAGCGTGCGGCCACTTCTCCCTACCATGTTGCGCCGAGACGGTTGAAAGTAATTCGTTCGGCTCGGCGCGTTCGCCTCTTTGTGTCGAGGGGTGTACCAAACGTGACACGAAATTTTGCAATACACACATTCTGACGAACAGTTTTTTAAACGATCAAATTCATCCCGCGAAGAAGTGCAAAATCAATTCGAGGCAAAACTCGCACGAAACAAGCTGGTTGTTAGACAGAGTTAAAATTTATTTCTGCGCGCAAGGAACCAGCTTGTTTGACTCTTTTTTTCTAATTTAATTGAAAATTTAATTTCGCTGCAAATTGCACGTGACGTGTTCGAGTGCGACAACCAGACAGAACGAAGTCAGGTAGAACCCAATCTGTTAAGATACATCTTTCATTTCTGTAGACGAACAAAGTAGCTGTTTTCAAACGTATATATATATACAAGAAATATATATATTAAGATATATATATATATACCTACTATGCGTAAAGATCTCGAGCGATCCATTCTTCCATCGACAACTTTGACTTGAAAATATAATGAGTGTCAACGTTGGAATTCACGCGATAACATTATCGCACTTCATCACTATCTTATCACTGACATTTTCAATAATTATATTGTCATCCGCATGTACAGTCTCTCACACTGCTTCGGTATCGATCGACGCGACTGCTCGAGCGACCTCCAAAATCGCGTTGCCGCACAGTCGCTTGAGACTTGAACACCTTAACCGACTGATGTGTGATCGATTATGCTGGCGTAATTTAATGCGACACAACTACGAACGATCGTAATCGACAATGCGAACCAAACCCGAAGATGGTCCGCGCGTTTGTCAGCCGCGCGCACTGAGCAGAAACCGATCGACCTGGCGACTTTCCCCTCCAGAGGTGTACTGTTGTAACGTCTCCCCCGTCCGCATCGTTGAGCACATTGCCCCACCACTTGACCCACCTGGTCGAACCGCCACCTGACTGGATCTCACCGAATATACGTATATCTATGCATGTATTATAATATACTTGAACCTCACGCTGAACCAGCATGATGCGCCTTCTTGTCCATCGACGTTCCTCGACATCCGTGGATGGACGATAATGTTAATTACTCGTCGTCACTCGTCAATTATACTCGGAAATGCGTCTTGCAATTTTACGCAGACAGTAAAAGAGCTATGACAGCGCGGAAAAATGTTTAATATGGAGACATATTGCTGCAGGAACATTATCCCGCGAGATTGAAATATTGACAGATTTCTCAATATAAAATATCTCTCTCTGCTGCCAAATGTATATTTTTGTTGTAGCGCACTATTTAAAAATATTGAAAAATTGCAATGTTTTACAATAGCAATATTTACGTAAAAAATAAACAATACAAAATTCTATACGCAATACTTGTGCGTTTTAATCAGAAATTAAATTCCGAGAGCGTCTCGCGAATGTTACGTCGTTGAGTCTATTGCTTGGCAACCGGAAGTAACAACAGAGCTGGGTGGTACGTTGTACAGCTGCTTTGGCTGCACGGGGTGGCAGATGTCATTCTCAGATGTCCGCGTCTGATGTCACTAAAAATCTATTACAGGGGAGTGTTATTCGCTTTTGCATGGGTCTTCGTGATCGACGGCATCGATTGCGAAGACGTCTTCCATGGAACTATCTCGAGCTGTCTTCTGTTAATCTAGTGTAAAAAGCAAGTACACGCGCGATATAACCTCACGAATTTAAGGAAAACACGTGGAAAGAAAGTTTTTCCCTAAATTCATACAATTTTTATATAAATTTAATTTTTACATTTTTTTTTTTAATTTTAAACTCTATTTCATCTTCGTCGAATTTAAGAATCGTCGAGAAATAAAGTCGTCCGAAGACGAGACTTCAAAATGTATAGACCGCAACAGACTCAGGACGAGCTGGAGCTCGAGACGATGGCGGAGGTGGAATTGTCAAGACTGAAGAGGCAGTACAGAATAATGGAGAACGATCGTGCGGCGTGCGCGGAGGACGCGAGATTGCAGCTCCGCAATCAGCAAAACATGATCGAACATCTGGAGCAGGAGAAGACCGAACTGGTGCTGGTGATGAAGACCGCGAAGTCGAAGACATTCGCGCGCAAGGACGAGGAGATGAACGAGAAGCTGAGATGTCTGTTGGAGAAGCGCGCCGGTTACATCGAGCTGATAGAGAACGAGAAGCGGCAGATCGCTCAGCTCGACGAGCAGATCGGCAAGGTTACTGGTATTGCCGCGATGTTACACGGATTGAATATTAATTACTTTTTTTTTTTTTTATACCTGAACACAACTTTGCGAGACTGAAAACGCATTAAAATCAATGCTTTTTTTTATTTGCGACTTTGCAACTCGAGAAGAAGAGAAACGCAAAACTTGTCTGTTTTACAGCTCTCGAAGGAAGTTGGCAATTTGAGAATGAAAGTGCGCACCGACACGCAGTTGCGAGAAATGACCGCGCGACACGCCAGGATGATACTCATGCTGGAGAATCGGGTGGAAGTGGCCACGAAGAGATTCAATCAGGTGATCGCGGAGAACGCGAAGCTGCGCGCCGAGATCGAGACACTGCTGAAGGAACGCGGGCAGTTCACGCAGATGTGGAACAAGCTGCTCGGCCAACTGAACACGGGCAAGCAGATCATCAACGATCTGATCGAGCAGGCGACGATCACGTTCAATCAGCGGGACGAGGAGCTCAGCAAAATCCAAGCCCTGCGCGAGAGGTAAACGCGACCGACTTCCGCTTCCGGCGATAAAAAACCCCTCCGTGTGAAACCGCACGCGTCTAATGTTTCCCCGGCGGGTTTCTGAAACATAAATCTCGCGCGAAGCCGAAATTGCGCGAAAGCGAAAACGCGCTCGTCGTCGGCAACTGTGTTGCCTCGTAAATTCAAACGATCGTTCGGCTGCGACGAAATCGACATTCGAAATCGGAAATGAACGTTGCGGAATTAGAGAAACTCGGAACTGCGTCCGACCGAGCCAATGGCGCGTGCAAATTTCCGCCGCGAATCGCCGTTGCTCTCCGATCTCGTGACGATTCGATTCACATGCGAATTTCCCACCGCGGAAAATCGATCGCCGGGTTTTGAGTCGAGAACTTCCGTTCGCAGAGGAATAAGAGATCTGAGAAACCACACGTCGGAGATGTGCGAGCTGAAGAGAACCCTGGACAACGAGATGAAGCTGCAGGAGTTTCTCGGTGTGAAGGGACAGTTCCGCGAGATGGCCGATCTGAACGCGAAGAAGGAGGCCGAGAGGCAGGCGAGGCGAGAGGAGAAACAGAACAAGATAGCGGCCTTTACGCAAATCCTGCAGACGATTAAGCAATTTACCGGTGCTTCTTCTTTTTTTATGTCTAAATGTTACTTTTAGTGACTTTCGCTATCCGCGTTAATTACGCAGTAATTAACTGTACTCTCTACTTAACGTTTTACCTCGACTTGCGCATTTTCATTCGCGACCGGCGTACCGACGACATCATATTTTTAAAAGACATTTTTTTTTATCAATTTTAGATCAAAATTTATAAGCAAATAGTTTCTTTAAGTAATGTTTACACAAAATATCATCGACATGTTAATTTGAAGATAAAATTTGTACAATTTTTTTACTTGACGCAATTCGATCGAAATCTCGGAATCTTGTAAGTAGAGTATCGGTTAAAATAAATAACCGTCGAACAGGTGAGCAAGACATCGACAAGCTCACCGCGCACTTCATCAAGCAAGAGGAAGAGAACTTCGCGCTCTTCAATTACGTGAACGAGCTCAACGACGAGCTCGAGAGTCTTCAGGCGAGGATGGAGCAGCTGACTGCGGCGATTGACGAGGCGCGAGCTCAGAACGTGCATCGCGATCAGCAACAGGCCGAGAATTTGGAGAAGATCACGAAACAGCTGCAGGATCAGATCGCGTTGACCGACGCCGCGGCGAAAGATCTCGCGCAGGTTTGCAATTAGAACAATTTTTGCATCTAGACATTTAAAAGTAATGTTTGAACATTTTTATTTTTCACATTAAAAGTAGAACGAGCCAATGCCAACGCGTCGGTGGATTTTTATATTTTTTTTTTTTTTATAACAGGAAGTCATTTTTTCGCTTTTTTGGAAAAAAATGATTTTGCGATTCCGCGACACTAAGCCTTGGTCTTAATTTGAATATGTAGAAAAATTAGTCCGCACTTTTAAAAAATATATCCGCGTGATGTGACAAATCGAACGATTACTCATCGTCTCAGTGCAACGACGTGATGGGCAAGCTGCTGCAGGGAATCGACGATCTCTTCAGAACGATACGATGCGACAACTCGCCAATTCTGGAGCTGCTGGGCGATAACACCCACGTGACTATGAGCAACGTTATGCTCTACTTGGAACTGATCGAGAAGCGGATCACCGAGATGTTCCACAAAGTCTATTGGGTGGACAAGGCCAGCAAAGCGGCGCAGCTGCGAGTTGACGAGGACAGAAAACCGAGGCTGAAGATGCCCGGTCTCAGTCGCATCGTGCCCACTCAACCCTGTCCTCTGTGAGTCCCGTCGCTTCCTTTTCTTGTCCGTTCCTCATCTTCCTCGACTTAAATTCTTCCGATCGTAACGGGCGTATCCTCGAAATTTCGCGCGTATCCGAAAACGCGCGAGCGGCTAATTTGCGTTTTATATTTTTTTTGAATATTTTTTTTTACATTTTTTTAAATATTTTTTATTTAACTTTCCTCTTTTCCGGAACTGTAATAATAGAAATAGATCCGCTTCTAGCAGATGTGGTACGTTTTGAAGGTGTCGTGTATCAACAACGAGAAACGGTAGAGATAAATTTGTGAAGTGTCGAGGATACGCGGGTAGTAAAAAAAGACCCTGTTCTATTTTTACCCCTCCCTGTTTCGGATCCGCAGCTGCGTGGAGCACGAGCAAATGCAGATTGTTAGAGAAGGGCTGGATTCGCCGCTGACACATATCGAAGCCTCGCAGAAGCTGCGGAAAAGGCTCGAGGACGATTATTCGGAGATGCTTCATAACGTGTCCGCCTGTCACTTACCGGCGGCTAGGAAGATTATGCAAAAACGCTATCAATAAACGGAATCATATAACGTAATTGCGCGCATTTTATTTCTTCACCTTCCATCACATCGCCGCGACCTGACGTTTGCCTGATGTCATAACGACGTGCTCGTATGAGGATTCGGCTTATAAACGATCAGATTGTCGAGCGAAAGCGACGTGTTACACGTGCGCGTGTAACAAAAGACCGTAATAAAGTGATTTTATTCACACGCTTGTCCCATTTGTTATTTATACGATGGATCTGAGAAATTTTTAATTTATTTGTTAAAACATCGAGCGAATATACAAAAATATCAAGTTTATAAAACAATATTTTTTATTGAAAAAAAAACAATAATTCTGTTTATAAAAAAATTTTTACGCAATTCTAATAAATTATCGAATTTATATAAAAGTATCAAGTTTATATAAAACATGTTTTTTTAATTAAAAAAAAATTGATTCTGTTTATATGAAACATTTATATACAATTCTAATAAATTAAAAATCTCTTTAATCTTTCTGCGCACAATTTTTCGCCACAAAGAAAAAGACGCGGTGGGGTTTTGTCATTCGCCTCGTTGTTTCGTCAAGGTTTTATTAAGTTCGCAGCACCGCAGAACCGCGACGAGATATAAACAGCGAGATATAAACTTATTACTTATTCGCGTTGCGGTAAACCTTTCTCTTCTTCCCTCGCTCTCTTCTTGGCGACCTTGATGATCCGCTTCAGTTCGAGGATGGTTCTCTTGATATGTACTAGCTGCTGCTCGACGTCCTCGCTGCTCACCTCGATCGGTATCTCTTTTCGCTTGCAGATCTGCTGATAGATGTTCCAGCAGCACGCCCTCACTTGCGTCAACTCCAGATTCTTGGTCGCTGCGGTTTCCTTTATTTTCGACACAATCGTCTCCCATCTCATTGCCCGCGCTTTCGCCCGATCGTATCTCGCTTGCAATTGCGCCAATTTGTTATTCAATCCCATCAACATCTGAGATTTGGCCTCCGTCAGCTGCACCTAGATATTTTTTTATTTAGAGAAAAATTGTTAAACAATTAAAGATAAAATTTGTGGACGGAATGTTAGCGTGTGAATTTCGCGTGAATCCGAACGAAAATATTACTATTTCCGATCCTTTGGATTCGAGCAATTGTAAGTTTCTGTCCTGGTGATCGGACAACGCTTGTCTCGCCTCGACCAGAGTTTCGTAACGATTGAAGATTTCGGTGATCGACTGAAACTCGCCCGTCTCGTTTACCACTCGCTCCAAATAATTTTGAAACTTCTTGTATTTCTCTACGTAATGCTGCATCTTGTCGAGCGCTTCCGTGAAATAACGCAGTTTCATCTCCAACTCATCGATCTGTTAAACAAATTATTGTAATTTACACGGGTTTTTTTTTTTTTTACAGAATAACCAACCGAGAAAAAAAATTAACGTTGACGAAGCAACAAACGTTTGTTGTTCCTATCGAGTTCCTCGTACTTCTCGTTTGTATTTCTCCTGACGCTTGTGCTCCTCCTTGATCTTCTGCTCCGCTCGCTCGCGCTTCTCAACGTTTTCCTTCACGAGCACGTTAAACTTTACGAAGGATTCGCGCAGCGACAATTCCTGCTTTCTCGTTTCCTCCCACTTCTCGTCCATCTGCTTGCGTTTCATCTTCTGTTCCGCTCGTTTTTCTCTCAACATCTCCTCGGCCTCGCTCAATTCTCGCCGTACCCTGACCACCTCGGTCGCCGGGCAAGCTCTCACCTTGTCCCATTCCGGATATTGCCTGATGTCACACGTTCAAGCTCAATGACAAAAATGTGTGACTCGATATGTGTCTTTTTCGTTTTCTCTAAATTACAAAATTACTTGAGACATTGACGTTCCTCCTGCTTGGACACGAAGTACTCCGTAACCGCTTTCTTAGAATCGGTCGCGATGACGGCTCTCCGCACGAGATTCCTCGATCTACTTTGCGTAGCCATTGATTTTCTTAGACTATCAATTTTCGAAGTGAGTGTCTTTTATCTAAAAAGCTCGCAATTTTCGGTGCGAATTGTAACTCTCCAAAAATATACACAACTTTTGAAAAAAGAAACTACCACCGAGAGTGTAAAACGCAACCTTAGTCAGTACGATCGATCGACCAAACAATCTGAACGCAGTCGCGCATGTTGAGGTTTAACGGCGAAGAGGCTTTCTGATAAGAAACACGTGTCGGATACACACGTGACGGTTAGAAGAAGAACAAGCAGCATGAGAGGCGTTGATGAAAATAACAAATCGACTTTTATTCATATCGTACACTTTATACAAGAGCTATGAGTATCTAATAATAATAATAGATTATTAAAAGTAAAATGTGAGGAGATAACGTACGAGTGAGCGAGAGTGTGAGAGAGAGAGAGAGAGAGAGAGAGAGGAGAAGAAAAAGAAGAGGAAATGACAAATGCGTATCGAGTCCCGTTCACGACTGAGCTTCCTGGCCGAGCAGAGAAAGTTGCTTGAGCAATTGCTTGGCGTTGACGAGGGTCGAGGAGCCGTAGATGACACGTTTGTTCACTCCGGCGCCGCTTCGTTGCTTCACGTAGTCCACCAAGTTTTGATATTCTATGTAGTTACCGCCCCCGACCACGAAGACTATCACGTCCTGAAACGTCGGTCGGTTCTTCGGCATCTGGTCCGTGTGCTTGAGCTGCTTCGGGTCCAGATAAAGGTAGTCCTCGGTGCGAGACGATTGCTTGGATTCCATCAGCTCGTCCACGATCTTGGTAACTGGCAGATTGTGCTTCTTCACCACCAGATTCTTGACACCTTCCATGACGAACGACGAGCCCTGAGTCATCAGCTTGGAGAACATGCTGACGGTCTTGGTGCCGCCGCCCTCGTAGCTGCCTTGAATCTCGGCGATTCTGGTGTAGCTGCGCAGTCGTTTGATATACACCAGCGGATTCAGGTCGCAGCCCGCGGCGGTGAGAGCCGTTTCCAGCTTGACGTAATCCGAGTCGGACATATTCGTGCAGATGTAATAGATGATGGCGAGGCGCAGCTTGTCCTCGGGAGTGCCGTAGTCGGGATCGCTGATGGTGTCCAGCACGCTCCTGTCGAGCGTTTGCTTGCTCATGATCTTTTCTTCCAGCTCGAAGAAGATGTCCAGTCTTCTCGATTTGATGACGTTAAGAATGGCCATGGCCATAGACGTGTGCATGTCGATCAGCCGTTTCATTTCGAGCAGCTGTGGCAACGAATTCACAGCGCTGGTCAGTTTTGCGGTGTTGTCAGACACCATGGACAGCGCTACCTCGCTGTCGTTGTCGATGCCCATTGTGGACTTGAGTTTCTTGACGTCCTCCTCGAATGTGCGATATTGCTCCAGTTCTTCCTGAATAACCTCGGCCACGCGAGGGAACGGACTGCCTTTGTGCTGGCTCCACAGGCGATCTCTGTTGTCCAGCTCGTAGGCGCGCGTCTTGGAGCGCGTACCGCCGGTGGGAGACCGTCCTACGCTCTCTTCCACGACCAGTCGATTCAACGCCATGTCCAGGACGTCGTGTGCCAACGCCTGATACGTCCACGTGTGATGAAGCGGCGTTGCCATGTCCACGTTGCGATCCAGCACAATGAGCAGAGGCCGCTGAAAACTGTAGTGACCTGTTGTCTCAACCTCGAACAAGTTGTTCCTCGCGTCCCACACGTTGTCCCGTAGTTTCTTGTCAATCATCTTACCGACCATCTCAGCGGCGTTGCCTCTGGGACATCTTATGATCGGCACGGTGCCCAGTGTGACAAATACTGAAAACAGACAGTCTACAATAATCTCCATTACGGATTCCATCTCACTATCCTTGACGTCACCGCGATTGATCGCGTGGTAGGATATCACGTCGCTGTTCTGATGGCGTAGGATAAACAGGTCATCCTCCAGGCTGATGAAGTTCAGATACTGATCGAACACTTTGTGGATATTGGAAACGACACCGCCAAGCAGCGCCGCGGTCGCGAGGTCCTCCATCTTCTGCCGGGAAATCGGAGAGATGAAGTTCAGATGGTAGATGTCGTACAGACCGTTCTGCAGATCCTGGCCGATTCTGCCGAGGTTCTCGTCTGTGGGCGCGCAGAAATAGATAGCCGGTACTTCGGGAATAGGATCACGGTCCGAGTGCAGCAGCATATGCAGCGTGACACCGAGCTCGCGCAATTCCTTCACGGAAATCAGCGGCGAGATAATGTCCTGACCCAGGCGGTCGTAGATGAGGAGCTTCCACGTCGGCATCGCCTCCTCGAGCCTCGACTCCGGCTGATTCAGATTCAGCATCTGCTTCAGGGCGTTAATCTGACGGTCGCGTAGGCTCGTCATCGCGGCTGCAAACAAGAACAAACCCTAACCTCGCTTAAGTGTTTGACACGTAGATACGGAAACCGACGACCGCTGTTCTCTCTCCTTCCGTCAAGTTACCCGGCTTGCGAACACCACTGCGATTCCTGAGAGCCGACGAACGCGCTCTCGGTGTCGCATTTAGAGCTGTAAAGCCGTCGAAATTCTCAAGCTGGCTAACCAAAGTCAATATCCAGCACCTTTGAAGTTGTCAAAATCATCCAATCGTGCACTTTGTCACGTTGGCGTTTTCTTCCATGGACAGTTTCGTTTGCTTACTTCAGAACATACCGATCTTATCAACGTCAGATAACCCAGGTCATCGCACGTATCATCGTCGATAATCGCAAGTGGAACCGGGCTGTAAAGAAACTTCAATCAACCAATCAAAGATCGGCATTCTTTTGAAGAAAGCTAGCATGTGATTGATTGATTTACTTAAATGCTACAGTTTTTTGTGACTTAACTTGATCTTTTTGTGATCTTTAACTGTCAGCTCAGATTTTCCGTGCGTTCTTGACAATCGAACCGCGTTTTGTCGAACGGAGGTTGTCCGCGTCGCGACTGTGGCGAGTAACTGATCGGTGGCGGCTTCTGCCTTTCTCGCGACGCGAAGTTGAAACGAAGACTCTTGTACACGAACCCTAAGAAGAGCGTTCGTCGTGCGGATCAGTCCTAAGGTGAACGCCACGATATCAGACACGCTTCTAACGCGATCGTCGATTGGCCAATCGCGGTCGGAGTCGGAAAACGGCCACCATTCCGTTCCGTGTAAGCGAATCGACGAACGTCGTTCACACAGAGCGTTTCTCGCCTCAGAAAAGGCTAGGTATCACCGCCATTTTGCGTGTGGAGCAGATCCCGTCCCGTCGCGTAGACAGAGTACGTAGTAGTTGTACTCGCGTGGTTTTCCAATGTGCGTTTTTTTCAACGTGATACGTCGGGAAACAGTCGCGTCGCACAGATCGCTCTTACGTTACACAATGTGCTAAGAAAGGTAATTATCGCGCGGATCGCGCCAGGTGTGTGTCGATGTGAGATGTGAGTGCGAATATAAATCGCGTGCGTTGAGAAAGACGGGACACGGTTCTCGCCGTTTGAGAGAGAGACATCGGCCATCGAAAAAAAAAAAAAGGGTGACCCGAGACGTGACGACGATTTGATACTCCAGATGCGCGCTCGCGATTACGCCGTGTCGCCAGGCGACACCGCGAGGTGTGTCCGACGGTTGAGCGAAATTACGCAACGTGGCCGAGTTCGCGGAAAAAATTAGGGACATTTTCCGCGACTCTTTGCGAACGAGCGAGAGAGAGATAGAGAGAGAGTGAGTGAGTGAGTGAGTGCGTGTGCGAGAGAGGGAGAGAGACTGCCAACGAAATCGATAAGTGTTTCTCTGCGTATAGAGAGCTGACCTACGTCGGTGGCTTTGTAAGAGCTGCTGAAAATTTTTATCGCACATTATACGAAACACCAGGTCAATTTTCGGAATTAATTCGGCGCGAAACCTCCTAACCGGACTTCTCGGTTTTGCTCCGATTCGCAACGGGACGGTTTAAAGGTACATATTGTACGTGTCTCGTCACTTCTGTCCCAGATTGCGTGTTCTTTCGCACGGCGAAAGTTGTGTCTTTTCTCGCGGGATGATCGGGGAAGAAAAAAAAAAACAAAAAATCTCTCGTCTCATCTGCGTGTCCGGTTTTGCCGACGCATTTCTGAGTTTTTTCTCGAGCACTTATTTTATTAAAGATGCTCTCTCTCTTATTTTCTTTCTTTGTGTTGTATTGTTTCTTGTTCAATGGATGACTCACCTTTGAATACCTGAGGAGAAAATCTCGTTTGTTTCTTGTTTCTATAGATACTGCGCTCTTTATCTGAATTATATACCTGTGTTCCTTAAACCTCCGGGCAATCAAAAACTTTTTCCTGAGGTTTTCTTTGTTATTTTGAAAATTTTTCCCACTTTCTCTTTTACTTTGTATGTTACATCGCTTTGTTTAAACTGTATTTTGCTAAACAAATAATGACCGGGATTACGCTATATATATATTTTTTTTTAATCTTCATCTCTTGTTTTCTATAAAAATGTTTGAACAACTTTTTTTTGTATATAATACAAGAGCATGTGTTTCTATTTTATGTTACAGTTAAAAAACCCCTCTCTGGGTTTTATCTCAAGAGGTCTCTCTCTTGCATTTGTTCATTAACAGCATATCAAGATGACATCGACAAAGTCAAAAGAAGTGGCAGAGGAGTATATCTCCTCCCTGTCAGATCTTACAATCAACAGTAAGCCGCTTATTAACATGCTCACAATGCTGGCAGAAGATAACATTGAACATGCACCAGCGATAGTGCAGGCTGTTGAGAATCATCTACAAAAGGTTGTTTATATATAGTCATATATATATATTTTATATATAACTTCTCTTTTCTTTCTCTCTACAACTATTTAAAAAGTTTATTTACATATACGATATATTTATTCAAAATTAATAATTTAATAAAAACTTTGTTGACACAGAACTATTGAAGATTTTCTGCTCTTTAGTCTTATTGTATTTTAATATTGCACACAAAGTGCTTCTTTTTTGTATGCAATAAAGTCACATGTTTGTAAACTTATTAAAAATAATATATATATATTTGTATATTGTTAAGAATTAAGTTATAGTAAATTTTTCTGTTGGAAGATAATGATAGGCAGCTGTTTTTTTTTTTTTTTTTTTTTTTNTTGCTTCAATTTTGTTTTCAGCATTACAAATGTACTAATAATAATCTAATAAAGTGGCAGTATTATATACATTTAATTGCAAAAAGAGAGTTTACTATGTACATCATCCTTTCAAAATTACCCTTGAAAAAAAAAAAAAACAAATTTCATTTCAGTAATGGATTTTTCATTGTTTGAATAATATGTCTGTGTAATTGGGCTTCCTATCAAGCTGTTCCAAGGAAAAATTGATTTCAAATTGGTGAAAAAAAAAAATAGTTTGTGAGGAGAAATATGTAATAATTTCACTCTTGTTGACACACTCTGTCATGATATTTTGATGTGACCTGACTATTTACACCATCCGAATTAGCAAGAATCACATACCGCGAAACTAGATAAATATAATTCGTATTAAGATAATAGTAACTGGAAGTGATCATGTGTCAATGAATTAAAGCGTTACGTGATAACAGCTCTTAACTATTATAATAATGTCACGTGTGAAATCAATTTATTTTCGAATTTATATTCTGAATAAAGTCTTAGATAATTAATAACTGAAAATCTATGCGCAATAATTTTAATACATCTATAACATAGTGAGAATGGTATGCATTGTGTTTCTTTAGGTGAGAAGTGACATTAAGTTGCCAGTACTCTATCTCATCGATTCAATTGTCAAAAATGTGAACGGAGACTATTTGAATCTCTTCACACAAAACATAGTGAACACGTTCTGCGGAGTGTTTGAGAAGGTAAATATCTTTTAAATATATTTTGCATAGTATTAGTTTTTAGAAGAGTTTTTTTTTTACATTAATTAAAAAAAACTACTCGCACAAAAATGTTTGTTTTCAAAAATAAAATTTATAATTACGATGAGAATAAAAATTAAATACGTTTCTTTCTCTTCCAATCGGAGGGAACTTTGTCGGTGACCTGGAATAACCTTTAGTTTATACTTATGTACGATAAAAGTTTATGCGCGCGCATGAACTCGACGAATGTATTAGTGTCAGAAATATTTCATCACACGTGTAAAGTCTCTCGGTACTATATATGTTTCACAGTAGCATAAGATAATTGTTTGATCAATATGCAACATCACTTGGTCTTACATCTCTAAAAGGCTTCACACAAGTAGATGTAGCTAATCTTTTTTTATCTGGAAAGATGTTTAATATTCCGTTCTGTTAGATTTTAATTGTATTAAAAAATTTTATTGTATATATATATAAAAATTAAATTGTCACTTTTGCATGTAACAGGTCGATGAGAATACAAGAGCCTGTATGTGGAAATTGCGGCAAACGTGGAATGATGTATTTCCACCAAAAAAGTTGTTTTCATTAGACGTGCGGGTCCAAAGTATCGACCCTGCATGGCCAATCACTGCCCCTCCTACCACTATGTCTTCTGGATCTATACATGTTAATCCACGATTTTTATCGATGGTAAGTATATGCGTATACACATAACTGACAATCTCTATAACTGACATCTTCGTCATATCACAACATATCTATACAATACAAAAATACTTGTAGCCTCAACAAACCGCAACGTCGATCGTGTCGCCTGTTAAATTGCCACCCGGGGAACCGGTGACCACAACAGAGGCAGTTATGCGAGAGCAGCTATTGAAGAAGCAACGGGAGTTGCTAGAACTGCAAAAGAAGAAAATTGAACTAGAATTATTACAAGCTAAAGCCAGCTTAGAACAACAGCAGAGACAACTTGACAAACAAGCCGGAAATTTAAAGACAGAAATAGTAAGTTGTATATATAATCGCATGCTGGTACATCATGTAGTTCAAAATATAGTCATTTATCATTTTTCTTTGCAACAGGTTACATCCACCGCACATGTTCCACCGACTACGGAGGCAGCAACGTCAGGAAAAACTGTAGCATCCACAGTGCCAAATCAAACGCCGATAGACGTAACAAAACAAGTAAGTCAAATACATCATCTGTAACACGTCAAGTGTGAATTTCATATATTACTAACGATTGTGTTTTCTTAGTTTCCTGCAGCCACAGCGTCGCTCTTGAAGAACGCAAGAGCCAGTGGCGGTCCACGAATTTCACCGGTCAGTATGATGCAAATAGCGAGGGATAATAAGATCAATGCTACTCCACGAGATCCACGTTTGAAGCTGAATCCTGTTGTTCAGGATGTTGTAACGCCTACGGCAACAGTAGACCCACGTCAACGGTCGAGTATAACAAGCCCAAAAGAATCGCGAAGTGAAGGCCAAACGCAGCCAGTCGCAAATACAATTGTAACTTCAAACCAATTAAAGCAGCAATTTATCTCGAAACCGGCTGTAACTAGCACTGTCAACAAGCCTCCGGCAGTTCCTGCCGGTTCTGATAATTCAACGTTATTAAACGTTATTAATAACAATCATGCTAATACGAACCTCAACAACAATAATAATAATAAAAATTTCAGTGATAACACAAATAAAGATGCTGTCTTGCATCGAACGAGTCAAAAGAAAGACCCTCGATTGACTAGTAATAGTAGTAACCTAAACAGTAACAGCTCCAAGAACAGTCAGAATTTATCGGCTAGTAATAGCTCATCTTCAGCTTTGTCAGCGAGCAATCGGGGAAGTGGAAGCGGTGATTCAAGCAGCAAGTCCAAAGATTCGAAGAGCTCGATCTCACGCGGCTCTTCCTCGTCTTCTTCGACATCTGAAAAATCTTCCACTTCCTCCAAATCCTCGCATAGGAAACTAGGGAATAAGTCGCGGTCTAAACACCCTCAGATGTGTCCGAATAAAATACCGAAAATCGACAGAGACTCGAGTCCGGTTAGGTCGAAATCTCGCGAGAAAGACAGCGGAGACAGTTCACCGTCCTCACGTACCTCTCCAAAATCCTTCCAAGCCTCTTCTAAAAATCGCAAGAAAAATATGAAATCGAGAAAGCGTAGTCCGAGTCCTCCGTACAGAATCCCCAGGCGAAATGATACAAAATCGGGCTCTTCAAGCTTAAACAGTTCTGGCGGTGTTACTGAGGAGGAGCAATCTGGTTCGCTGATAGTATCTCCTCCTCATCCACCTGCATTCAAAGAGATTCGACCAAACGCTAGGCAGAGAAATTATGTAAGGCGTAATAAAGATGACAGTCTTAGTCCGGAACATTCTCCAGCCTCCAGTGCTGGAAATGCTCAAATCGCTGCTGAACCAACATTGGAATCCTCTAGTAAAGACGAAGATCTCAGGGCGCCGCTATCTCTACCTACCACTGCTGTGTCTGTATCTGAAAAGAGTGAGTCAACAGTGTTTAGCACAATTATTTGTATATTATTTTTTTTCGGTAGCATCTTGTGTAACGCTCTTTGTTCCACAAAAAAAATCATAAAAAAACAAAAAACATTTCTCGTTATTTACACATTCAATTGCATGCGAGAATATCTATCAATTTTTTTTTTTTTTATGTATGCTTTCTCTGAATTACTTGATAAGATTTTGTCTTGAATATTTTCTCATGAAGGTGACTACAATGTTTGCCTCATCTCTGGTAGCAATTGCAAGACTGTAACAGGTGATATCTTTAGAAGAAATATCTTTGACTTTATTGTGCGCTTGTGATTCCTTCACCTCACTCTCTTCTTTTCTTTCTTTCTGTCTTTCTTTCGTTTCTAATTTGTATAAATTCCAGTAACTTGGGCAAAATCTGTTAATAAAAACCATTTCTTCTCTCGTTATATAAACTCGAAGAGGAAAATCTATTTGAGAAAAATTATAATATTGAAACGAAAAATTAGACATTTGTATAATCAAAATGGTAATGTTAAGTTACTTCTAATCAACTTTTTGCGTTACGCCAATTACTCTACCTTGAATTCTTTTCCAGAAGAGGATTTAGATCTACGAGTATTACCGTCTGTTAATACTAATAAAAGACGCAGTGAAGAACATATAGAAGTAACACCATCTAAGAAATCTAAGGCTGAGAAATTCGATGCGTATGTATACAATATGATAAATGTATGTGCATACTGAGTGTGTGACACGTATCATTTCTGTGTAAATCACATCCGTTCGCAACGGAGTTTCATTCACCAACTTTACTTTCTTTGCAGATTATTTGGTAACGAAGACGTAGATTTGCGCACTCTGACACATCCTAAGGCAGGTCGACCGCCGACACCTCCGCCGCCCGTAATTTCCGGCGAGGACGGAAAGGACGGCTGGGCGAAATTGAAAACGCCCACAAAGAACGACAGAGAAAAGCAAGTCAACAACACCGACGATAAACGTGACAGAGATCGCAACAGGGACCGACTTGGTCGTCTCAGACTGTACAATAAGCTGCCGGACGATCCTAAAGAGAGAAGAAGAACGTTGTCGAACGAAGATCAGGACGGCAGGCCTGGGCGCAGAGGCAGAGAGAACGACAAGTCCGAGAGAAATGACGACAGAAACATCGAGATAATAATGAAACAAGCCGCCGAGCAGTTGAATCAGGGATCAATCACGAAGTCACAGTACAACACCTTGATCCAGGAGGTGTTGCACATGAGCGAAGATCGAAAATTGCGCGCGGCGCAGCGTAAGGAGAAGGAAGGCGGTACTGTAATATGGGAGAAGAGCATCAACATGGATGTGGATCGCGCCGCGACGTTCAGTCCATCCAGCGAAAAGGATATCTTGCGAAACAAGGATCATCCGATAACGCGAAATCCGAACGGTCCAAGATGGCAGAATCAGCCGTGGCAGCAGCCGTGGGCACATCCGCCGGGGCCGTACGGCGGACCTCAAGGACATTACAACGCAGATTTGCGACCGGTCGCTCCCTGGCAGAATCCGAGACATTTTGGTCCAATGAGACCGGATTATCAGTATCACGGTGGTTTCAATCACAATCTAGGTCCCAATGCGCGTTTAGGACCCAGTATGATGGGTCCGCTGGGTCCCAACGGCCCGATCATGTCGAATCTTTTGCCGAACGGCCCGCTAGGACCGATCGGTCCCCTGTCGAACTCTCCTATGACAATGGGATGCCATCCCGCGATGATAATGAACAACGGACCGATGACGAATCTTCTGCCAACTCCGAATATACCGCCATTAACGTCCAGCAGAAACGTGTCGCCAAATACGTCCGCCAAATACGATCACGAAGACAACGATCAAAATTACTCCGTGGTGAAGAACACGGTCGCGCACAATCGGGAATTACCGCCGCCCGATTCGAAGTTACTGACGGAGATCGCACGTGACACCATGAAATCGATAAACATAGACAACATACCGCGTGAGATTCGATACTACGGACAGACGGGTGTGGTTTTCATGAACTGGGACGATCCGCGCGAGATCGGCTTCCAAGACGGCATCAGAAGAATATTGATCGACGAGAAGGACACTATAACTTGTGCGTTTAACGATCAGTACAAGGAGTTCATGTACGAGGGAGAGGTGCACAGGTGTGTACATATGTCGAGTGTCGCTTGAACTCTCGAAAACTCTACACCGCAGATAATAACGTCGATAATTCTCTCTTTTCAGGATCAAACTCGGTGCGCCCACTCGAGAATTATACGTCGACGACTGCTGGTACGAGTGTTACTTCGGCGGTATGCCAATAACAATCGAACTCGGCGGGAAGAAGATCAGTGTAAAACTGGAGGGTCCGCCGCCGCAAGTCAAGATCGGCACTGTGAAGAGAACGGATCTCGTCGTCGCGAAAATCAATCTCATTATCAACGCTCGAAATATGGTGCCCGTATTTTTGGACGCAAAGCCGCAAGTGTGAGTTTCCCTTCCGCAGGCATGCAACATTTCTCTCGCACAACAAAAGTGAGATACAATTTTAACGCGAATCTTTTCTTTTTTACAGTTTCGAAATTGAAGGAAAACCTCACACGTTGGAGTTCACGGATGCCCTGCAAACGGTTCTTCTCAACGGACGACCGTTCAAAGTTGAATTCGGCGGATTACCAAAGCCCATTATTGTCAGAGAGAAGAAGCATTTCATTAGGTTCTCGGTCTTACCGAGAGGTGTGCGCGCTGGTCACGTTAAAATTAGCGGAATGAAAGGCGAAGGACCCATCGAGTCACCACCGCCATCGACGTCTCTGCTATCTCAAAAACCGAAAGTGGAAGCTGCGCCGGTGCCAAGCCAATTGCCAGCTTTGGAACAAGAATCCACGTCGCAAGATGGCTCGGAATTCCCTTCTGCGTCGAAGCCAGGTAAAAATCGACTTGTGTTTCTTGTATTACTATTTCAATTGTGTGTTTTTTTCTTTATTTAATAATCACTTGCGATGTTACAAATCAATTTACAGACTTGCAATTGGACATATTGTCTTCTGTTTTGCCATCGGCTATGGCGCCTTCATCCGGTTTGTCGTATCAAGCCGAACCTGTAGAAAATCCGTCTGCGTCAGTAACGACACTGAATATGAACGAGCTGTTCCAAAGGCTAGTCGAAACTGGTATTGTTCCTAATATTACGGAACAAAAGAAACAGGAAGAAGAAGAGAAGAAAAAGCCCGAGATCACCCCGGTCTCTTTCGACAAGCCAGAAACCCTTAAAATGTAAGTCGTTTGTTTTCTCCACAACATTGTGTTGAAAAAAAAAAAAAAAAAAAAAAAAAAAAGAATCTGCTACAAAGACCAAACTTGCGAATATCGAATTTTTACAGCAAACAGCCGGCTATCTCCGCGGCGTTGTACAGCGGTATGCAATGCAGTTCTTGCGGTGCCAGATTCGCGCCCGAACTGGCTACTCGGTACAGCCATCACTTAGATTGGCACTTCAGGCAGAACAGACGCGAGCGAGATTCCGCGAGAAAGGCTCATTCTCGACCGTGGTATTATGACGTCAGCGATTGGATACAGTTCGAGGAGATCGAAGATTTGGAAGACAGAGCGCAAAGTTGGTTCGAAACGGAAAAGCAAACGGCGGAAACGGAAGGTGTGGCTGCTGACGAATTGCCTCAGGAGACGCAGCAGCCTAGCGTCCCGACCGGCAGTGACGAAGATTCGCGCTGCCAAGTGTGTCACGATGCGTTCGAGCAATTTTACAACGAGGAAAAGGAGGAATGGCATCTGAGACCGGCGGTTCTTTACGAGGAAAAGAATTATCATCCGCTCTGTTTGGAAGATTACAAGGTTCGTGATCCTTCCGCTCTAATCGATAATCAATGTGTATTTGAATCTCGTCGGTTGATACGTCGACATTTATTAATTAACGAAACTTTCGTCTGTTCCATTCTTACAAAAATAGGAAAAAAGTTTAGTGGTACGTTCTCTCTCATGCATGTTCATATCGTACTTTTTTTTATATCAACAATATCTAGTTTTCTGTCGTGAAACACTAGTTTGCACTTATATAGTTGCCAATACTTTAGTTCACGACATGTGTGTATGAAAGAGAGGGACAGCGTCCTTCGAGCAAACGTTTCTTCACATTTTCCCCCCCACTCGCACCAACTGTTCGATGACATTTGCATTTTGTATATGTTGTTTTATCATGATCGAATTGACAAATAATTTTGTTTCTTTTTCTTTTTACTATTGAAACTTTAGAGAGCGTTAGAAAAGTCAGCGTTGGCGCTTGAGGAGACTATTTTAGAAGGTGAGGAGGGTAAGACGGAAGAAACACCCGAAGACGAGTCTAAACAAGAAGAAACAACGTCTAAAGTCGAATCTAACACAGAAGCGCCCGGAGATGAAACCAAACAAGAACCGGACGTAGAAATATCGACCACAGAAGTCGAGTTCTCCGCGGAGAACGCGGAACAAGCAGATCACTCAGAAACTGGCGTGTTAGATGACAAAGAGAAGACTAGTACCGAGAATTCCGAAGACAAGAGCGCGCAAAACGTTGCGGAAGAGAAAACGAGGACGGAGAATGAGAACAGTGAGGAAGATACAGTTACGGAAAGTGGCGAGAATGAGAACGCGTCTGCGAAAGTTGAAGAGTCTCCGGGCGAAGCAATCATGCCGTTCGAAAATATCAAGATTAAGGAGGAACCGCTTGATATCGACGAAGACGCCAATCAAGATTCGGAAATGTTTTTGTGTGAAAACATTCATATCAAAGAGGAACCTGTAGAAGAACCTATAGAACCAAGTACGTATGTCTGTGTCAAGTCATTTCGCATCAGCCTTTTCTTCTCTCATGCGTCATATTTACGTGTCTTCAACCGCGATTTTTTGCCCTTATTTTATTTTATTTCACGCGTATTTCACTCGCATTAATTTTTGGAAACCCGATGCGGTCTCACCGAAAACAATCGATCCTGAAAAAAATGCTAGCGTGTTAAGCGGATTTGACCTTCAGATTCTCACATTCGTCCTTACATTAGCTGCGAGACCGTCGAACCAGTCTTACGAATCAGCCTCCCAATTTTTACACGAGGAGATTGTCGTACTTTACTGAAATTGTCTTTTTCCATTAGATCCCGAGGAAATCACAGTCGACACGACATACACTGCAGTGAAAAGTTCCATAGATGGTAACGTGGAATTGGAATCGACACCGGCTCCCATCGTCGCGGCACCGTCGCGAATTAAGATCAACATCACAAAGCCCCTGAGTTCTAACAAAGAGCCGGAGGACACTAAAGAGAAGGAAAAAGTGGAAACGCCTCCGGTAGAGGAGAACGTGGAACAGCCGTTAGTAGCAGTGTCCATTAAACCGAGTTTACAGGGTAGGAAATTGTCGAACTTACCTCCCGTGGAGAAGGGACAAGAATTGTCCGGACTTTGCTCTATTATGTAAATAGTTTCGTGTAAATAATTCGGGAAAAAAAAAAAAAAAAAAAAAACGATAATCGTTGCGTATTCGAGAGTGACGCGCGCGAGTGTACAAAAAAAAAAAAAATTATTATAAATTTGAACGTTCGGAGCACGCATCTAGATCTTAAGTTTATTCTTCTTGTACATAAGTTTGTACAGCTTATACGACACGATGCGTATCCTTGAGGGAAATATACTTTGAGTTTTTTTTTTTTTTTTTTTTTTAATACGTTTAATCTGTGTGTTTTGTTAATCTCTTTGTGCGAGGTGTTGAGCGGCACGCGACGCTCTCTTTCGCGTGATGGATCGCGCGCGTTTACGACAATTTGTCGCAACTTTGTACAAATTTTGCTCGATTCTCGCGCGCGAGATCCGTCATCGCGAGAAAGAGAGAGCGTCGTGTGCCGCGGGCTCTCTCTCTCTCTCGTCTCTTTTTTTCACGCATGACAAAATTTAAATCGGATTTAACTACCGAGAACATAGGAGTCTTATATCGATTTACGTGGAAACAAAAAAAATTCCGAAGAATATTTAAAACGGATGGATAATCGTCAGGTCGTACAAGCTAAAAAAAAAAAAAAAAAAAAATTACATGCATAATATGTGAGCGAGTGAGTGTACCTTAAGTATTAGTATTTTGATAGTGCAAAGTGAAGTTACGAAGTTGTAAATATTTTATATAATTTTGAGAAAAAGATATAATGTAGCGCGCTCTCTCTCTCTCTCTCTCTCCGCATTCCTGCACGTGTATCCTCTTTTTTAAATTTCTTTTCTTTTTCAAGCTTTTTTGCGCTTTTGTGACGAGAGAAGAGTTTGGACTCTGAGTGAGAAACAAGTAGTTCATTTGTACTTCCACATGATGATTCAACCCATCGAATAATTTTTTTTTTTTTTTTTTTTTTTCGTTTTTTTTTTGAGCGCTATTGTGTAAAAATTGTGCTAGCGAACTGTTTGCGGAGTGAATGCATCGAGCAAGCACATGAAGAGAGAGAGGAAACAATTTCTGATTGGAAGTGTACAAATTGTGATATGCGAGATTGTCCGTTTGTACGTAGAGATCCACTGAAAAAAAAACACACAAACAAACAAGATGACGACAATGACACCATATATGGAGGACTGCGATTATTAGACGAGCATTATTTTTGTCTTATATAAAAGAGAAAAGAAAATCCTTGTTTACCACAGGTGTGACCCTCATTTTTGACCTTTCTACGATAATCCTCTTTATCATAGGCTTTATCAGCATTATTTAGGATATACTACGTCTATGCATCGAGAAGTGCATAAACAGATCGAACAATAAAGACATTAATAAAGAAAGTTTAAAATCCTTTGTTGTTGTATAATATCCAATAATCAATAAACTATGCATTTCAGATAAGAAAACTGGTGTGTTTGTGTGTTAAATCGCAACCCGGACGAACTTTCCAATTAATTTCCTTCGAAGTTTGCATCCTCAAGAGTGGTTTCCTAGAGAAAAAAGAATTTTATTTCCTACAAAGTTATATACGCGCGACGTATTTTTTTTTTCTCCTGGTAATGGGGAAGTAAATTAAATAACACAACAGTCCTGAAATCTTTATTCATAAGTTGCAATTGTGCGGCCATCTCGGAAAGGGCAAAGTGTCCTTGATGTTGCCGATTCCTAAAACGCACTGCAGGAATCTCTCGAATCCCATTCCGAAACCACCTGTTGGTACATTGCCAAATTTACGTAATTCTAAGTACCACGAGAGATTTCCCGTTACAGGTAGTTTGGATTGTAATTTTTCATAATCATCCTCGCGCATACTGCCTCCCACCAACTCTCCCACATCTGGCGCTAGAAGGTCCAGCGCTGCTACCTTTTGAGAAAATGCACATACATACATATTTAATTTTTTTTCTTTTTTATATTTCATACGTTTTTATCTCATATGTTTGTTTTGTTTTGTTTTGTTTTTTTTTTTAAATACTGGCTCACCTTGGATGAATCGTCTGTGCACTCTTTCATGTAAAACGATTTCATGTCTTTCGGCCAGTTTATAACAAACATCGGCACTCGGTCATTGTACTGTACTAAAAATAATTCATGTTCTTTCGAGAATGCTTCTCCATACTTAGAGGGGTTTTGTAACTGATTTGCATGATTATTCAGCACGTCGAACGCCTCGTCATACGTTAAACACGCGAATGGTTTGTTTAACCACTGTGGTTCGGACGTGCCGATCGAATGTACATCCGAAGCTCCCTTTTCAAAGATCTGCTTGGTCACTTGTTTCACCAAGAGCTCAATTTCGTTCATCAATTGTTCGATATCCGTGAGGAAAGCTATCTCTGCTTCTAGCATGTAAAATTCTGACAAGTGTAACCTTGACTTATTATTTTCTGCTCTAAATGTAGGTCCAAATGTATACACTCTTGTGAGAGCTCTGAAAAAGTTCTAGGAATACATTCGCGTTCCGATGATATAAAAACGCGATGTGATTTTACATACACGTTGACGATGATATAACACAATCAAAGAATTTAATCACCTTGCGACCGCTTCCAGATGCAACTGTCCGGAAACAGTGAGAAAGGTGGTTGTATTGAAAAAGACCTCGTCTTCAGTCTGATCCTCGCGTTTCATACTTTTCATGATCTCTTTGGAGTGCGGTCTGACAGAAAATACCTCACCCGCGCCCTCGCAATCGTTACACGTCAGGATTGGCGTGTGCACGCTTATGAAACCTCTGTCTCTCAGGTGTTCGCCAATCGACCAGGTGGCGAGATCGCGCAGTCTCAACAAACTTGAGAAGCTGCGTGTTCTCGGTCTTAGGTGCAAGTACTGCCTGACGTAATCCTGATGATATCTCTTTCGCGGTGCGAACGGATACTCGTCCTTTAGAACATCGCACGTGCCAATTACGTGAATGTTACTCGCGCGCAGCTCGGTCTTACCGTTAGCGGCCACAGTTAACTCGCCGTCCACGCTGATGCTACTTCCATAAGTCAACTGATCGGTCTTAAGGGACTTTGGTATAACAACTTGTAACATTTCGCTGGTCGATCCGTCGGAAATGTCAACAAATATGTTATCCTTCATCCTTCGGAGCGCGCGCACCCATCCCTAAGTATGGAGATCAACAATAACATTTGTATCTTCCGAACAAATTGTGACAAATTCTAAGAAATAAGAGATCAACGAGTTTATGAAAGATAAACGTTTTCACGTTGCCTACTTTTTAACAGTGTGTGGGTTGTCCAGTGCCTATTTCAATCACAAATAAATACAAAATTTTTCAAAATACACTTGTGTGAGCGGTGGGGGGGAGGGAGAGGGGCGGTGAGTCTCGACAAACCGAGGAACATGGGAGGAACAAGAGGTTCATGGGGGAACACAGCACGTTGTGTTGCTTAAACGTTAATATTTATAAAAAAACGGACGTCCGAAAGATGTCCGAGAGGATACAATAAATCCCTCGGATCTTTTCTCAGACGCCTTTCGTGCGTTATCGAATTGCTTCGGGGAGTTGAAAATATTGCGATGACAAAAAAAAAAAAAATGATCGCGTAATGAGGCACACGTCTAACCTGCACTCTCGTATGCGTCCCGATCACCTCTTTCGACGTCGTGTCTGAAATCGTCGTGCATTTGTGTACACCACACTTGGCGATATCTATGGCGTTAAAAGGGCGCAACTTCCCAACAACATATTTGAAGAGCATTTTCTGAAGATGATCCCCCGATGGGCGCAACGAGAGAAACTCCTCCTCGGAAGAACGTTCACTCACGGCAAAGATTCAAAATGGAGTCGCGCGTCGAAATTACATGCGCGTACATTTAATGCACATATACATATAGAGCTATAGAGTTTATACCGATCGTTTGTGATATATATATATATATATACACGTATATATTATGTATGTGCGTATGCACGTATCAAATTATTACTATACGATCGTATACCAATTTGTTTAGCTCCCAGTGATGTAAACGATAAACCGAGTCGCTACAACGACACGCGTCAAGAAAACGCATCGCTAAATTGTATAAAAAAATAATAGTAAACATATATATGTAAAAAAAATATATTAAAAAATATACAAAACTATGTAATCGCTCCTGCTAACGCTTGTGCTAGACATGATTGGGTTATTCTCTCGCTGATAAAAAAAAAAAAAGAACGTATCAAAGATGCGAGAGAGTTGGAATTTAGAAAAATTTATTCGAATCCGCATTTTGCGCAAAGCTCGCGAAAATTTTTGTCCTGGAAAAGAACATTTTAGAGAATTTCTCAAAAGAAACTGAGCGACGCAGACGATCCTGCTGTTTTGTACGTTTGTTGCACGTATTCTGCTATATATTTTCTGTTAAAAATTCACGTTCAAATGAATTTTGATCATCTTTTCGAAAAAAAAATGTGTTTCGCACGCAGACGTGTATTCATCCGATCTTCGGATAACGGGGGTTCCAAAACTACCCGTCGAGCAAAATCGAAAACAAGCAAGTAAAGGCGCGTTTACACGTTTTTTTTTTTTTTTTTTTTTTGAAAAGATTGACCAATAACGACGTGGAAAATTCCTCGCTCTTTCCAATTGATCAATAAAACACCTCTAAGGCCCCCGAATTCATAGTCGCTTCTCAAATCTTAGATCTCGTCTCCAATCTCAAAAATTTCAGCTCTCAAGTCTCTCGAATATCTCCAACCTTTAAATTAATAGAAACCACGTTCACGTTTTGGACACAGAGAGCACGCACCGACGAGTCGTTTGGTGGACATTGGCTGTGGTAGTTGCCAATGTGCACCACCCACGAACAACAGCGCTGGTTTACAAGGGCGGAAAAGCTATTACGGTTTTTCAAACGGCCCTGGCCGCTCTCAGTCTTCTCTCTGGTATTACGGTTAACGTCAGTTAGCGTTTAGTACAGTAGATAGCAGTATATCGCAAGCGGTTTTGTATATATATTGTAAAATACATTCGACGTTTAATCTGCTTTGTGCGAGAAAAACAACAAAGATAACATTTCTGTTTACCCTCGCAATTGTCGCGCGATTATTTTATTTTGTCGAACGAAAAACCCGAAAGAAATGATTCCGACACTTCGTTGGAACACTTGAAACACGTTTTCGACGATGTTAAATGAAATAGTCAAATTCTCGTATGTATGTTATCGATTGAGATTCTGATTGGTTAAGCCAGTGTTTAATGCAAGTATGGCCGCTCTGCCGTCACCTACGCAGGTATGTTGCAATTTTGACATTTTCCTAAGACGCATCGCAACGGAAAAGATTCGCGCGACGATGAGAAACGTCACAATTTCCCGAAGTCTCGTTGCGGTTCGCGTCAAATCGTTGAAATGACCGCTCGATCTTGGAATTTTTCTCAGACCGTCGCATCAGTCGATAATCTCAAACGGTCTCTCTAATTTGAAGCATCCGTTTTCGATAGCTGACAATCGGTTATTTCTATGAATGTTTAATCACTCGGATAAGAATTTCCGTTGTTGTAACGTTAACGTTGTACGTGTGAAGACAACTTGATCTTCTAACATTTTTCAATTGACAAATAAACTCACTAGGGCGTAGCGTCGTGGCTCTTGTCCTTCTCTTTCTCTATGTCTATTCAAATTGTAATTTTAATATCGATCCTTTTGCACAGTCTGTTCTTTTTTTTTTTTATTTTATTTTATTTTAAAACTTTTCTTTGTTCTCACAAAACGGGAATGAAAAACAATGCATAATTGTTTTGCAGGTAGCTGGAAGCCATACCGCAATATATGAAGCTTATTACAATCAGGTATACGGTTTAAAAAAAAAAGAAACAAGTATTCCACAAACAGATGCACACGCACATACACATTCACATAATATAAAGTATAGTCTGGTTACACAAAAAAACTGAGTTTTTTGTTGTTAGGTTGATCCAAATGGATACGGAAGAATTGAGGCAATGGATGCTGCGAGATTTCTTAAGAAATCCCAGCTGAGTGATGTAATTCTAAGTAAAATATGGGATATGGCAGATCCGCAATCGCGTGGATCATTAGATAAATCTGGTTTGTTTGTTGCTTTGAAGCTATGTGCTTTAGCTCAAACTGGAAAAGATTTAAACATGTCCAATTTGAGTCTTGAACTACCACCACCAAAAATGGTAAAACAATCTCTTTGTATTTACAATTAGAGGAGAAACATACATTTGTGTATTTCGGTTTTTTTTTACTTTTTTGCCTTTTCATATTTTTTAGGGAGATATCCCAGTTATTCCACAAAAGACTGTCACAAATGCTCTGCCTGTTATTAAATCCATCAATAGTGGAGATTGGTCAATAACTCCTACGGAACGTGCGAAATATGATCAACTGTTCGATAGCCTACAGCCAGCCAATGGATACATATCTGGAAACAAAGTAAAAGGTGTTCTCATGGATAGCAAACTTCCTTTAGACACTTTAGGAAAGATTTGGGATCTCGCTGACATGGACAAGGATGGTATGCTGGATAGACATGAATTTGTAGTTGTAAGTGTTAACCGATTATTGTTACATATTTTTGTTCAGTGTAACAATGTGTACATTAGCAAGAGTAAACTTGCAAGTCCTAATTGTTGTCGCACAGGCCATGCATCTCGTATATAAAGCGTTAGAAAAATATGCAATACCAAGTGTACTTCCACCAGAATTAATGCCACCTGGTAAGAGAAAAGATATCGTTAATAAGCCTAAATCTCCTATAAGGAATATATCGGCATCGCCATCACCACAACCACCGCCAATTCCACCCTTACCAAACACAATGACTGTAAAGAGTCTGAGTGGACTCGACGATGCAAAAGTAATATTGAAAAACTCAATGTATTTCTATATTTGTGTATCATAAAAGGAGAAAAAATGTAAAACGTGATTATGATCTTTTTTTTTTTTTTAGAAGAACGTACAGTGGGTAGTTTCTGCTGAAGATCAAATAGCTGCGGAAAAATTGTTTTTACAAGCTGACTTGGACAGAGATGGATATGTCTCGGGTATAGAAATCAAAGATGTCTTCCTACAAAGTGGACTTCCGCACACCGTATTAGCTCACATATGGTGAGAACAGTTAGACAAACTTGTAGCAAACGCGTTAAAACCTATGCGATGTTAATGAGAGATGTTTGACGATTTAGGGGCCTGTGTGATACTTGTCAAACTGGGAAGCTGAATAAGGAACAATTTGCCATAGCAATGTGGCTCATCAAGCAGAAACTTAACGGTATAGATCCTCCAGCAGAATTGACTCCCGAAATGACACCGCCTTCTCTACGAAAAACTGGAGAAACTATTGTGGTAAAGAAACATTCACTTTTGTTTTTACATCACAACAGATTATTTGTTAATTTTCTGATATCGTCCGTATTTTTGTTTCACACGTATATTATATATGTTTTTAAAATATTTATTACACCTACGTGTAACAATCGCGATAAAGCCATAAAATTTTATTTTGCTTAATTTACATCAGTATGTTTTTATGTGCAAAACCCGCGACTAGTACATCGTAAATCGCATTTGTCTTTTAAATGCTCGCCAAAATACTATCAGTATCACACTTAATATGAAGATTAAGCTAATTAAGATAACATGATGATTCAGTTTTAATTCCACTTCTTCAGATACGTTCAGTTTGATTATTCCAGCGACTTCATTATTTTGCCAGCAACTAATAATTGAAAGTAGATTTTTATTGTTTACTTATATTTTTTGAAATTTGCTTCTCTTTACGTACCTATAAATATTTGCGTCCTCAAATTTCAGAGATGTCACTAATATGTGCATCTGAGGAGTAATTCGAATTCTTCCGTTTGATTGTTGCTCAATTTGAGATGAAATTATCGCTTTTTTACCAATGTGCCAAACAACTGGAATGTCTGCTTTTAAATTTCTACAATATTAATCAAATTATTTTCTTGTTTTTAGTTGTATCGTTATTGAAACATTTTTTATCTTAAAAATGTCGCATTACCCTGGACAAACGAGTTTTATCTTTTTATTACGTTTCGCGTAAATTATATTACGTTCGACGGACGGCAACAGCTGAGGTATTCCCTGAATCAAAGAATATATACCGGCGCTGTTGTTCGCTCTTTCAAGAACGTTGCCCTTCTCGTCGCGTACTTCGAATATCGCTTGTTTTCGGCATTTTTTCTACCGTTAAAAAATAATTTTGATCTCATTTATTCGATTTTTCAGTCGTGTGCATTTTGCCTTTTCTTTTACATAATTGTTCGCTTTTAATAAAGCACAATACCTTGCAATACTGTCTCATAACTTCGGTTGTTCTGTTTCTGATCGCCGGTATTGTTTGTATTTGTTTTGGAACGAATTTCGATTTACACGGTAACGTGTTTTTGAACAGCAACAGCGCCGTTTTTAATCGAGTTTTAATCGAGTTTTTCAGAGTTTCGTTTATTGTTACCGTTGAAGTTGCGTCTTCTTCCGTTTTGCTCCAGCTTTTAGTTCTCCCTTTCAACATTGGAATTTGGATTTAGCAAAAGAGAAATACTTGAGGAAATATTGTTTATTTACATTCTTTTTTTGCGTATCGTACTTCAGTTTTTATTTAACGCACCAGAGATCACGCAGTAACCGTATCGCGTTTTTATTCCGACCGCGTCACACGTGGAACACGAGGTCCACGTTGTCCACGAAGTGTAAACCTTCAAAATGGGAAGAGAAATGAAAATCAACAAAAAAAAACTTACATATCCTTTGTATTTTTTTTTAATTTTCACGCGTATAAAGAACATTTTTTTGAAAACGTTATACAAAACTAACTTCCAGCTCGTATTCCGGCACATTTGCAGCCGACGTTGCGTGTGATGCATTGGGCGCCGTATCCGGGAATACAATATTTATCGCCTCGACGTTGTTATCAACATGTAAATAATAAACCGATCCCGCGGTATCTCCCATTTCGCACCAATACATTCCCTCCTGCTGTAACTGAGAGAAAACGATTTTTTTCCGCGCGTGTGTTGCAAAGGCAGTTTTATATCTTCGTACCTTGATATTATGCATGACGATATACTGATTGCTTGTCGAATTGAGAATTTGATCCACATCTTGTGTCACATTCTCTACAACACCGTGTTTACTGCTATTGAAGTACCACTCTATTAGATCAGTCATGTGTACTTCTACGGGCGAAATGCAGATTTGACATTTTAAACTGTAAAATCCATTTGTTTTCATTTGATCTCAATTGTGTGTATAATCCAAGTAGCGATAGAGACTTTGAGGCGTAATAAAAAAATCAATGCAAATCATTTTACTATTCTGTGTAAATGTATTTTATTTTTGTTTCACTAACTACTGAAACCACAGAAGATCTTTATCGCTTCTCTTTTTAATAAGTTGTTATTTTTTTGACGATCTAACGTTACGGATGTTCCTTCTAACGCCGTAAGCGCGGTAAGATAGCTGATTCTCTTGCGACCTATAGTTGCGTATGTTTCCTCCAGGCACTTGTAATAATTCAGCCACTGCTGTTTGTGTAATTGTCTTAAGGTCTCATTAGCTCTCGGATAGTCATACTTGTCAATGCTCAGAAACATTTTGTCACCTTTTTTTTTTTCATGGTTTACATCGTTTGTAATCATTATTTAAAATAGCGCAAGTGCGATTAAGATTATTACCGTTCGGTCGCAGCAAAGCAAAGGATAATATGTCGTTTAAGTAACTAACTAAGATAAGCATTACATAAATTTTCATGATTATCATTAACGTAACTCATTCAACTTTGCACAGTGAAGTTATTCGCAACAGCGTGTTAAAATAAAACATTAGGCGCAACAAAGTCGCATATATATGTAACCTGACTTTAAATCTTTAATCAATACATATGCATGCGCGCGCGTTCACGTACACACACACACACGCACATACAAAAGATATTTTACCAAAGATCAATTGTTAATAAATGTAAAATACATTTATATTACAGGAGAACAATAACATATCAGGTTACTCAAATCCAGAATTAGATATGATCAGTAAAGACATAGCGGAGCTTGTACGCGAAAGACAAAGTATGGAGCAGGATATAGCGCAGAAGGAAGCTGACATTAAAATAAAAAACGGAGAGATTAAGAGCCTTCAAAGTGAATTGGACACCCTCGCGGCAACCTTAAAACAACTCGGAAATCAGAAGGGTGAGGCGCAGAAGAGATTAAATGACTTGAAAGCGCAGGTAAACAGAATTATCATGATGTTGAAATTTTTTGAGCTTGCTTATTGTATGTACGCGAGCGTTGCTTTTTAGGCACAATTAAACGCAGTGCTACATATATGTTATTTTTGTAAGATAATATCGATTTAATACGTTAACAATAGTTTAATGAATGTAGTTAAACAATAAATAAGGAGAAAAATTGTTTGCTTGCGGCTTTGGTATGTGTCTTGACACAATAATAAAAACCGTAATAAGAACTATACGTGATACATTCTATGTGTGTGTGAATACATAAAACACACATATGAGCGATATAAATGAGCGCGTTATATTTGTCACACGCGTGTTTCAGTTCAATCTCTTGTTTTTGTTATTTTGTTTCTTACATTTATTTATGTTATATTTAATTTGTGCAGATATAGGCGGAAATACACAAAAATAAGACGAAATTAGGAAACAAGAGGAATTATCCTGATTGATCTTTTATTTTGTATTGTATTTTTGTTATTTTGTATTTTATTTTATTATGTTTGGCTTTGTAGAAGGCTGAAGTAGATAGGAATTTGAGTGAAGTCGAAGAGAAGATTCAGGAGGAACTGAAGAAGGTATACCAAAGATCACAGTATTGCTTAGGTTTGAATCGTTAGTGTGGTCTATCGTGAATATAGAAAATAAATTTCGAGTATATGTATTATTCTTCTTCTTTTTTTTGTAATAAACAAACATGTGTATGTATATATTCTTGTATGCTTTGCCGACATACCAAAATTGTTGTATTCTCTTCTTTGTGACATATAAAATAAGTAAATAGTTAATTAAATGTTTCAATAATAATTTCAAATATACTTTTGTTCTTTTCGACACTGTCTTGTACAATTGCTGCATAAAAATACATACTAATAAACAACAAAAGACTCTTATTACTCTTGTACTGTTTCGAATTTGTAGCAGGGAAAGCGAGTGTACAATTTTCACATGTTAATCTTATATTCCCAAGGTCGATAAACTCCGTCAACAAGCCGAGGAGCAAGAATCGGTATTGCGAACCCAAGAAGAGGAACTCAATCTCAAACGACAAGAACTCGAGGGATTGCGACAAGAAGAGCAGCAATTGGAACAGCAGCAGAACAAAAACAGGGACCAACTAAATGAACTGACGAAAAAATTGCAGGACACTCAGCTAGAGATTTGTCAAGCGAAGGCGAAAATCACTCATTTGCAGGAACAGCAACGTCAAATGAGCGACGCTATTGCGCTTTACGATTCCGCTCTCGCTGCAGGGGACGTCAATCTTGTACCTGATACTAGTCTACAGTTCGTACCCGAGTTTGAAGACGAGTACGTATTGTGTTTCAGTCAAACTTCTCTTTGTGTGATTTTAACGGTGATAGCGAGATTTTAACACATATACGTGCAAAAACAGATACGAAACGAAGAATGCGGATGAAAACAAGGAGGAAGCAAAGACAGATGCTTTTTCGAATGCAACTGATGCATTCGAAAAAGATGGATTTGGAGAACAAGATCCTTTTGCAACAAATAAAGCCAAAGAAGCGTTCAGCGCATCTGCAGCTGATCCATTTGAAAGCGCATTTTCTGCGCAACCGTCTAATGTAAGTTTTCACTCAATTAACATTAACCGCGTATTTATTGTTTACAAATATGATCATTAATGGAAATGAACAAAAAAACTGTAGACTGGTTTCGAGGCGGATCCTTTCACTGCGTTCGATCGTCCTAATGTAACAACGAAGCAAGATCCTTTCGATCCGTTCGGAAATGGGAAACGAAACGATACGAAATTATCTACAACTACGGTACGTAAATTTTTATATTTATAAATTTAATAAAGTGAAACTTGGGGAAAGTTTCCTGTTACTTAAGTATTTTTTTTCATTTTCTTAAGAACTCGAAGGATCCATTCGGGGACGATCCCTTCGCGAATCTTCACGCTCCTCCGCGCCCCGAGAGCCCGAGTCCTGCTCTTCCACCGAAAAAGGCAAAGCAACCGCCACCGCGACCAGCTCCGCCACGACCTAGTCAAGGTCCCACCGGCCCGTTAAGAGCGGCGCCGGCTCCCCCAACGCCTTCACCTACTCCTGATCCGTTTACAAACGCAAACTCGGATCCATTTAGTGCTCAGCAAACAACGATGGATAATAATAATAGTTTCACCTCTTCCACCGGATTTGCCGATTTCGCCAATTTTGATTCCAAGGTTGGTATTCGATATCATTTATCCTCGTATAAAGATTAATTTACATTTAGTTTTTTTTAATAATTATTTTTTAGAATTATATAATTATAGAGTAGTTTATATTTTGTAAAGCTTTATATGCCAGACTTTTTTTACACATATATATGTACACAAACACACACACACGCACGCACAATCAATAAAACTTTACACTTTGTGCGTAAAGTTTCTCGCAATATTTAATTAATTAACTGCAAATCCGTTTCGTATTTAGGAAAGAAGCTGCACAATTGTTGAGTTTTATCCACCACTGAGCTGCCTTCTGAAGCATGCTGTCTGCAGATTACTTTGTTGTTTTGTTCTAGAGTATTTATCCAATTTTGTTAAACTTATTATTTTTATCGCATGATTGATGTACATAATTACAGTTGAGTTTTTTATTTTAAAAGTTATAGCACTCTATATATTTGTTCGCATTTGATGACATTAAGAATAGCGAGTTTTTAATAATCACCAGCCAGCAGCCAGATGACAGTCGTCAGTAGTCGCGTTATTCTCTCTTGTGCATTTTCAGTAAAAAAACACAAAACTGACCAGAGACAAAAAAAAACTGCTTTAGCCGGATGCAACGCTTAATCGAACGACTCCACCGAGACCGACGACTAGAACCTACGTACCTCTATTGGCGCAACCGAAGCTGTCAGATTTCACGGAGGATCCTTTCCGGGACTACCGTTACGAGGATCCCTTCAATATATCGGATCCGTTCGCCGATCAAACGGAAGATGTGAACGCGAACAAAAGCAGCGGAACGGACAAAACGGATCCCTTCGGGTTCGAAACAACTTTCTCGGGTAAAAATGTTTCGACAACTAAAGCTTTCGACAACAATTTCACTTACTCGCTCGACAAGACGAAGATCGAGGGAAGCAACGTGAATAAGTTCAATGCCGATTTTGGGAAAGCGTTTTCCGTCGACAACAAGAACATCAAAGACGTCGAAGCTAATTTTTCCCACACGTTTGCGAACATTAAGACAAAACCTATTGATCTCGATGAAGCGTTTTCGACTAAGAACACAAAAACCTTCGCAAAGCACGTGTCAGACGTAGCTCATATAAAAACTAATAATACATATAAAGACCAGAAGCTTCCGAGCGATTTTGACAAAATGTGGAACGGCAATAATGTCACTAATTTATCGGAGGAGGAGCAACTAGCTTGGGCGGCGAAACAGAGCATAAGAGCGGAAGAGGAGAGACTTAAGCGTCAAGAAAAGGAGGATGCCGAGTTAGCTCTCGCTATCGAACTGAGTCGACAAGGAAAATCAGAGAACATTTGAGCTCTCCGGATCGGTACGTTATTTCTTATGTTACATTACCATCTATTGCTAGTACTATCATACGAGTAGTAAACGAAATGAAGTCGCAAGTTATCAAATTGACAATAATGTCAGATGCGGATACAAGAGAAAAATTGTTTTGGACGTTATTGTGTCTCGGCTGTTTTTCTTTTGTTAGTCGTATATGTAAGAGAGTGTTCATGTGTTTTTCTGTATATTTAAAAAAAGTTTGTGAAATTACAATCAACGGATTTGGTTTCTCTTCGTTTTATTTTTTTTTTTAGATATTGAATTTTTATTTTAGATATTTTTTTTTTAGAAATTAAATCTTGATTTTCTATCAATTTTCCGTGATCGAACGTGCACACAATTTCTTCTTTGAAAATACGAGCTGTGAAAACTGTGAAACGTCGAGCGCGAAAACATTGAGAGTCATAAATTACACGAAATGCGATCTACGTGATTTCTTATCTTTTTATGCGATTTGTATGTTATCACAAATGTGCTTTTTATTGAAATAATTAATTTTCATTGTTTGTTCTTCTATTTACAATATTACGGTACATGATTGATAATAAAAAAAAAACGTATCATACGTATCAACGTGAGAATTTTGTTTTAAAAGCGTTATTTGATTGATAAAAATAAACGGTAACACACAATATCCTCAAGTACATTATATATTAATATATATACATTATATATTGATATATATATATACACATTATATGTATTGTATGTTATATATGTGTGTTGTATGCCGTATATACACACATATGTACATATATACGCGCATATACATATATATGATGTTATGAGATTTATAATCAATATCACTCTGGATCACTTAGAATCACTTGGCACCTGAAAAAAAAAAAAAACTTATGCCATTTTCACTCCACTAGCTACGATAGGTTTATGTAAAGAAAAAAGAAAAAAGTATGTATACATGTTTTATGCCGACAAATAAAGTTATTCAAGAATATTCTGTAACAGTGCCGTCTTTAATTTAAAAAAATAAAAAAAAAAATAAAAAAAGCAAGACTCGGTTTCACGACATATTCCAAAGAATTATGTTCTTCTCACAGAGACAGTAAGTCTCCTTCTCTGTGTTTGGCGGAAAAGAGGAGGAAGAGGAGATAAACGCGAAGAAATGCGAGAGAAGCGCGCGTTTTTGTTCGACAAACCCTCTTGAAAACCAAACGCAAAGAATTTACATTTTTATTTTTCGTATTATCGTACAATTATAACAGTTATAGTATATCGTATATAATTTCTCGACAACGACGTATAATTATATATATATATATATATTTCATGTGTATATATCAAACGCGTTACACAACTTACTGCATAAGTCTCTATCAGGTTAAAATTGTTTTTAGAGTATAAAAGGAGTGTGCGTGCATGTTGTAAAGATGATTTTGTTAGCGTATAAAAATTATTATTATTATTATCGATGCAAAACAAAAAGAAAGCTTTGTAGATTTACGTATTTATATCTCATATATCCTCTTCGTTTTAGTTTCACGCCGTTTAATTTTGACTTTACCTCTTTAATGTATATAATGTATGTATACATGTATACATGAGTATGTACGTGTGTGTATATATACATATATAAATATTATACAGAGCTTCTCTTGAAATAAATACACATTGTCCCTAAAAGGATCTGGTTTTTTTGTTTAAAATTTAATTTGCACTTTTGCGCGCGTTTACAAATTTATTTTTCATTTTTCTTGACGTCGTTCGAATTAAGACAAGCGAAAATTTCTCTCTTCGAAAATTTTTCTCAAAAATCTTATTCTCTTACGTCTTACTCAGTTTTCTGCAGATATTCTCTCTGTGAGTTAATACAAATATATATCATAACGTGCGCCGTTAAAAAAGATGTGCGCGCGTTAATTCGTTCTGCGATTTACACACGAGAGAACGAGAGATAAGTACATACACACATAAACGCAAACTTGCAATTTCTCATTCCGTTCGCGAAAACCATTTATACGGCATATACGTGAGTGAATAGCGCGTATATCCGGTCTGATCAACTAACTTGCGTATTGTGATTAAAAATACAACGTAGAAGTCGAAGAAACAAAAGGAATTTGTATGTTGCGATAAGTGTGTGAATTAATTCGAAAAAAAAAAAAAAAAAACGTACGTTAAGTAATATCGAGATAGCGATAGATAGATAAATAATATAGAAAGACAGAGAAAAAAAAAGAAGAGAGAAAGAATGTGTGAGAGCGAGTGTAAGAGGATTTGTTTCAACGCTAAAACATTGTGGCCGCATATTAAATAGCGATTACCTAACTTAAGTCCACTTTCAATAGAAGAGATAGACTTATCATGTATGTAATTTGATATTTACCGCACACTTGTGTCCGTACGTTATATTTTCTCGTACGCGCGCGTTCGATATTAGGCGTATTACTCGATGTGTCTCAGATATATATGTATACTGTGTAACATCCACATTGATGATTTAAACGGTAGATTTACAACCTCTTCGCGTTAAGAGAGAGAGAGAGAGAGAGATGTATTATTCTAAACCGGCGCATCTTTATCGTACATGAGCGATAATACACCGCGTTACAGCTTCGTTGCGAAATCGAATACCGTTTCTCCTTCGAAGAATATCTTACATGTCACGTTCATTGATAATTGATTTCTTTTGGGGAGGGTCGGCGCTAATTCGAAGCACGCCGTTCTATCTTTGTTCCTCGTTTAAATTTAAACGAGGATGAGATAAAAACGATGGAGCGCCTCGAAACATTTGCAACGCGCGACCCCGCGGCACCGTTTTAGAAGGATTATCTATCAAACGATCCCTCTTTTGCGCGTGCAAGAAAATTTTAGTCTAAAACTTCCTAAAACGCGCAACGAGAAACACTTCGCAAGGACACCGCAGTGTAAATAACGGTAGTACATATGTAAGAGAACCGTATGTGTATTCAACGACTGGAATATCGAACGCAAAGAATTTCAGTTGGTTATAAATTGACGAATTGTTTATTAAACAATTAACACGCAACATGTGACTCGTGCAAGTTATCTACGATATAATAAAATAAATAAAATTCTATATTATATAAGTTATAATTCTTATAAGCAAATTCGTATATATATATATATAATATAAATATAAACTGTTGATTTACTGATAAACACAGCTATATATTTATTGTACATAAATAAAATAACATTGAGAAATAAATGCGATATATATCGTATGCAAGATGAGCACGTCGGTGCGTAATCGATAGTCGCGAGACGCTAAAGCTGTTTTTACGGAATTGAAATTTTTTTGCTGCATAAACTCTCGAATAGAAATTTTGCGTGCGCAAAGCCGAAAACAGCTTCACGACGCATTATCCCGCTCCCTACCTCTGCGACACGATACCACGTGACAGAAATTTCGAGTTGCCATTGAGTCTCTGGTTCGTTCATTCTTTGGTCAGATCCGTGCTAAGTGGTCACTCGCACAAAAAAATCTTTAAGAAGTAAGCAATGGCTGCTAATCGTGATGAAATCCTCGAATATTTGGATAATAGGACATTGACGATTGTGAGTAATTTGTATCGAGTTCCGAAGCAACGACAACAATGTCACAGTCGAAATGAGATAAAAAAACGATCGACGTTCGGACACGCGGACTTGAAATATGGATTTGATGTAATTGATTTATATCGTCCCCAAAGCTTCGCAAACTTCGCGAATTTTTCGTGAAGTATTGCGTGTGTGTCCGCACATTGTTGCGTCACTTCGGAATTTCGGTAACAATTCTTAGCATTATTTTGTTATGTATTTTGTTATATAGATTTCTTTATGCAACACTTTTCGATGCAGCACGTGCAATTCTCTGCGCGCATCAATCGGACTAACGCTTGTGCCGCGCGTGTACTGAGAAAATGGCGGAAGAATTGCACGTGTTACATGGCGTATAGATGTTTGCGCGTACGTACGATCGATCCGAGGATCTACAAGAGTCTATCTCGTAGATTTCGGCTCTTCGATCGCGATGATTACAAACAATACAAAAATCTAGCGGATGTTTACAGGACCTGTGTAATTTCATCAAGAGCTGTGATAACTTACCTCACAGGAGGGAAGTGATAAATGAGATGATGACATTTACATTGCGTAAGTAACAATTTTGTTTGGAATTTGTTTCTCCACTTATATCTCTGACGCATCAGAATTTTTTATATCTTTATTATTTAAATGTTATTTTGCAATATCGCGCGCCTTTGGTAATTTGTTATTTGATATAATATAGAGATTTGTTTTGTTGACTATAGACAAAAGAATGCGGTTATCTCCGATGTGTCGATGTTTTATAAATTTTTTATAACCAAAAGTAGGCTCCGATCATTAATCTCACGTCATTAAGTTTACATATGTGTGAGTTTAATAAGAGCCAATCAATTAAAGACGATAAAATTTTTCAGATAAATGTCCCGAAATAACCTGTCATCAAAGAAACAATAATTATTATATAGATATATTTATTAGATATAAATATTTATCATAACAATTCTCAATGTTTTGGATATTGAGATGTTTTGAATTACTTCCAACTTTTTACGTACATAAATATTTGGTTAAAATCATTTATCTGACAATAAGCGAGAGGTTGCGCATTCATTTCGATCGGCTACGAAGCAAACAACAAGATCGCTTCGGAAGTTTTTATCGGAATGCGTGGAAACTGCGGCCATCTGTCGCGCCGCGTACGAAGTTAATCGCCCGACACATCGCGCTCGGCGTCACGTGACGTCTCGGGCGAGAGAAACGTAGGGACCGTTCGCAACCCGTCCGGTACGCAGGTCGAAAGTACGGCGCGAAGTTAGTAGCGCGCTTGGTTTCATTCATGAACGTCGAGAGCGCGGCCATAACACTTTTGCAATCTGTATTGTGTATACGGTCTGTACAAGCGCGTTGTCGTTGCGGTTTAGTGTTGCTGCCGATGTGCGTGCGCCTCATAGTCGTACACGTGATTCCCGCTTTGTGTCGTCGCGAATTTGCATGGTGCCTACCGTGTGCGATCGTACCGGTTTGGAATTTTCATCGATAAACTTGTGGGACGGCCAGCGGCGAGACAGGTACACGGAAAAACCCGGTAATTTAGCGCCGCTGACTTTTCTGATTCACTCGTGCGTCGTCGTCGTCGTCGTGACTAGCTGTCGGGCTCTCTCGCTAAGACGATGATACGTGCCAAACGTTATATATATATATGCACATTATGCCGTTGACCAAGCGATTAATACTCGCGGCCGCGATGTTTGCGACGTTTATTTTCGATCCCGGTTATGAATGGATCGTAAAGACACAGAATTCCTCGGACTTGGCTCCGGGAGTGTCTTCGGGTGTGCGTTAAAGTTTTAGTCAGAGAGCTTATTTACGCGACGCGTGCTCGAGTTGGCGTATATACATATACGTAGACTCGCAGAGAAGGCTTTGTATTTCTCATTCCGAAGAAAGAAATATATATATATATATATATATATATACCGCGAGAAAACGATCGTCCGAGAATAGATCTCTCGCGCGCGCGCGGGTTGCGATTTGACACATCGTTGGGAGATTTTTTCGGAGTCTCTTCTCTCTCTCTCTCTCTCTGTCTCGAATCATATCGCGACATTGTCACACACAAACCGGGAGGTTTCTAAAAATAAAAACACACCTTTCTCTCTATTTTTATATCCGTCCGTATAGAGCGCGCGATTTTGAAATATGCACGCGAGGGCAAAACAAAAGACCCCGTGAATCGCGGAACAAAGCGAGGAACAACGGGAGGAATGAAACTCCGGAGCGTTCCAGCAAGGTTTTTTGGCAAACCTTGCCGTGTTTATCCCCCGCGCTCGCGCGAGTGGGTTATGTAATATTATATACAACAAAACGCCTTGACGGCGTCGGAAAATCGATAGCCGTTATAAATAAAACAGGCGTTGTTGCTAATCCGCGCGTCTGATTTTGATTCCCCGATTTCTTCGTTGCCGATTGCTCTGCTCGTTTTCGGATCTCGTTGTCGAACGAAGAAAACACACACACGGAGCACCGCTTATTTTTTGTCGTCGTATAACTTGGGTAAAAAAATTATTTACACTCCCACCTACACGTTCGTTCGTTTCTTCATCCAGCGTGTGTGTTTACGTTGACCGAAAGGTTTATCTTACTCGTAATTGTAAAATGAAAAAAAATGTACGCTCAAATGGCCTTATCGTAAAATAACAATGAAACTGGCTTCGATAACGAAGAGAGAGAAAGAGAGAGGGCAAATATGATGTCATTCTATATATACGAGGTTATCACCATGCCAAGGGTCAGTTTAGAAATAGCGAAGGATCACAGTCGGATAGAAAATTTTTTTTTGACATGGAATTTCGAGTTTTCACACGACTCGATGAGTGAGGTGAGAAAATACGCGTTCGACAAATAAACAGAACCGAAAATCGGAGATTATTCGCTCCGCAAATTTAATTTAACAAAGAAACATAAATCGCTCTAAAGTTTTCTCATTAAACCTGTGACGTAATTCTCAATGTTTTAAGTATCTCGCGAGATGTTTTTTTTTTTTTTTTAAATTAAGTTCCCAACTTCACGCACTGTAAATATACTTCGTGTCGCTATTACTTCTCTGACAAATGCCCGGTCACATTTTATATCTCAAGTAGCAATAAATTCTTAACCGTTTTTCTTGTAAAAACGTTGTTTGGTTATCGAAAAGAACCTGACGCGCGACCTTCGCACAATAAAACAAAAATATTTTTACAACTGCGCGTCTGCCGTTTGGCTCACCGTTGATATTCGCTCGGGTGTATATTATCGGAATGAAAAATGATGTACAGTAATATATAAAAGCTTTGAAGAAAAGAGGGAAAAGAGAGGAATGTGATGACCTGCTTCAGTTGGTCGAAGGGTTTTTGCACAATTTCTCAGGTCTCGCAGAGAGACCGCAGAGAGCGCGGCAACGTTGCGACCTGCATCACGTCTCTCTTCATCTCGTCATTACTCTTCTTTCTTTCTTTCTCTCTCTTTCTCTTCTCGTTCTCTTTTGTACTTTTCTCCTTCTTTGCCGCTTTATTTGCCAAAGGACGGTAACAAAGGGAATGCCTCTTGAACAATGACATAAAGATCCAACGCTTGGATAAGAGAAGAGGTGTCTGTTAATCAGTTTATTATTGTCATTATGTACAACTTGCAAAATAATTTACAATCGAACGTCGAGGGAAATAAATCTGACCTTGCAGCAACAGACCGACTCTTCTGTCGAATATTTCGATTGAACAAAAAAATTTGCGTGAGAATAATAAACAAGCGTGGGTGTGTTTTCAATCGAAATTTACAGAAATTTAAAACAAAACTCTCAACTCGTCGCGGCTTGTTCGCTGAAATTAATTTAGATCGCACAAGGTTAATTTGCGAGTGAGTTACATGGGGCTCGTCCAAAGTCAACGAATGATTCATGATTTTTTTTTCTCTTTCTGTCTCTATCTCTCTCTCTCTCAGTGGGCCATCAAACGATTGTTGAGTTTGGGTATACGGGTGCGTACCACGCTAGATATAACGTAGAAGGTTTCGCCTGCCCGCATCTGGACGTTCAGGAACAAGCTCTTTCGGAGATATTACGTTGCCTTCAATGAGCTAAGACAATAGACACTCTTTTGCGACAAGAAGGCCACTTCGAACGTATAATAGAACGGGTATATGTTTATATTTTGATATATTACGAAATTTTATATACATTTTAACGTATTATTTAATTAATATATATTTCAATGTAATAAATATCTTAACGTGTCATTCTCGGGAGAAAATAATTAAATTTATTGCATTCGATCGACTAAATTCCAGCCGAGTGTTGTAGTTTAAAATTGAATTCAAAATCTTTTTCAGCCGAAAAGTGAACAGTTAGTAAAACTAGATATGAAAAACCATACTCGTTTTGCGTGACGAATTGTGAGCAAAATGGACTCTCAGCATGTTGGTTTTTTTAGCTGTTATATGAGCCAAGTATTTCTTTTATCGTTTTTCACAGTACCTGTCCACCCGCATTTTTATCTAAATGGAAAAGCCAGGTAGCCAGCTAAGAGACATAAAAACTGAATGAATGAAAGAATGCAAAAAGATCCTTCTCCTCGGTCAGATTCTTCTCGTAGTCAGGCCACCTTGTAATGGATACTTCTCAATAGTTTCGAAATTTGTGAGAACTCCATGATCACTCATGACGTGTCGCACTTTCTTAGTGATTTATCGTTGACGAATTGGTGTTTTTTCAAAGAAAAAATCTTAGTTATGCTGCAGCGTTGGAATGTGACGAATCATTCGGCTAATTACTGGTTTTGAATCCTCTTTGAGCCAGTTACTTATCTCGAATTTTATAATCTTTTCAATAATCAGTCAATAGATCGATATCACCAGCATAATACATGTATACATGTTAAGAGAGAAAGTGGAAAATAAGGCGTATATTAATGTATAAATATCTGTCACAGAATTAAAGTTACTGTAAGGTATTGCAGAAATTAACGCATCTTCGCAATTTATTCGTTCTTGTGTTATAAAAATTCGCGAATTCGGTGTATATTCTCACGTTTTCATATTTATGTGTTTTATATTTATATTTTTCTATAAGTAATAAATAACACGAGAACGTGTTATGCAACACGGCAGTTCGAGAAATTGACGAGAGCTTATACAAATCGAAGGAGTTCCAACATATTATAAATTATATTACGGTGTGCAATAATATCGATTAAATGAATCGGTGATTGTCTCTTGATAACCGATAATTTTATCAGTTATTTAGTCGTGTAATCTTCTTCGAAATGTAAAATTTATACGTGAACGATTGTTGAGATCGTTGATAATTTGTAATATTGGATTAATATATACACACACACACACACACAAACGCGCGCACGCACCATGAATTTAATAATAATAATTTATGTGTGTAACATGTTTTCGAAACTTGCCAGTTGATAAACAGATTGAAGGAGATTCTCGCAACGACGCAAATAAATAACTGGACGATAATGGAATTTATCTGACAAGTTATAACATGTCAATTGTAAGCGTCAAACACACGCTATCTCACGTCGAGTCGTGACTACGTCCGCTTTCGAAGAATTCTCGCGATGCTAATCTTAACTTTCCGATAATAACTTTTCTGTCGATGTTCGCGGGGGACGCGTCTTTGATGGCAATATGCATATTCTTCTTTGATTCAAATCACGCGACTGTCTTTTTTTGTTTTTGAAATTACGGTTTTAGCGAAGTAACAATCGTCGTAGAACATTATCGTTCGTATCAGTCACTGTTGCGCGCGGATGAGAATGATTTGTAAGAAAAAAAAAAAAAACCGCTGCCTGTGCAACTGTCCCCGTTGCGTAACGTGAAAATAAGTTAATCTGTTTTAATTAGCTTTCTTTATCGCTTGTCGTGGTCGAATATCGCGACGGAGGAGCTGATAATTCGACGAGATAAACTCCGTTGGTCTGTTAAACAATTATTTTGTGTTTAGTTGAGTTCGCGTCATTGGTGTATAAAGTTCTTGAAGTTCTTGAAGTATCGGTCACACGCTCGCTTATTTGCATCAACTGTAATATTAAGAGAAGTAAATAATAATTTTTCGTAACAACAAAAAAAATATTATTTATTTGAAGACTGCATTCGCCGCGTGCTGAATAAATTTGTACAAATAGTCAGCAAAATGCAGCTTATGAATAAGGGTAATACATATTTGACTCGTAAAACACATTAGATGTTAATTGTGTACATTATAAGAGCTTATCGCGCTTCTGACAGTCGAGTGAGATAAGAAGCTAGACATTTTGACGGTGCGTTCTCTCAGAAAAAAAAGAGATTCGGTTATTTCGACATTGCGAAAAATGTTCCTTCTTCGTTTTTCGAAGAAACTCGATTGTCTACACGTTTCGGGATCCCTTGTAGAACACGCTCCGGCCGCATATAAAAGGGTCGTGAGAGTGTCGAGGTAGCTGTACAGTTTTCCACCTACCATCTGGCGGCTGGTTTTCGACCGGAGTAACCTGATCTTCGGTCGCAGCGGAGATTCGAACACACATCCTGCACACACTTTGCCACACAGCCGCGTCCGAGAAACAATAGCTTCTCTCTCCCGAATATAAAAATTTGGAAATTTTATCAATTTTCGCTTTTAAAACGCCCTCGGATTCGAGATGTTCGCGTGTTTATCGGAATAATGAATTTTTTTTTTTTTACGCGATTAATCAGTCAAAATAGATCTGTCGTTCATAAATGTTTATAAATATGTTTTCGTAATTTTACAAGTGCAGTGTGAAAGACACAGAGAGTGAGAGAAAGAGCACATGTTTCTTTTTTTTCATGAAACACACTCGACGAAGAAATAAAATTCGCGAATAATATCGAGCGTTATAAGACGCTGGCTACGCGTCGTCGTCTTTTGCCGAACGATATCGACCGCGTATCTAAAAGCGGACTATTTAGCGGTTGATAAATAAATGTATCCCGCGAGAGCCGGAATACCGTGCCAAGCCAGCGGAGTTGGTATAAAATTATAATTGGGACGTCGTGTGATATATATACATACGTGTATGCGCGATCCGGGCGCGAAGAAACGCGCAAGTCCCTCGAAATCCTCGCGCGTATACGTATTTCTTCAAAACGTTTATTTCTTCGCGCGATGTAATTTTAAACAACACTCCCTCGTCACTTGTCTCGTATAAAAAAAAAATATATATATATATATATATATATAATAATCGACAAATCATTTCTTTCGCAGTCACGATGGAAATGGACTCCCTGTATGACTACGGGGAGGAGGATCAGGATTTTTACGAGGAGAGCCCTGGAACCAGAAAAGGTTATCCCATCGATCATAGATCCATCAAAGTAAGTCAATATTTCGACCGGTCTCGCGCAGCGCGAGAGTTAAAAAATAAAAACGGGAAAAACGTGCGATTTTTACAAATGCATATTTTGCTTATTTTTTCCCCGAACGCTCGAGTTGAATGTACATTTAATTTTGCCACACACGTCACTTTGACGGATATTTGAAACGGCGTTTTATTTTTTATTATTTTTAATATGTTTAAAATGTAAAATTTTTTATGTATTTTAAACTTATGTGATTTATTTAAATAAGTAATGAAAAAAGCTTTTAGCTGCAGAGAGATTTTTTTATATTTATTTTTTTCTGATTAAAATAAAACTCTACTTCGAACACAATTTTCCGAGCACATTCGTTTGTTTCTTGCAAATAAAAGTTGCATCAGTTGAAATTCGTCATTTTGACGGGTTTGGTTGTTCTGGCGCTAGAGATCACGGGAGTTCTAATTTTTTTTTTTGGGGGGGGGGGGGAGGGGAAGGAGGGTAGAGAAACAATTACTTATTATCATCAATTGCGCGAAAAAAATTATATTTCATCTCAAACAGTACAATTGTTCGAGTAAGTGACCTAATGAGGCTCGCTAGACGAATATTATTCTTTGCTGTCGACGAGCGCGTTGGCTGGGCCGGTGATTGTGCGAGTGCCACTAACAATTCGTTCCTTGTCGCTCTCTGCCTTCGTTTTATGAATGAACGTAGAACCGGCACTCGGTTTCTCCCTCTCCCGGAGAAACCCCGACGTTCCCCCCCACGCTCCGTTCAGCCTTCATCTCTCTGTCACCGACTGACCCTCGTCCGTCTCGCCTCTACCCTCTGCCTTCTCTCATATCTTTCTCTCTTGTCTCCTCCCGTCCCCTTCTTCTCCTCTTCTCTCTTCTGTGTGTTCCTCTCTTCCCTTTTCTCTCCCGCTCTTGCCCATCGCTCAGCGGAGCTGAACGGCGTCGGTCGACGCTGATTCGTACGCCGTTGTAACACCGGACAACGGTTGCGTCGCCTGACTTGCGTCCCTTCTCATTGACTTTTTTTTCGTGAGGATTTCTCGATGCCAGAGACACAGAATGAAACGTATTGGAGAACAGGTAGTTTTCAATTTTTTTTCAAGCTCTTTACTTTAAATCAGACGCGCACTCGAAAGTCAAGTGCTTTCTGCATATTTTTTATTTTTCACAATTAACGGTTAGAAATTTGTTTTTTGTTTTTACTCTTGAAAGAATTATTTTCGCGACTTCGCAAAATCGATATTTTTGCGGCAAACGTGTCTAAAGTGTCATTTACAGTTCGAGGTATAGCTCACGATCAAATAATTATTCTCGTTCGGTTTTTATTTTAAAAATTAAATCAACTAAAGTCTTTCTCGAGGTAAGTCTTTTTAAGTTGTAACGAAGACAAACCAAAAACGGAGAACTCGATCTATCACTTCGTTCAAAATTTGTTTAAATGGATCACGCGGGTGAATCGACTCGATCGCGAGAATCGAAGAAATCCCGCGTGCGCGGTGCCAGTTACATACAACGAGGAACGAGAAAGACGGGTGTGTATGCGCGGGAGGAAACGGCGACGCGTATATAGGGGAGAAAGGGAAACCTAAGCCGCCAGAAATAGCATCCCTTCTTCCCGCATCATGCGGCCAGACCTTCTGCATGCGCTTCTGATCGTTCTAGTCGTATGCACCGTTGACTTCGCCTTTGCCTACGTCATACGTTCACTGTCGAGACGACGACGACGACGACGACGACGACGCGCAACAACTTCGTCGTCCTACGCCATCGTCTCTTCTCGTTCCTCGATTCTTTTATGTATCGTCCATATGTGTGACGGCAGCCATAACACAGTTCCAAATGCGCACTTCGCATTCCTGCATTCACGTGTGTTTTACTTTTTTTTTTTTTTTACATTTTTTTTATATCGACTTTCTTTTCTTTCAATACAGAAAGACATCAAACGCATGAGATATGATGTATAAATCTAATTTTTTGCGTTTTCTCGCGGTATTTTTCATCTTTTTTTTTTTTTTTTTTTTTATCGTTAAACAGTGAATGCTATTATTACGTCGTTCCTTTCATCGTTCGTTGTAATATTTTTGTTACACGAACAACCCACGTGGCACATGCGCCTCGCAGCTAGTGCACTCGCACGTCCCACGCCTTCCATTCTTGGCCTTCCACTCGGTTCTTCGCTTTCAGTGTGTTTGTGTGTGCACCGAAGTCGCGTATAAAAAGGACAACGTAATTTTAGCTTCATTTAACAGATTCTCGTTGTCAAATCGCATTTCTCTTGTTCGCCGACTACTCCGTAGTCAGCTCGTTAATCGCGAGATTGTTCATTTGTAGTACTTTTCCCAAGCGTTTCGCGCGTTTCAATCGGACGATCTCTCTCATCCGCCTCGCGAATATTCACTTCACGCTTTTCCGCTTCGCGCCTTTGTATTTTCCCTCTTATTTTCCCTCCCCTCAACCAGCGACATGTAAAAGGTGACGTTAAACTTTGTCTCGATCTTTGTGACGTCACCCGTTCCACAGGCTGCGCATTTTTCTCGTCTCGATTTATAAACAAACTTTGTATATAATGTTTTTTTTTTTTTTTTTAATCTTGTAACGTTACTTTATATCATTTGTTTTCCGATCAAATGAAATTTATTTAATAAAAATACACACTACGAAGACCGTTTCGATTCTTCGCCAATTTTAATTTAGCGAGTCGATTTAACGACTGAAAACAGCCATTGATCTCAAATTAAGCGTTCATGGGCGCGGTTCCATCCGCTTCCCTCGTTGAGAACGCGCACACGGTACGTTTCTATCGCGGCACACTTGATTTTGTTCATTTTGACGTGCTTCCACGATCGTATAATGAAAGTTCGCTTAATTATCCGAATGCGTAATATGCGGAATACGTATTTTCTCTTGCGAAGATAACGCGAAATTCAATATTTGTCAAACCTATAAATAAAGAACTATCGGATAAAACGTTGTGGAACGTGTGAAAATAAAATTTGCCCGGCGCTATTTCATGTGTATTCAATAAGACAATTCATTCTTAAACGCAAATACACATCTAGCTTCGACATTATTTAAACGTTGTTGGAAAATTCACGCAATCTCGGAATGAAAATGTTTGCCTGGACTCTCTCTCTATCTCTCTTTCTTTCTCTCTCGTAAACAATGCGATCATTATTTATTTTTACGTACATAATAGGTGGCTGTGTAAGCGTTGGCGTTTGCGCGAGCGAGCGAGCGAAAGAGAGAGAGAGGGAAGCGCTCCACATCAATAATTGCGCGATAAGCTATTAACGCGAATCGTGAATGGAAGAGCTCGCTAATTTAATTCTACCCGCGCATTCGAGATGAATATGTAATCCGTCGCTACGGTCTGACCGATTAATTAATCAGCGTGAATCGATGAGATATATCCAGGTCGGACAAAACTCGTGTAATGCGGTGAATAAAGTTTTTAGAGTGTATTTTTTTTTTCTACACGCAAACGTATTTGAATTTTCAAACAATAAGTTTACGTAGTTATATTTTAACCCCGAGTTTCTGTGTAAAATGTATAAATTAAATTTTTGTAACACAATATACGTACATATCGAGATGATACACGCTCGTATCGCGCGTATCGCTAATGGAATTAATATGCAATATGATAATCTTTTCTTTCCGCGTTACATTATCAGAATTTTTTTTCATTGTAAGATATGTGCGACGTATGTGTGTGAGTGCGCGCGCGCGCGCGCGCATCGACGCATTTTTTATAAAATGGCAAATTGCCAGCAGAGAAAAATATTACATAATTAAAATTGCTGACAACATTCAAACGTTTCTCTGCAACATGTTTCGAGACGATGTTGTTACCTCGAGCTTTGTGCTCGTCACACGGAATTATGGAAATCGCCAATTGTTACATCAGTCTATGTGCAAGCGAGATATTTGCCAATACCGAGTGTGCTTCGTGTCTGTTTCTCGGACGTGTCACGCGCGCGTCGATAAGATGTATCTTATTTTTACAGTGCTCGAAACGTCTTTCTCTCTCTCTCTCTCTCTCTCTTTCTCTCAAAGTAACATCAATAATCGCACAAGTCTCTCTCGTCCGTCCGCAGCTCTTTTCGCCGCGTTTTGTAGTTCCTTTACCTCTTTCTCCGGTAATTATCCGATTGCGGTTACGTACTTTGCGCGCTGACTCACTCGAAAAAAACGTCTTGACATTGACTTTAATTTCCATACGGTCAATTAACGCACCTGTGTGTCTTGCGCGCGCCGGTTCTTTTATAATGAACGCGCTTTGTTAACGCGCTTCGTTAGTCAATGATTTTTATCGGCACGATCTCTCGCCGTCCGTCGCTTACACTCATTGTCGAGCTCGTAAACGTTGCGTAACAAACGAGTTTTCGGATGAGACGATACTTCCGTCGTGATTTATGTAAAATACGATAAGAGTTCTCCTCCCATCTCTCCCGAAACGCGTGACTTTTCTGTCAAGTGCGTGGTGTAAATAAATTACACATTAGTCGAACGGCAGATTGCAATCGCGAATCTGGCCTGAATTCGCGCGATTTATCTTCCCAATTCCCAATGAGAAATCGTTGTTGGAAAAAGTTTGCGGAGTATCTCACAGAGGAGAAAAAAAAAGAGAAGTGTCCGCATACATGTCGCACGCTTCTATTTTCTGCAATTTGCTTATTGATTCTTTCTCGTCGAAGAAACTCGTGTTTCTCTCTTTTTGTTTTCTTTGTCTTAATAAATCGAAGTGGTTTTATTAAAAGCGAGATGTACGGGCAAACAGCTTCGACACTTCTCGCGTCTCTCGATGTCGGTGTGTAAAGATTTATCTTATCGCTTCTTCGCGACGGCTCGAACGTCGCGCAGCGCGCGCGCGAAACGTCCGCGCTCCTCGAGCGGATGAAGATCGCGCGCTAAGATGACGCGCCCGATACCGCGCTCGTCGATGAAGAATTTGCCCGTTAAAATGTACGCGCACGTGTGAGATCTCGTTACTCGGAATCGGCCGCTGCGAAGAAATCGTCGTCGTTCGACGCGAACGAAAATGTTTACGAAAGGAACGTGTTCGCGGAAATATAAACGCGAACGCACGCGATATAATTTTCCATCTGCGTGCAGGTGTACGCGATTGATTTATCTCTCTCACGGTATTTGAAAAAAAAAATGCATATTTTTGTATAAATATATCGATGGCGTTAGCGCGTGCAACGGACGAAACAAAAACTGCGATATTTCAAACACGTGAAATTGTATTTTTCGATTTTACATGTATTTTTGTTGCGCTATTATGTGTTTTTGTAATGTATTTGTTTTTTTTTGTTTTTTTTTTGTTTTACAAAAACGTACATTTACGATACATTCTAAAATCTGAATATAAATCGAAACGTTTCCATATACGAGAGATAGTTTTTTTTTACCCCAGATATTTTATCTGTCATTGCTGCGTTTGCTCTTTAAATCCGGTCGGTTTTATAAAAGAAATGCAAGCAAAATAAATAAATTCTATAAATTTTGTATAAATTTTATCGCTCTCTCGTGAAAAGAAAAAAACTTTACATCCGGTAGATCAAGCGCACTGTGTGTGTGTGTGTGTGTGTGTGCGTGCGATATGATGTGAAGTGAAAATTTTCAACGCAAACAGTGATTACACGGTTACGCAAAGTTTCGACCTGATAATGTTTATTGCTGAATAGATTCGTCCATACAGTTTCGCGTGTGTCCGAGTCCGTAACTTTTATCTTTTCGCGATATTCTTCGCGGGCGGCCGCTCTCTTGCGGTGATTTGTTCTTCCTTCTCGCCAGGTTGCTGCGTGGTCCGAATAGATTTACATGTCTGAAAAGACTATTATCGAGAGCGCAACTGAGAGAAAGAGAGAGAGAGTGTGTGTCTACGTCTCCCCGTGGCGAGAAAACTGATCATGCGTATTGGAATTTTGCAACAACTTGCAATATATTATCAATATAAAATATTTTTTGGTTTGGATTATTTATCGCATTAGTGTTACACATGAGTTGTGGCAATTTCTCTAATATATAAATAATAAATAAAATAAACTCCTACACACACACATATACGTAAATGCCCCAAAGACCGAACATTTATTATAAATATGCAAATATTAGTTGTAATAAAATATTCAACGTTTTGGATATTTTTGAGATATATTTTTAATTATTAGTCCAACTTTTTTTCAAGTATTTTTTTATAATTATTTCTCCAATGAGTAATGTCCGGCAGGTGATACTTGTCCGGTCATTAGGAACATTTGTATTTCATCTTCGAAAGTCGTAGGGAGATTTAATTTTGTTTAATTTTTTTTCTTTGCGATTCTACCGCAATTATCCGCGCGTAGAAATTTTTACGATAATCGCGTTTCTCGCCGACTTGCCATAATATATCGATTCGACTTCGCTTCCCGGGTGATAAAAAAACTTTGTTTCGTAAAATCTGGACTGCGGAAAAGGTCACGGTCAATGTTATTGGGCAAACCGCGCAATTATCGCAAATTCGCGTGCGTGTGTGTACGTACGCACTATATATATTCGATATTCGGCCATCTTATCGGCCAGATAACCGGGGGCCTCACTTGCTTCGCTGTGGGCGCCGTTACGCTCACGTATTTATCGACTTGGCGATGAATGGGATAGATCTTCGTTCGAATACCGATGACGAAAGAAGAGGAGGAAATAGGCGAGCAAGTAGATGAATGCGCGCGGAAAGGAGATACAAGACGAGAGATAGGCGGACGTTGCACGAGAGAACAGACGGCGGTATAGAACGTGGCGCGATTCTCAACGTATGATTCTATATAACATACACGCTTTCTATTTTATCTGCACATACAATTTATATACGCACGCGCGTGTTGTATCACTGATAAGCCGTAACGGGATATAATTACTGCGGAATCGATTTTTATTGCGGAAAGATTGCGCGAGCGCGAAAACAAAAAGTCTGGAGTAGCAAGAAGATCGGTTACCGACTCTATGGACGAAGCGAGAAAAATTTGCCAAGTCTATTGAATTTTTTGTTTTGCCAACAAAACGTTTTGTTTTGATGAAACAAAACATTCAGCAGACTCGGCAGATTTTTCTTGTTGACTTTTCTTTTTCCAAGCATTTCTTCTTATCGGTCTGTTAAATCGTTCGTTTAAACGTGTTGCAATAGAACAAGTGATTGTCGATCATTATTATTTTTACAATGTTGATTATTAAGATAGAAATGTTTAAAATTTCTCCCGACTCGCACGTTCATTGATTCCGATCGTAGTTTCCTCGTAGATCACGACACGCATTACACGCCGTTGCGTCACACTCGACATCGCGACGTTTCATTCAACTTGAAGTCTTTCGTACGAAGGTCAAAGCGAGTCGTGACTATCGCCGGAGTGAGGCCTCACTCTCACCCATTCTTTTTCATTCAGGCCAGCCCGGCCGTCTGTACGTTACGTGCTTCTCGAACAACAATCGTTGTTGTTTATCTGATTCTGTTTTTTTATTGTATTTTCCACACGTAAAAGTTTCGAATTTTCGTACGTGTCAGATTCGCGTTTTCAATCGCGAATAATTCTCTGAATTATTGCGGACGAAAGATAACGGAGGTTATAAACGATCGTTACGTCCGTTAAAAGTGTTGTATTTACGATTCGTCGAAATATTCACAGATAAGAACACTAAATTTAAACAACCGACACATCGTGTCGCGATAACGGATACATCTAACGCGACCGAGATTTTTCCGAAGATAAAATGGAAAAACGTACGCGTCAGCTGGACCTAATCGGTATGTATTTTCGTTTTCTAGCGCGACGTACGAAACATGGGCAGTATTCTGCTAACCAACACCGATGGTAACAACACCGTGCTGACGGTTATGGCGAAGTTGCTGAAGCAAGAACTGGGCTCCGACGCTGAAGAAGACACGGGACCGGCTCTCCCCGGCAGAATTCTACGGAAAGTGCCCTCCCTCTCGGACCTCTCCGATCAGGAAAGCTCCTTAGGTAAGTTCTTCTCTCAATGTTTGATTGCATTTTCAACGCGCGGAATGTAAAGATGACTAAGAATGCCGCGGACGTCTGTGACTAATAGCAATTTTTTTAATATTCGATATAAAATATATGTAACAATTAGATGAGAAATTCGATCGCGTCAGACTAAATTTTCAATATTTTGCAAAAATAGATGTTGGTTGAATAAAACATCAGATTACAAAATACTTTAAATCGCGTCGCGATATTGATATTGTTTAACCGATAAATATTTCTTTAAAAAACCAACTGCAGGTTAATCCTATAATCAAATAACATCAAAAATATTCTATATCGTTGTGACATTCTCAAGCATTTTTATCTTTTTTTTTTTCTGCCAGCGACAAGTGCGTGTGTGTGTGAGAAAAATAATGTTACGAAAAAAAACTGTTACGAAACTGTGTTTGCCCAGACAGTGGGCAATAATCCAGTCTAATGTTCTCATTAAGCGGTCGTTCACGGTCGTGAAAATGATTTTGTCAAGTTTAATCAAGCCCCATTGTACGTGTTCGCACGGCGTCATCGAATGCTGTTACGTATGTATTCGCGCGCATAACATGCAGATATGCTCTCCGATATACTGTTTTTAAAATAGGCAATAAAAAAAAAAAAGTTGCTATCTGTGTGTTTATTTTAAAACCGCACTTCGAAGAAAACGTCTCGATATATGATTATATTTGTCGATGTCTCGTTCGCGACGAGAATTTTCCTTGTTTCTCTCGGGATGACGATATATGAAAGGCGAAATGATGGGAGAAACAGTGAAATCAGCTCTTTCATCGCCTCTTGTAATCGGATCGGTCGTACACAGTTCCTACATAGTGTTGTGTTAACGTCGGATCCCGACACTTAAAAGGTACACTTACATCCGATGACGCTTGCATAATATGAGCGCGCTGGCTGCGCGCGTGAGCTTGCTCTCTCTCTCTCTTTCTCTCTCTCTCTCACACACACGCACACGTACACATGTCCTACCTACGCGACGCGTTCAATTAGATCGCGCGAGTTGCATCGTACTTCTGGCGTGGATGTCGAACCGCGTATCGCCACGACGACGATGGTTCGACTAACGTTAACGTTCTCGCACGACGAGACAAACACGCGAGACGAAAATTCTATTGTAACACAGCACGCGAACAAAAAATAGAAATTCACACGTGTCTCGAAAAAATGACAAATTTTATTTATTTTGCAAGAGAGAAAAATTGATGCGCTCGTATTTTCTTCTCATGTCTCTTCGTTTTTGCTTGTTATATTTCGTCGCGTACCACATTTTTTTTAATACCACACGAAGCGAATTTTATCGCGCGTGAAAATCGGGATTTTCTAGGACGAATGTATACGCACGGCGATGGTGTCGAGTCATCTCTCTTGTTACTCGCGGCTCGTCGTGCGCGATCAAAATGTAGCGAGAATTTACGAATTGGATAATCAGCAGCATCCTCATTAGAGCCCCCCCACTGAACGCCCCCGCCTTCCATTCTCTTTCGGGCGCGTGTGTGAGGCCGTGTAACACAGCGCAACTCTCGTCGGACGACGCGTCGCCCCCACCCATTTAGATCCGCTCTTATCCACGACTGCGAAGGGGGAATGAACATTTTTCGGTGATTCTCTGTGCGTCTCTTTTTTTTTTTTTTTGTGTCTAACAAGAGCTTACATAACCAGCAGCGAATCGTCTAAATGTAGTAGGTTTGTTGTAGTCAGAATTGCGAACGGGACGAACAATCCGTTTTATTTCAAGCGGTGAAATGTGAACGTTTCTTAATCAAACCCACACACCTTGTCTTCTCGTTATTAATTGATAAACTTCGGAAAACTTAAACGCGTAAAGAACGGCGCAATAAATATTTGTAGAAAAAGAGAAACACACGCGGTTTGGATAGCTTAAAAAAATATTCTCGTAGGTTTGTGAAATTTTTCAACGTTCTCGATACGGTCTTGAAGAGACGTTCGGACGACGGATGTGTTTAGTTTGATACGATACGTGCAACAAACTGAAAAGTCATGCGCGGCGTTGCGGAGCTGCGTGGGGGCTTTTAATCGGACAACACACGCACAGATTGTCGTAATAACCGTGTAATAATACACAACTCGAGCGCATCGAGCATACGCCTCAACGTCTACGATTTGAACCGAGCAATTTATTATCGCGTATCATTTAGACTTTCGGCCACGCGTGAATCACTCGCGTGTCATTGTTTGTTCGGGGGAATTAGCGGCGCGTTTTGCAAGCGCGCGAACAATTAAACGGTTTCAAGTGTGTTTCGAGACAAATTCGTTGCCTTCCGACGATGCTGCGTTAAATTCATTCGCTCGCGCACTCGAAACGTTCGCGTGAATTCCCTTCGTTCGTTTTGCGAACAAAACGTCCGACAGTCTCAAAGTTCGGACGACGATAATTAGCGTTCTTATCTTTTAATTTACGACGCGCGCATAATTCGAGTAATCACAAAATTCACCATGCGCGCGTAACGTTTACTCATCAATATTTACGTTCGAGGTAATTTGTTTATGATTCTGACAGCAAGACTGATTACAATGTATTTTTCTTCGGAAAAGTTGCTTCTCTTATCTGTTTACGTGCGATTGCTCTGCAAAACTATTAGTAGAGTTCGGGAAAATATTTTGCAATATAAAAATAATAACACAGTAATAATGTAGAAAAAAATAATATTGAAAAATATGGATCGCGCGTTACTCGTCCGGTCAAAACAATCGTCGCGATTGTTGTTCGTTGTATTTCTTTCCGTTACTTAATACACGCCGTCGCGCAATCTGTGTTTTCCACTGTTTTTTTTTTTTTTTTTTTTTCATAACAATCTCTTATTGTCAATCGATCAAACCGTCCGATCGGCGGCGTTTGCGACACCCCGCCGTCGATATGACAGACACAGTGCCCAGAATGTTTTATGCAAATAGCCATTGTCTATCTTTGACATTGATGCGATAGCGATTTGTTTTGCGCTTCTTATGTGGTGTGCCGTTGCGCACACACCAGAGGAACGAACGTAACGCGTCCGTGTCGCGAATGCAATGCGCGCTGTGATAAACTCGACTCTTTCGTCTCTCTCGCGTGCTCGTAAAGATACGTTGTCTCATAAATATGAATTCGAATTCCGTGGCAAACACCGCGTGAAGGAAAGAAGAAGCGTCGGGCCAAGGAACTTCGACGAAAGTTTAGTCACCGTATAATATACACCGTATATCCTCAACAACGAGCTCTCGAAAAATTCGCGTTTCGTTGTATTTGAACAGTGACACACACACACACACACATGTCTCGCAGCTCGCGATGAAATTTTCTATCAGATACAAAAATTTTTTTCTGTTTTAACAAACGTTCGTGTAATATCCAATTAAGGCTCTTAATATTCGATTATTAGAGAAATAAGAGCCAAATATTGTGAATTAACTTTTTGTTTTAATTGGTTTGCGGATTATTTTGAATTCTTTCACTTTGTCAATTTGTTAAACATCTTTGCGCAACGGTTCGTTTCGAAATTTATTGAGAAACGCGCGTCAACGTGACGATTTATCGGGCATATTTTTATTTTTTTTAAATTATTGTCGGCGCAAAGTTTGTTAAAACTGTAAATTTATAAATAAACGAGTTTGTGACTTTTTCACGTTGAAAGAGGGAAGGAGACTCGTCAGTCCTTTGGGCCACAAGCCAGCGCGTATGCTTCCTATTTATTCTACAGCCAAATCGACACCGGATGATCGAGGCTCGTTAAATTACGTGTTCCGACTTGCTAAGAGATCCCCGTCCCGCGGCCACGCGCGTGTTCTTGTCTTTTTTTTTTCTTTTCTTTTCTTCCTCCTCGTGTCTCTTCCCCGTTAATCGTAAATCACCGCGACACCGCCAACGCGTCTTTACATATAAATTTCTACGCGAAATTGATATAAACGGAATTCCTCTAAGTTTTTTTTTTTTTTTTTTTTTATTCGATTCTCCAACATGTTTTTTGCATATTTCGAACACGTGTGTCAACATCGTAAAATTTACACTTTCGATGTTTTTATTTCTATGATAATAACGCCGAGCTTTACGACCGCCATAAACATAACTCTATATTTATATGTAGCTCTTATCGAATTTGAATCAATAAACACCCACCCGAAATCCCGTAGGAGGGAAAAAGTGACAAAGTATAAAAAACAAAAGTGACATGTGAGCCCAAATCCGTTCGGACGTGTTGGGGGAGGGGGGATGAGAAAGAGAGCAGAAATTACACCAGGGAAGCCCCGCACCTGCATGGGAATACACGGCAGTGCGGCGAATGGGGGTGCGACCTCTCTTCGCAGAGACAGAGAGAGAGAGAGAGAGAGAAAGAGAACGGAGAGAAGTCGCGTCGAGCTGGCTAGTTGTCGGTACACTATGGGTACATTAAACGCCGTAATGAATGACTTGTTACATCGACGTTATCCGAAAAAAATGACGTATCGCGTGAAAATCGAGATAAACTCACTGCGCGATAGGAGGACGCGTCACAATTAGTCTCAAGTCAGATTCTTTACTTTTCTTTAAAGATTGTCAATTTTTATGGCTGATTCTTTTCTAGTGATGAGGATAAAAAACGCATGTCGATTTTTTATTTATTTAATTTTATTAACGGGACTTTGTTTTTGGTGTAATGAATTGATATCTTCTTCGAAAAAAAAAAAATTGCTAGACTTTGCAACTCTCCCTTAATTTAATTTTTTATTGTATTTAATAAACATCCGAGTTGCGTAATTGCCCGAATATATTCGACCCCGAATGTCCAGTCGCGGGAGGCATTTATGACGCCTAGTGTACATCGCGCGAAACGCGTAACCGCAGCTGTGCGTGCGGTCGAGGCTGCCTCTCCCCTTCTGCTGCTGTCCCGCGCCTCCGTCTTTTCTCTGTGTGTTCGCTCTTTGCTTACCTACCCTACCTAACCGAGACCAGACGCAGATACGGTTCTCACGTCCTCGATCGCGCCGTCGACGGCGATTTGCAGTTTGAAACAAACCCTCCCCGCGCGGGATACGCGTAGCTCTCTCTCTCTCTCTTTCTCTCTCTCTCTCTCTGGACCTGTCGAGCGGCTGCCTGGTTTTCTTCCTTTAACAGATGATGATGCTTTCGAGGAGAGGACGCGAGTCCCGGAGAGTGGCGGCCGGTTCGTTCGGTCGTCCCTCATCTCGGGAAAAAAATAAACGCGTGTTTCTTCCCGAAATACAAATTTTTGATTCGGCAGAAAATGGGTGTATTGTTTATTGTTTTGTTGCAGCAATTTTTTCCGAGAGAAGAATTTTTTCCTTTACTTGTAATAATTTAAATTTTGCTTTTTTGTTTTTATATTTTTACGTGCGAAAAGGTCAACTAGCGACTCTCGGACAGAAAGAAAAAAACAATATAAATTTACAACAATTGATTTTTAATCGAGAAATCTCTTCTTCTACTCGCATACTCTCTGCTCTCTTTTATTTATGATCCTTTAGCTTATTCGATACATAATCTGTTGTTGTGCGGATCGCGATGCTGACTCCGCAATTGAAAAGCACTCGCGTAGGTTGCGTTTTATCTTTTGTTAACCGATATATTTCTCATGAAGAAAATTCGATAGCTTTTCACAAATCGATCCTGATTAAATTCTTGTTAATCAAGAATATCGATGGCACTTTTAATTAAAAAGAAAAAAAATATATACGTACAAAGAGCGATTGATAAGTATCTGAAACGACGCTTAGATAAAGTAGACAACGCGTTGGCTTACACTTCAGCAATGGCCAAAATTTTACAAGTTGCTGCCGTGAAAAAATCATTTCGTCAAAACACGCCCCCGTGCGTTTTCCATTTAATTTCGAGTTCGAAAAACCGATTCGGCAAAGAGAACTTTTCGACAACAACAATGAAGTCATCGATGCCGTAAATGGCTGTACTTTGGCGAGCTGTTACACCAACGCTACGCGCGACAAACGAGCAGCGAGCGTTTCAAGTTTGTTTCTTCCAAACGATGAAACTTGACGATATAACAAGCGCGCGCAATACTATTGTCGCTATCTGTCGCGCGTCATTTCGGTTACTTATCAATAACCCCGCGCGCCTATTCTCTTAAAGATTGTGTACTTGAGTTGCTTGAGATTTAAGAAACGAATTACTTATCTGACATTATGCCATTCCCCCGCTTGTGTTTTCTCGTTTTACAAGTCGAACAAGATTAACCGATCCAAAAATTCATCAGTTTAATTAAGCCACGTCATTTATCTTTCTTTCCGATCGAGATGCTCATTCATTGATCGAGTAGAAACTCGAGTGTTTCTTTTTTTTTTTGTTTTTTTTTTTTTTTTTTTTTTTGTTTTTCAAGTTATAAATAAAAAAATGTCGTAGAATTCCACGCCGATTTGAAGTAATAGACAGAAGAGTTTTTTTACACCATTTGGAAAAAAAAAGCTGATGAAAAATTTTCGATCGATTTTTATTTAACATCGCACTCAGTACCGTCTGGAAATGTACAGCTCATATTTGAGTGTCGTCGAAGCTGTTTGCGGGTGATGTATCGAGCGAGATTAAAGATAGTCTCTCGTTCATGAAAAATAAAGCGCTGCCATTGATGCCTCGTCTCGCATACTAAATGAAGACCCGGTCGACCCCGGCGGCGAGTAACTTCGACGAGTAGTAGGTGTCTACCTCTGTCGGCCTGTTTACCGGATGTCGTTGCCGCGACTTCGATAAGTTGCCCGTAGGTAGAGCCACGTGTTTCGTGCGATCGGTCTGTTGTGGATAAAGTAGATTCCCCGAGAACGTGCTTCGAATTCAACCGAGCAAAATTACCATTAGATAATTGATTCGAGAAACAAAAATTCCCGAAGAACGAACGTGTATCATTTGCAACTAACTTTTCATATTCACGTTCCGTAATTTCGTTTTATTAACTGTTAAATTTTTTTATTTTTTTTTACTAAGTAAACTGTCGCGATCTGAAATTCGAGAGGGATGTCTGTTTCATTGTTTTAGTTTCTAATGTTACGTGTTCCCTTCAGTCCCCCCGTTTTACAAGATCGATCTGTAGTCTGCAGGTAGGTGTGGTTTATTTGAATCACTGTTGGTTTTTTTTTTGCTAAAGTAATTTGTCTATAGATTAATTAAAAATAACAAGTTTTATGCGCTTACTTTTTGCTAATTCTGATGTACTTTCGATTTTTAATGTCTTTTGATATATTTTTTTATTTTTTTTTTTCAGTTTTCTAATCTAAATTGTCAGAACACACCACTGTTCTATCGTTGTTTTTTTTTTTTCTGTTTGTAATTTTGTAATTTCTGTAAATTCAATTGTCACTCGAAAGAAGGCAACATCCGTGCGCCAACTCGTCAGGGGGGGCCAGCGGATGAGGGAGGGGAACAGAGAGTACGGTCGCAGACGGTGCGAGGGCAATGGATAGCAACAGGTTGTGACGTCACGAAGCGCCACGCGACTCCGCTTCATTCACAAGAAGCCAGAACAGCGAAAGAGGGTGGACCAGGAACTCATAACCAACGATGCCTCGTCTTTCCTGTTTTCTCACGTGATTCGACAAGCTGGTTTATCTCGATCGCCGCGCGATGCGTTCTCGGAAGGCCCTGGGTCTGCCACTGAGCAATTATTGGCCCGTAACGGTTCAGGTCAAAGCCCGGTAAGCAAGCGAAGATTGACGGCAATCTTCGGGGGGTTCCTGATTCCGGAATTCGGATACGATCCGAATTAATGTCTGGTCCACAGTGCCTAGTTACGGATATTCGCATGATGTAGATTGTACAATTCAAGATCTACTTTCGAGCGACTGGCTAAAACCTGCACAAACTTTTTTAGAATTAAAAGTTTGTCTTGTGTTACTTTCACTTCTCTCGATTCGATTTATCAAAGATACTTTGCTCGGTTTTTTTTATCTTCTACTTTCTCACAACAGTAGCTTGATCGAAAACACTTGACACGGGATTGCTCTTCTCTCGTATTCGATTTTAGTTTGACGTTTTATACAGACAGACCGTTCGCATTCATCTTCTTTTCACATGTTGCGTAACCAACATGTTAATCCTCTCTTGATTCCGTGACCCGCGGAGTTTCTTCATCCCGCGGCTTGTCGTGCGTGTAGTCGAATTTGAGTCTCTATCTGTTTGCCGAAGGCGCGTCTCTCTCTCTCTCTCTCTCTCTCTCTCTCTCTCTCTCTCTCTCTCTCTCTCTCTCTTTTAGCACGGGAAGACGGCGAGCAAAGAAAGATGAAAGACGATGGCGAGGCAAGGTGAGCGCGACGCCCCACCACGGCGCGAGTAGCCACGCGAGTTCATTCATGAGATCGTGGGAACGTGCCTCACGGTGGGTCCGTTCCACCCCGTCCTTCTTCGCCTCTTGCTCGGCCTCTCTCTTTCTCTCTTTCTCTTCCTTCTTCCCTTCCCTCCCCCTCTAGGTACATGTTAGCCGGTCGGTTTATCTTTTCTTGTCCCGTCTCTCTTTCCGTCTTTCTTGGTCGTTCGCATCGCGCGATATCTCCCTCTTCCTCTCGTGTCTAGCACCTGTTTCTACCTTCTTCCTCCCTCTCTCCCTTCATCTCTCCCCTCTGATCTCTATGACCGCTCTCTCGCTCCCGCAATTCCTCACTCTGGGCCTCTATTGCTCTCCTCCCTTCTCTCTCTCTCTCTTTCTTCTTGCTCTCTTTTCCCTAATCATTCCTCCTTCTTGTTGCCTGCATGCGCTCATTTCTCCGTACTTAACTTTCCTCTCGCTCTTTCCGCTCATCCGTCGCTCTTCCACTCTCTCGCGCGAGCATACCCTCCTTAGTTTCTCCCGGCTATAATTTCACCGTTGCTCGCGTTGTTTATCCCCGCGTCTCCTCTCTCTATCTTCATAATTCTATCTTTAATTCCTCATCCACCGATTATTTCTTCGTCTGTTCTTCGTTTTTTCTTTTTTTCTTTTTTTTTTTTTTTTACTACTACTGTTTCCTCTCTCGCGCGCTTCACCCTTCTTCTTCTTCCGTTCCACCTCGCGGTTTTCTCTTATACTATATACTCCCTCGAAATACGACATTGCGCCATGTGCCGACGCCCCGTGTCTCTCTCACCTGTTCTTTATTCAGGTTCAACGTATTTTTTTTTCGCGATCGCGTCTTTCTCTCTCGGCTCTTTGTACACGAGGCCGTTTCCCTCTTTCTTCGCCATCTGCTCGTCCTCCCTTCTACGACGTTCTGTTCCGCTGCTTCGTTTTACCTGCTCGCGGCCACTCGCCCGATTGCTCCCCACCCCCCTCTCGCCCTCGTGCGTTCGATCTTTTCCCGAGATCTTACGTTCGGTACAGTGGCTGCTACAAGCCACTGTGTGTCACTGTAATCGGCGAAAAACACAGAGAAAGCGTGTTTGCGCTCGGATGGAGAACATTGTGTTGATCAGCGCCGACTTCTCTCTCTCTCTCTCTCTCTCTCTCTTTTTCCCTCCCCAAAAGAAACAAACATTCACAGCTAAATTCACGCGTCTCTTCGACTTTTGAATCATGTACACCGGCACATGTACATCGATCGAGAAAAACAAATACATTTTATACGCGTAACCGTCGGATACAACATTTGCCAGTAATTTCGAACGATCGATGTTCGTTCCGTCCGAAAGATGTGAACTAGATGAGCACTTGACACGCACGATACGCGTTTATCAGCGCGCCGCAATAACAAATCGAATCTCATTACGAATCATACATTGGGCAAGAAACTTCCGTTCTCCGAAGACGGTGTAGTGACCACAGAAGATCAACAGCTTCCTGTCGATTTCAGACGTCAATACACAGCGCGAAGTAAAATGAGAAGTGAGTCAGCGCGTGAGTTTTTAATTTAATGATCCCTCTCTCTTTTTTTTTTCTCTCGATGCAAGAAAAAAAAATCAGGCAGATACGAGCAAAAGTTTCCGCAGATCGACTTTCGTGGTCTACTATACCCGACGACCTCTGCGTGGCCGGCAGCCGGCGGAGACATAATTGCGGGCTGGTAATCATGCTGCCGAGCCCGAGGGTATTCCTCGCGTCTCTCTACCCCTCCCACTTTTTCTCTTCAACCCGTAGCTCGTTTCTACTTCGTCTTCATTTCATTCCGTCGTGTATATCCTTTTCTCCGCGATTTCTCTCGCTTTGCTTTTGCCGCGCGCGTTTCTTCAGCTCGAAACGAAGAAAACGCAACAAGACGCGTCCGCGCGAAGTTGAAAATCTCCTTCCGAAAAGGAAAACGGGATTGTTTAAAGAAACTCTTTTGCGGAGAGAGAGTCCGGACATACGTTGTCGCGTGTTTGCACGCTGCTTGTTGCGCGCGACTGTAAAACATCTCTCAAATGTACTCTGGTGTCTGATGTTCATCAGACGCGGCTGTATCGTCGCGAAAAACAAAACAAAAAAAAAGAAAAACAAAAAAAAAATTGCCGCGCGAGGCCAACGCAGAGGAACGACCGGACTTTACACGCGTTTGGTGCGTATCACACGCGCTATTACCCCTAGAAGATACGGCTCACCGCGCCGGCCGTTTTACGACCGAACGTTTATTCGCCATTTCGAGCCTCTTAACGTCCGCCGCGGAATATCGAGCTTAATATATCGGGACGCGTACGCCTCTCTCCCGTTCTTCTGCTTCACGCCCTTCTTGTATTATACGTTTGCGGATACCAACTTCGCGAGCGCGAGGAAAGTTTCGAAAGGCACCGTCGTGATTCCGCACGAAAGAGAGATCACAGCAAGATTGCGATCTCGGATATTGAAATGTGTCACATTTGCCGGACCGAGAGATATCTGAGGCACTGATCCGGGACGGTCGTGTTTCTGAGACTCCACTACAAATGTTATAAATGATCGAATTAGCGCGAGATTTCCATGTTTTGATTCTTTTTTTTTTTTTTATCTTGTACAATTGACGATTTGCGCGCGATTAGATGCGTGTAGTTTTTTTTTTATTATCTCTTTGAAATCTCCCTTGAAAAAAAAAAAGGACAACAAGAGTGCGACAGAGTCGCGCGAATTAAATTTCGATTGAGACCGTTTGAATCTCCTCACTTGGTCTTCTTCTCGGAAAAGTAAAAAACAAAATAAAAAAGTAGGAGGAACCCTGATACGGACCGGCCGATTAGGGATGCCATTAAATATACGCGAGCGGTTCGCAACAGGTACACGACCTGAAACGGGCAACAGCCGGTCGATGTTATTGCTCTCTCTCGGGAAGACGGTAGCCGGGGTAATTGATTATCTTGCGCCCTTTATATGTTACGAGCTTGCCCTACCTCTTAAATCCGGCCTGCGCGCGATCTAAGAGATGCGCTCTCTCTCCGCGCGCGCGCGCGCGCACGCATTTTCTATACCCGCAAATTATACGGCGGAATCGACGTTAGTTTCAGGGGGGAGGGGAAAAAAAAAGAGTTAAACCGAACGAAAGTGGTCTCTCTCTCTCTCTCTTTCTCTGCACACCGCCCAGTGATGAGCGGCGTATATGCAAAAGGGGAGTACACCTCTGTATAAGAGCAATCATAAAGAATTTATATTTACGCCGCGTATCCTTCGCATCACACATTTATAATCGTATCATTATACTGATAATATGTAATTTATATATTAAATAACTACATATTAAATAACTATATATATATTAAAGAACTATATATTGTTTAATATTTTTCGCTTTGAACGCGTACGATCTTGTCGCAAATCTTGTCGCAAAATCCGTTCTCACGAGAACGAATTTTGCACCTCGATGTTTTTTATAACAGAAATACTGGAAAGGAAAAGTTTTTCTCGTCAAGTCGGTAAATTTGTTTTAATATTAGAGCACGCGTTTAAATTTGAAAGATCGTCAAAAATTCGGTGAAACTAGACGCGAAGTACTTTCGATGTTGTTTTTTGTTTTTGTTTTTTACTTCGTGTAATTACACACACACACACAAATATGTTACAAAATGCTCGCGGCTTGTATTTATCTCCGACAAGGAGGTGAAAATATCTCTTTACAAATTATATTCAAGTTTTTATCGATCTTAGGAAACGTGTCGCGCACACACACACGCGGCTATTGCCTTGATAGCACGTTGTTGCGATCGTATCTGTTTAAATGCGGTGTCCAGTGCGAAACGCGACGCGAGGCGATTTCAACTTTCATATTTGGAAGTTGAGGGAGCGCACAGTTGTGTCTCGCGCATTTGAAAATTCAAATTTTATTTTGCGCACGGCTGCGCGAAACCACGAGCGCGAAAGGCAGGAGAGTGGAAGCGACAAAATTGCCAACTTGGATGCTAAAAAAAAATTCAGCCGCGATTAGATTTCAAACGAAGCGGCTCGGTTAAACGACGAATTAATTGATTTTGCGATCTTCGGCGATTTTTGAAACGAGATGAGCGCGATTTCTTCTCGAAAGAGAAAAGGAAGCGATGCGCGCGCGCGCGGCGTGCACTTCCGAGGCGAGAGCGGCGGCCGGGTCTCTCTCTTCTTCTTGGTTTTATGTGTGGCGTATCTGCGTTATAGAATCCTCCGCTTTCTGCCGGCGTATTATGGTCAAGCCGCCGCGCTCCTGCTGGAGGCTGCTCGTTTCCATCGAACCGCGGCTTCTGGTCTCTCTCTCTCGCGCGCGCGAGAAAGAAAAAGAGAAAGGGAGATTACGGAGATAATGGAGCTGAGTAGCAGCGGCTGCTAGGTCTCTCCGCTCCTAACAAATTGCCGGGTTCATTCATCCTTTTCTCCAACGATGCGCGCAGGGAAAAACTAGCCGCGCCAGCTACTCGCGGCGCGCGCGCTCCGGTGTATATGCGTGTAACTCGCCCTTTCTCGCGTTCGGCTATCGCTGTACGGGATACTCATCACGCACGGATATACACGCACGGATATTCCCTTCTCGCCGCGTGCGAGAGAGAGAATCAAACGGTTATCAAACGGCGGAAAACATGGGAACGCGCACTTCCCGCGCCGCGTACGTCACTTAGCGCGCGCTATCACAACTTTTCTCTTTACGAGAGAAAAGCAGCCTTGAAATAAAATCCTTTTTTTTTTTTTTTGTTTTTAATTGCATATCCCGGAAAAAAGAAATATCCCGCTTCCTCCGCGACTTTGAATTGCGCGAGCGTACGCACGCGTTCTAATTACACTCGCATGTTTTTTGTTGTTTTTTTTCCGCGTTCGTTTTCCTTCCATTTATTGCCATTCCGTGTGGTACACATTGCCGCCGCACGTTGTGCACACGTTGTGAACCGTGTGTTTTTGTAATTACCGCGCCGTGGCTAAACAATTTGCAAACGCGGGGGAAATGAGTTTCGTTTGCGGACGATTAAGAGAGAGAACGTTGATATCATTTCGTCATTCCGACGAAGACGACGACTGTTACTCTCCGAGTGATTTGATAGTTCGAATTTTATATTGCGGCTTGTGTTATTACAAGTGCGCGCACTTTAGACACACGTGTGTGTGTCTCTTGTGCCATACGTGTAAGTTCAGTGGCAAACGTGATTCATGTTCTTCGAGAGGCGATAATTTCCATATTATTCAATGACTAATACGTGTTTAGCGGCAAACAAGATTTTCCTTTCTTAAAACCCGTTCTGTCTCCGGCCATTCTGATCTATTGATTTTCAACTGCTTACGTAGCAGAATTATTTATTTTTCCCTGGAATTTGCTCTATATTTCTTCAACGCACACGATTGTGACTTTTCCTCACCAGTTTCTCGCACGTACGTGTTAGTTTGGTTTTTGGAATCGCGCTAATGTTTTTTTTTTTTTTTTAATTCACTCGGTTTATTGACGCAAAACTCTTCTCGCGTACAATAAACAAAAACAAACTCGAAAAATAATTACGGTGAGTTGTCGATGTCATTAATTGCGCGCGCGATACTTTATTACATTATGTGCAACATTCTTTCTCAATTAAGCCCTGTACACGCAGACTAATTAGAAGCTTCTGAACAGTCGTGTCACGTAACACGATCAAGTAAGATATCGATCTCTTTCGAGTACATTCTGTGATCATCATATTTCTTGACGAGATGTTACATGACGCTGGTTTTCGTTCGCTGAATAAATTATCTATTTTTAGCATCTAAGTTTCTCGTCCCCTCTCTATATCTTTTTCTCTCCTCTTAAACTTACCGCGATGTACTACGGTAGCTTTTTTCCAACCGGTTTCTCGAATGTGGCTCTTTCTCGATCAACGTTGCGGCCGCCGCAACGTGCATCGGGAGCCCGCGATAAGACGCGCGCAACGCGTGGGCACTGGACTTGATACACCAGCTCTCGCTCGTGGAAAAGAAGCTCGTCGATAAGACGAGCCGATTTACGCGTTGACATGTTTGCGTCGATCCTATAAATCGATAGCAAAACCCTCTGATATTCGATTTGCATAAATTAATATTACGAGTGATGAGGTAACACGAGGTGGCGGCAAAGCTCGTACACAAAATTCACAAGACGAGTAAAAAGAAACCGCGAATTGAGGTAAAATTCTTGTAAGTATTCAAGATCTCGAACGCGTTCTAAACCGCGCTTATCCAATTTCGCATATCGCACGCACAATATTTTTCTCATAATCAACAAAACACGTTTAATTACAAAAATTATTTGCTTTGTTTTCGTCCGAGCACAAAAGAGTTTACAATTGAAACGAAACTTCGAGAAGAGAATCGTTTATTTTTTCTTTCCTTTGTCTATTTAAAAAAAAAAAGCAGACAACGTGGCGATAAACACACGCAAAACCGTTGGAGCGATCTCTTTATTAATCTCGGTTTCGTTATCGCATATCCGACTGTGGCGTATTTATACGTCACTGTTTGCGATTGTGTCAGGACTAAGGATTTAGCAACTAGTTTCCGTTGGATCGCTAACAGAGATCCATGCCTCGCATTGATCTGTTTAACACTTAATAAAAGTTTATTTGCAATCTAATAATAAGAGAGTTATGTGTTCGCGAGACATTTGTTGTATTGTTGTGAACTTGAGAAAAACAAACCGTTTTTTTCGTGAACACGATGCGGGCGACGAAATAATATAAAAGACGTGCGAGATATAAGATTCGAAGAAATACGATAAGGGGTGATAACGAAATCAAGTGACAATCGATAAAGGTGTGACGAATAATTAAGGTGAGTGTTTTGACTCGCGGAAAAACTACTCGTATACAATTCGAAAAGTTTCTAATTTGATTATTATAATTATTTATATTAATCTTGTGTAAATATTGTTGGCGTTTCTCAAATACCGCATTGATCTAATTTTGAAGAATTTCGTTTTTGAGATTCCGGAATGAAAAATTTTATTTTCAATATGTGTTTTACATATGTGATTTATTTATTGGATACATATATAATTTTGTTTAGATCCATTAAACTACGTTTATTTTTTTTTTATTATTATTATTTTTTTTTTCTGTTAAAACATATCGCGACGATTCGCGAAACGGTCGCGCGTGTTTACGGCCGAGCAACATGTTAAAGCAATCGACTCGCATGCCGATGTTGGCAGTTCTCGAACCGACCGACATGTAGGCAATATCTTGAGTTAACAGATGTGGTTTCGCGGTGATCGTTTCTCAACAGCTGATGCGTAGGAGTGGCCGAGTGAACCAGTTGACAGCCGCTCCGACTACCATCCGTCCGTTTTCTTTGCGTCTTTTCTCTCTCTCTCTCTTTCTCTGTTCGCTCTTCCACTTCACACCCTTTACACCTTCTATCCCTTCCCGAGAGAGCGTGGCCTCTCTACGGCCACACGACTTGCTCTCGCCACACGACCGGCACGCACCAGTTTAGCCACCTCTTGCAACTTGCACGCATGAACTAGTAGCGGCTATCTTCGTCTGTTCCTGTTTCGTTCTTGGTGTATCCTTTTTCTACGCCGTGTTCATCGTTTTGCGCGCCGCGCGAAAACTTTTTCACATCAATATTAACGTCTCTCACTCGAGCGCAAAAACGAGCGAGAATCTATCGGCGCGGTGTGTTCGTTCGATAAAAAAAAATTCGCGTAAGAAAGTCGCGCAAAAAATCTCTACGTGTTGATTTTTATTTTGAAGCGATTGTAGAAAAAATTGAAGCAAATAGCAATTTAGACATGCAAAGTCGACGCGCACTCTTTTAAACTGAAAACTAGAGACGACGAGTCGACGCGCACCGGTAAAACATTAGTCGCAATTTTTTTACGTATATTTATCACACCGCAGTTTATTATGCAATAAATTACACACGTAATAATAATTACGCGTAATAATAATAATGATAATAATCACACGATGATTCATTCGTCCGCGCTGATTTTCAATATCGGTTTTTATCGTATGCCATCTTCGCTCGTTAATTCGCTATGACAGCTCGAAAGGGGTATATCCCAGCACTTATAGTTCTTCCGCGATGAAAGCTATGTGTTTCTTCCACCGTTTGCTCTCTCTCGCTCGGCTCTGATATCACACACACACACGCGCGCTTACACACCTATCCCTTCGCGTAGACCAGTTTCTGCGCTCCGTTTTTTTATTCTCTTCATCTTCCTCTGTGCCGCTTGCTTGCGTACGCTCTTTCTTCAAGCGCGTATTATCCGAGCGAGTGGCGTTACGTCCCATCGCGTTTTAGAGATCCCGTCACGAGGAGAGTTTTCGAGATTCAGAACGCAGGCATTTACGCAGCGCGTAATGTGTCGCGTCGAAAGCTTCGTATTAGAGTTTTTCTCCGACTTGGTGCGTTAGACTCATGTCCGTTAGACGACAACGACGACTTTGGTGTCTAACTGTAGTTTTGTAATGGGGAACGTGTGAAACTTTGATGGCGATATATATTATATTTGCGGTCGCTTAGCGTTTATTATTAACACACCGTTACACAAATAATAAATATAGATGTAGACACGTCGTTAGTCGATCAGGTGTGCGAATTCGTAATCACGAATTTATCTGCTCGAGACGAAGACAGAGAGAGAGAGAGAGAGAGAGAGAGACGTGTATGCAAATGCGCGGAATAAATGAATGGCAAAACGCGGGCGCGTTTCTCACGCGCCGGTCTGAAATATATTACAGCCGAAGGTGCGCTAATTAATCGAACGGTCATTTGAATCGGACTGCGATAATTTGACTCGTCGCACGAAATACAAAATTCTTTAATTACGAATATGAATCTGTCGCAAATAGAAGTTCCTCTCGCTCTCTCGCGTGCAACTAGGTCCGAAGAGGTCCGTGTGCTCCAGTTTTTCGCGCGAATGTTGTGGTTACAGGCTCGGCGCGCGTTGATTAGCGCGCGTTTGTTAAGCAAATAAAATAGCGAAATACTCAAATAATTGATTCCGCAAAGCGTCGCCACTCGGACGGGAAAGCGAACGCGCGCGCGCGCGCGCGCGCATACACACACACAGACACGAGAGGAGGGGAAGTCGAACAGGTTTTCTACCGCGTAGTGTAAGGTCATCTCGCGCGAGGAAGAGATGAGACGCGCGTTGCTCTCCTCTAGGAAACCACCGCGCGCGCGCGCGCGCAAAACTCTTGCGCATCCCGAACGAAGAGTATTAGAAGAAGATGCGCAAAACGAGTTTTTGCGGCGATCCGTTTTGCGGTAATTGCCGATGCAAATGATTGTAGTTATCGCGCCGCGCACATCCGACCATCCTAATATCGAATATCGTTGCTATCATTTTAGAATCCATTATCGGTTCGCGAGGATCTCTCTTTCGCGGTTCTTGAAATTTATTTATTCCGCTCGCGACACTTCGCGAGAGCCGGCGCTCTCTCGACGCGTCCATTTATTATTTTCCTTCTTCCCTGACGCGAGTTTAATAACACGAGATTTTCGCGAGATGAAAAGGGACGCGCGACTGACTTTTTAGACGGATCGTCGCTCGGAATTTGTTCGTTCGATAAATCGGCGATTGTTTCATTTACGAAATTGAGAAATAATTTTGCAACAACGGAGACGGATAGATATGTTTTGCGAAAAACGTCAGCGTGAAAATCGGTAACAACGCGCGCGCTAATAAATTATTGAAATATCGATGAGATATATCGGACATGTGTACGTCGTATACATTGTAGACGCATATTTGTTAATTACATATTCGCAATTAACGAGGCAGGAAGCCTCTTTATCGAAACGAATGTGGCGTGCTACGCGAGCGAGTTTGAGATAAGACCAAACGTGCCCGCGCGCGGCGGTGAGGTGAGACGCGGAGAAGAGAGAGAGAAAGAGCGAGCAGAAGATGCCGCGGGATGCTGCGCGCGAAGAACCCAAGTGGGGGGAAGAGCCACGCGATCGAGATTTATTTATAAGTCGGCGAGAGCGCCGAGAGAGTTCGTTCCTACATTCTCCTCGCTTCTTCTTCGCTCCCCTTCTTCCTTCGGCTCCACCTGCTCCTCGCAATCTCTTCCTCCACGTTTCTCTCTCTTTCTCCACGCGACTTCTTGCCGCCGATATCCACCGTGTTATCGCTCGCCTCGCTATAAGCGCGCAACGTCAGAACAAAACGAACACGTTTCTTCTCCGTATATGAAATATAATATCGGTTTTTTTTTTCTCTCATGAAGTTTAAGTTCTTTTACGCGCATTTAAGTAACATTTATCATTTCAAACGTGGTTGATCAACTAATTTTGTTTTTTTTTTTTTTAAATTCACAAAAGAGCAAAGGGAGGCTTGTTTTTACACGCGCGAAGCATCCGATGTAGATTTTCGAATGGAAACTTGACTCGATGAATTACGATTGCGTATTGATATTGCGTACAATCTGTACAAATTTCCATACGCGGCAAATAAATGTAACATTTAGATTGTAAATAATAACAAGTTCCGCGCGCAAAGAGAGAATATCGTGTATCTCGAACAAGATTTCCACACCGTTCCGAAGTTGTTTCAAGTTCTTTTGAATACGTAAAGAGACGTTTTTCTTTGAATATATATATCTATATATACAAATGCACAGAGAGATACAAAAAAATTATTCTGACGTATTGATTGCGTCAAGATACTACGACAATTGCGAAAGTGAGGAGTTGCACGGTGGGAAAAGGCGAAGCGGGGCATTCGCCGCCGAGAATGTTGGTGATTTTTTTCTTTTCTTTCAAGCGAGCATGCATACGTATACGGCGCGGCAATGTGACTCAGCATTTGGTAATTGCATATTCTTGGCAAGAAGAATGCCAATCCGCACAACACCCGTTCGAAGTGTACGCGAGTGATACGCGTCTCGTTACGCTTATATTCGCTACTCTCTCTCTCGATCATTGATTTGCTTCTCGCGCGCGAGTATTATTATTCTCCGCCAAATTAAATTTCATCCCCCGACCTTGTCGTTAACGAGAACTTGAGCGGCGGATAACAGGCGGTTAATTAAACACACACGAAACAAAACGTCGGGAGCAGCAGCGTGTACGTTTTTAATGATGAACGCGATGCGTGCGATCCCCAGCAGATGCGCGTGTTGTTCGCGTGTCTGTTTTCTTCTTCTTCTTCTTCTTTGCCGCGACTCGATTTCGCGAAAACCCAATTAAAAGTTCGAGGGGATCGAGGAGCTAAGCCGCGTGCACCACTTTCGGCGCGCTCTCATTAACGATTCGTCACTCCGCTCCGAGAGAGCAATTATTTCTCAAGTAATTAGGGCGAAGCGAGAGATAACTCTTCTTTGCCAAATGAAACTTGAAATAGAAACAACAACAAAAAAAACATGCAACAAAACTGATGAGATACATTAAAGACGCGATGCGCAAAATGTCGTTCGACTATTGGGTTGTCGGAAAAATGTTAAATCTCTTTGAGGTGACGCGTAGAGCGAAGCCGCGGAAATTCTACACCGACGAAACAAATTGCACCACCCGTAAGATGTCAAAAATCAACTGTCAGACGCATATTTATTTTAGTTCGATCGTATCATCGCGAGGATTTGAATAAAAACCCTCGATTGAAAAGATTGAAAAAAATCTTACCGACGATCCAATATGCACGGAGGAGAAAAGTGCGCAAGACAAACGTGGATAACGTGAATTTTCGCGCTGCGCATCCGTGAAAGAAAGACGCTACCAGAAGATTCACCGCGTATCCACAGATGCCAAGTACGCGCGCGCGCGCACCCGGCGCACAACGCGCGTAGAAGCACTCATGAAACAGGTTCGAAGTTACTCGGGAGAACTGGTCAAGCAGCGAATAGGAGCAACAAGAGTAGATACTATCCGATTGTACGGCCGATTGCCTGCGGACGTGTGTAACGGTACCAATCATGTCATCGATTCGAAGTTCGACATTTGCGCGCGGGTTTTGCTAATCTCGCGTTTTCCAGAATCCGCATTCGGTTGCACATTTTCAAGTTTTATTAGTGTATCCTCCCCCCTACGTGAAGGAAATGTTCCGGACATTTGTTAGAGAAATTATTTTTTTGTGCATAAAATTAAAACCTACTATTTGAAAATTTTTGAAACCACTGAGAACATTAAGAATATCGTTTACATGTCTGATTATTTTTACTGAATGCCAGTGGTGTCCGGTCATTGGAACATTATCTTTTAACCACAAAAATAAAAAAATAATCCAAAGACTCGAACGCCGCAAAATCCCAGCGGACGCTCGACTTCGCGTTTGCTAATAATGAATTTTGAAGCGCGATGCAATATAAAATGCGATTGCGCACACACATGTCGTCGTCTGTCCCACTAACGTCGTCTGCAATGTTTGCGCAATGCCACGGGTTGGCCGGGATGAGGTCATGGCTGCCGTCGCGCAGAGAGAGGATGGATGATGCGCGCTGGAAAAACTCTCCTCATCTTGCTTCCTCCTCTTTGGCGCGGGCCCGCGTTTTCCCGCTCGCTCTCGCGCGACTCGTTGGCGTTTGGTGAATCGACGCGTGGGTGCAGGTTGGACGCAGATAACGCGGGAGGAGTCTCGTTTGTCCAATCCTCGATGACTCTCTCTCTCTCTCTCTCTCTATCTCTTACCTCTCCTCTCGTCTCGAGTTTTATGCAGCCTCTTCGCGAGAATCATCGGTCGGGAGGAAAGAGGGATGCCGCGCGATGCGCATCGGGGATTGGATAATGAACTCTATCGCCCTTCTTGCTCCTCATCGTCCGAAAGATGTTTAATCGCGCATCGAGCGCTTTGAACGTTTACGTTTTTTCTTTCTTTTTTTTTTTTTAAATAAACGTGAGGCGGGCGGCTTTATTTGCGCAAGAAACTTGAAGGGTTTTTAATTACAGATGAATGGTTCTTTGTTTTTTTTTATTAAGGAAGTTTTTGGCAATCATTGCGTATTTACGAAACGAAATTAAGACGCGCGAGAGCACCGAAGAGTCTTGAGCGAAAATGGAGTAGGTACTTCGTACTCCGTGCGTTCTTTTGTGAAGACGCACGTCGATGCGAGTGATCCTCCTTTTCACGTGAACGCGTTTCGGTGATCCTGTTGGCTCGTGCTGCCACCTAGCGAATTTGATCCGTAAAATTGTAGCTTCCTCAAGGTCCTTTACGGTCGGTATTTTTGAATAATTTTCGCTCTCTCAAAAAAAAAAAAAAAAAAAAAAAAAAAACGCGGACATAAGAAAGTTCCCTATCGTAAGAAAGTTCCCTAAAAAGTTTAGACAACG
>NW_018020586.1:740669-807994 GCF_002006095.1 Pseudomyrmex gracilis | reverse complement strand
CACGTCGATGCGAGTGATCCTCCTTTTCACGTGAACGCGTTTCGGTGATCCTGTTGGCTCGTGCTGCCACCTAGCGAATTTGATCCGTAAAATTGGAGCTTCATCAGGGTCATATACAGTCATTATTTTTGCTTAAATTCCGCTCTCTCAAAAAAAAAAAAAAAAAAAAAAAAACAACGCGGTCATAAGAAAGTTCCCTGTCGTAAGAAAGTTCCCTAAAAAGTTTAGACAACGTGCACGGATGTGTCGAACGCACGACGAGGATTTTCAATGTTTCAAAACGTCTCTCCCAAGTTTTTCTGCACATTCATTCTTTGTAACAAGAATACGACTCTAATTTCCCAAGGAGAAAATTAATTATTAATATAGTCGGTATATAGCGTATGGACACTCATGTTCTCTTTCTCGCGGCAGGCGCGCGTCCGAGTGTAATAAATCGATTGAATATTCAACAACGACGTGCGCGCGAGTTTGTTGCGCGCTCATGTTGTTTCTTCATATTTCACGCAATGCTCAATGATCGCGCGGCGCAACAACGAGCAGAGCGACGGTTTGCGTTGCGGCACGAGGGAACCCAATGACGTCACCGTGTCACGCCTCGGCGGGCACCTGTTCCGCCATTAACATCGGGTCTGGGTGTTATCTACGAGTAGTATGAGAGAGTCGAAGAGAACGCGCACTTTCGACCGAACACGAGAAGGCAATTGTCTTCGGCCGCTGGACACGGTCAACCATCCTAGACAGAGAGACATTTCGGCATATGCCTCGCTATGGGCTCGGTCCGCCTTCGTCACGCGCCGTTGAGTCCTGGCGTGCCTTTGTTCCTTCTCGTGTCAGGACGAGCGCCAATTATTTTTTGGCCTTTGCACCGCGGATCGACTCGGCAGCCAGGACTTCTTTTTTTTTTTATTACTCGAGCAGACGTTTCCTTGCGACTCTTTGCGTACAATCGAAGTTGGATAATAAATTTCTGTGACTCTTGAATTTATCTGCGATAAAAATTGTTTCTTAAAATACACAAGTGAAAGAATAAGACAAAATATTTTTCAACGTGTGAAACAATGTCTTTTGGAATTTTTAGCGCGTCTCTTGCCTCTTGTTGTTTCTCTGGTTGAATACCACGGTGCGCAATCTTCCATATTTCCTACATTTCAAAATGTTCCGATGCGCATATATTCGAGAGGAGAGAAAATACACCTGAGAGAGAAATATATTCAACACCCGTCTGACAACAAGGCGGCGCATTGTGTTCCATGTGTTTGATAAAGTCGTCATAAAAGTGCGTGTACCGAGGCGAGCACTTTCGTTCCACCTTTCCGAACTTGTTCCAACAAGAACACAATACTGGTATGTTAATTGACGTGGCCGTATAATTAATTTGCCAAGTACGGCTTCTCTCTCTCTCTCTCTCTCTCTCTCATTCTCTCTGGCCGCCCCTTTCTCCGGAATTCATCGGAGCGACCCATTATCGAACGCGCGGCGTGTGTGGGAAATTGGAAACGTCGAGGTGCGCCCCGGCGGGGTTACAGGTGTTTGAGCGATGCGCGAGGGAATGTACCACAGGTGGCTCTACCCGCTTCGCCCGACTTCTTTATTATCGCCTCGACATCGTGACACGGCTATTATCAACATGCACACGAGACAGGGTAGCGGGAGAGAAAGTCGAGGGTAAAACCGTTTTTACTTGTTACGATATATACCGGGTATGGTAATTTTCACCACCTTGTTGCTCGCGCGCCCATGTGCCCGCGGTTCAATTCAAGTTCACACGCCGTTAGGGCGTGTTTAATAAATGACGCGTATTAAAACGGCGCGACACGATGATTAATGAGAAACAAAGAACGAGGCGGAGAGAATTTCCTTTAGCGGACGCGCGATTTAGCGCAAGCTATTTTCTATCTCTCGAGTCCTCTTCTCGGCGCGCGCATAAACTTCGCATGGCAACGAACAGCGCGCGCGTTTGCGTTTCGTGGCAAAGCAATCGCCCATAAGAGAAACCCCCTCCCGCCCGTTGCGGCAGAATTGCCTCTAATAAAAAGGAATTCGCAACGCAATATTCGTTTCTCTCATTCCGTGGAAATTAATTACTATCGTTCTGATTTAAAACTCGTTCGTTGTTGCATCGACGAGTTGAATTCGCACGCAAAAGAGAACAGAAGGGAGCAATGGATATAATATAATACCACACCGTTGGTCAATTAAACATAATTACATAATTTTTTTTATTAAATATTTTCGAGAGAGAGCATCTTCTTTCTCTCTCTCTCTCTCTCTTCTGGTTAAATTGCGTCGAGTGTAATTATCGTGCGATTTTTCTCGGCACGCGGAATTTATATCAAGATGATGTGTAATAAACGGCGACGCGATGAGAACCCTTGTAGCAGTTTTAAGCGGCGACGACGGGTCGGTCCGCGCCGAGGAGCGTTCGGACAAAAACCGGCGTGGGAGCGTATGCACGCAGGCTCCCACGAGTGTGCATTGTGCGTGATACACATCTATACGTCATTTACCTACCCACCTACCTACCTACCCGCTTAACCGACTACCTTCATTTTTCACCGGTCGCTGAGCTAACCGTGCGCCGCCGTCTGCGCGCGCGCGATATTCGCACAGAATTGCGTTCCAATTGACCAACGTCCGTGAAAAATCAGGCAGGTCGAAATGTATTTCGGTGTTTTCGGCGGAAATGTGGCAAGTGTCTCTCAATGAGCACGGTGACATTTATTTAAAGAAATAATTAAATGTCACTATTTTCAATGTTTTTTTAAGATATAGTTTTTAATTTCTAGTTTCTGTATGTAAATAAATATTTTGTTTGTAATTATTTCTTTGGTAAATATCCGACCGGTCACCGGGACACTATTGCCTCTTATCGTGAGAAATTTATTTAACGAACAATTATTTCATTTTTTTTTTTTGTTACAAACTTGCAATTTTTTTTAAATGTTTGCGCCAAAATCGTCGCGTGAATTTCCGCGGTATACTTTTTTGCGCGTTATAGACGACGTACACGCAAAATTCACGAGAAGGAACACCCGGGATCTCACGTGCGTACAGAGAAACCGTCAGTAGAGCGTGATAGAGCACCGAGGGGATGAAAGCAAGGACTAATGATAGCTCCGGGCTACAGTTATCGCCTCTCTGCTGATTTCGAAGTAGGCGACGCCGCTCGATGCCTCGTGGCGAAGAACCTTCTGAAAGGCTTATTTGCCGCGATTTAATTAACTGCCCTTCGGCTCAATCTCTCCGCTCCTCGCGCCTCTTCCGCGCGGAGAAGCTTAATTCCTCGCGCGGTTTGTCTGTTTCGGAAGGAATCATCCGTTTCTCTTCCCACTGTTACCGCGACCGAGTCGAGCAAAATCCATATTTCCGACAAATGGAGATCGAAATGTGTGGAGGAAAGTTTTTTTTTTTTTTTTTTTAAACTCGAAAGAGATCCGATTTCTCAAAAAAATCAAAAAATAAAATCATTGAATGTAACTATCGATTCTTGAATTTATATTTTAAGCGACAAGATCGTCTGTTTCCCTTCCATCGGCGCATTAACGTTACCTGTTCGTCATCATTCATCATTTGTGTCGCGGCGATCGGTCAGTCAACTCTTTTCTCACGCGCGCGTTACCTTATGATATTAGTCCCAACGGAAATTTACAGCGCAACGTGTTATAAAATATATTTAGCGCTCTCGCGCGGTGAATTGAACCCGCGAGGTGGGGAAAAAAGAAGCAAACGGCAGCGGTGAATGAAATCACGTATGTGACGTTGCGCAACGCGTGTTCGCGCATAAAACCGGAATTCACTCGGATAAGAGATTGAGATATTTAAGAGAGTGTAGGAAGTTAATGACAGTTTGTGTGTGTGTGTGTGTGTGTGTGTTTGCGCGCGCGCGCGCGAGAAAATGTTTCTTTTGAACGGAGCGACGCAATGACACGAGAGAGGGGAAAAGAGAGAAAAAGAAGATAATAGGACCTCGATTTTAATCGGTATCGGTATTTGCGCTCACTGGGCTATTAAATCGGCAGCTTGCGTAAAAAGAAAGCTATTTAAACTCACAACCGAATATTTCGCGCGCGTACTTCGAAGCGTGAGGAACTTCAAAAAGAAGTTCTCTTCGGATTCCGAAAAATTTCACAAGGGATGGAGGACGCGCGATCGCGCGAAATAACGGGCAAATAGATGTAAATGATTTCCACGTCGCTGGAATACCCAATGATCGTTAATTAAACCTCGCACAAGGAGGAGTTTCTCTCACGAGGTGGGCGAGCAGAATGGCGCCTGTAACGAGGCGGTGGGGGAAGAGACACAAGACAATGCCAGATAAACGCGCGGCGTGGGTACGTTGCATATACGCACGTGTTTTCTACATGGGGCGTCCCGACGCGGAGGTTACGCGCCAATGCGGACAAGCATCCCTTCTCGCGTTTTCCGCTCCGATTCCGCGCATTGAGAGAACGATTCTCTCTGATTCTCCCATACTCCGAAACTCCGCCAATGCAATTTCTGTTCCACAAAGAGCGAAATTAATCTGTTCGCGTCTCATTTTATCCCGTTGCGTTATACATAGACGTTCTTTGTTTTATTATTTCGCTTTAAAAGGAAATCGCAATTTTATTTATTTTTTTTTTTTACTTCAACTCTAAAAAAAAAATGCATCCGTTGGATGTCAAGACCCGGCGGGGCCGGTGTTTAAAAAACCGCAGAAACGCAAATGCGCTGTACAATCGCGCGTTAAAAAAAAAAAAAAAAGCGAGAGAGAACTCTCGAAGGCGCTGCTGTGAATTACACGCGCGCATTTCGACCGTGTTACTCGCGACTCTACTCGCTCCGCGGCCTGGTGCGGGCCCCTCTTCGGTCTGGTCCGCTCTCCTCGGTCGGTCTCTATGTCGAGCTGCGATCCGACTCGTCGCACTCCGTCAGGTGCACCGAAGCGTAGTTCCACCTCTCGCCGCCGCCGCTGCCCTCTTCGTGCGCGTCGCCGCTGACCTCTGCGCTAGCGAAAACGACCCAACAACCGCGCCGCTGCGCCGATGGGCCACAGGCTCTCTCGTTCCACTTGCTCTCCTGCTTTTGATACACACACACTTCGTTAACGTAACCGACGCGATGACGAAATACGGCTCCTTGAGAACGGTCGCCGAAATTAGATGCCGCGGCTAACTGCCAGGCCACCGCACGTTCGCGCTACGGCTCTCTCACGGCCGTAACGTTTTCGCGCGCATTCCTTCTTCGCTCCGGAGGAGGAACCGTTTCCTATACATTGAGCGAGACCGCTTGTAATCCCGCACTATGTATTCCCGAACGCGTAAAACGAGAGCGATGTCTGAATATTTTGACGCAACGCAAGACAGAGAGTGTAGGTCTTATGTGTACGTAAACAATTTGTTTTTATTGTTTCTAGAGTTGAAACATTGAAGAGAACTAAACTCTGAGAACTGCGGTCGAAACGCGATGTTTTATCGATATCAGTAGAAGTTTTTAACTCGCCGACATCTGTGTTTCAATTCCCATCGGTCTTAATATCATCTTTCGTTAAATTTCATTCTCGAGAACCAATATAAGGAAGAGCTGTGACATTTCAGGTGTCACTTACCACGTGTCAATCTTAGTCTTTCGCGTTTTCAGCAATGATACGCGACGCAGTGTCGTCTCTTTTCCGTCAATTAGTTTACGCGAGAGCGCAATACGATCCGTCACATTCTTGGGTGTTAAACGAAATCTTACGTTCTTTATCTCAGTATCGAATACTGGAGAAGAATAAGCGAGAAAACGAGAAGATAAGGGAATGAGAACGGGATACTTTTACTCAGCCTGCCGGCTCTGAGAGATAAGAAACAATCGTAAGCGTTCGCGTAAAGAGTTTGGAGGAACAGAAATATAATAATTTTTATACAAAAAACGTTTTACTATACGACAGTTTTACTAATGTGCGTTCTTTTTCTTTGTGTGTTCCAGGTAAGACACGCAGTTGCGCAGTGAGGTTTTTTTTTTTTTTTACATCGTCGGATCGAACCGCATCGCGGAAAATCTTTCCGTCGAAAAAGTACGATACGTGAATCTTTTTTCTCTCTGTAGTTTTTTTTTCTTTTTTTTTTTTTTTTAGCGAGGAAGGAGAAGAAAAAGACGCGCTTTATAAACACGATGCCACAATGCCGACTGACTCTCGCTACATGCGACGAGGTTTGGTTAGGTACGTTTGAGGTGTGCTCATGTAGATAAGCTCCGATAATGACCGGACGTGTGCTCACCCAGCCAGAACTCTGCGAACTCCCTCCGAGTGTCCTGCTCCTCCTCGCTCCCTCCCGCGATTCCCTCCTCCCCTTTCCTCCTTTGCCGTCGCGCTCGTACTACCTCTTCGTTCCCCGAAGAGGAGTCCTTCGGTACACCTATCCGACTCTCCGTGTGACGCATACGCGTCAGATTCGCGCAACGACGGTTTTTTTTTTTTTTTTTTTTTTTTTTCGTAGACCGAAAGAGAGAACAAAGGCGTCGCGCGCGTGCGCTCGCGCGCCACGACAGAGCGGGGGAGTCGGTACGCGCACACACGTTGTAACATACACGTAAGTTTGTTCCCCAGGCGGCTAGAACGCAAAGAAAGAGCGAAGAGCTTGCCGAAGTTCGCGATGTTTAACGGAGAACGCGCTAGAGGAGAAACGCGACAACTCAGAACGAGTTGACCATCGGAGTCGCGAAATCGGTTTCCGGCTGCGGAGTATTAACAGACATTACATAGCCTTTAACATTTCTCTACGACAATCAAGTACGAGTTTTGTATATGTTATCTTTATTTATTATTTTTTTTTTTTACATAAAAACAGCGCGATTAATATATATCAGAAAACTTACGAAGTTTAGAAAAAAGTTTTCTTATTCGGACACCGTCCGAAGGCTTTCGCATATGAAGCGATCCGTTGAAAAAATCGCGGTTAACCGGTGCGTCCATTGAATAATTCTTCCGTTGCGGCGCGGCGCGAAACGATCCGCGGTCGGCGGAAGCGATCTGTTAAAATACGAGACACGAAAGGCGCACCGCGGTCTCAGGTGCGAGACCGCGTAGCTGATGTACGCGGGGCTCTCTCTACTCTCGCGTCACACACAGAACAGCTTAGTCACACGCTTTAACTTTGATACCGAGAATTTTAAACAAGTGTAGCGCTTAGAATGGAAATAACATGTAATAAGGAAATGAGTACAGAAACGAACGAACACGTGCAGCGTGCGTATTCCGCGGGGCCTTCGATCTGGCGAGCCAGGCGACGAAACGGCTTTTCGAAAGTGCGTAACCGGGAGAGAATGCACTTTATTAACTCCCACAAGTTCCGCGATTTTAATCTTACGCGGGGATCACGCGCCATACTTGCTTTGTTGTTCCCTGGAAACTCCGTAGGTAATTGTCACGTTTGCATAATACGGATGCAACACGGCCAAGCTTGCGCAATGTTGACCGGAATCGAGAGACGCGTAAGAGAGGCGGCCCTTAAGAAATGAGTTCGCGATTTTATTAAACGCGCACGGTTGATATTTCAGCAAAATAGAGAGAAAACACGCGCGGATACGGCGGAAGTCTCGTATTCTCGAAACGTTCTAGAGTTTCTAGAGACATGTCAAATATTCCAAATGCGCGTTATTTCGCGGAAATTCATTAGCGCATGCGCGTTGATTTTATTTCACACGTAACGACATAATAGTCATAGTTTAATTTTATCTCTTTGGAATTATTTAATACGAGACATTTTCTTGTCTCGAAATTTAAACGTTTTAAGCGATTTAGAGCTAATCGTCTCGTATACAAATTTTGCAATTCGCACGCGGCTCTCTAGTGTTTAAAAAATATTCTCAAAAAAATTAAATTAAATTCTAATTTGAATTTAATTTTCAAAAATCTAAAACAAAAAAACTTCTAATCGTCGTATGTTTGTGATTTGACGATTGCTCTCTGTCGAAGTCTTCTTCATCATCGCCCGCAAAGCAACGTCGCATTACGACGCTGGACGAGTGTGCGTTGTTGCATTCTGATTTCGATACACGTACCAAAATAACTCTTCTCTCCCGCGCATCTTCCCCCGAGTCCCTAAGCGTATCCCATCTACGTGCGCGCGCTACTACTTCAACTTCGAGCTTCTCTCTCGTTTTAGCTTCTCTCGATCTCTCTCTCTTTCTTTCTCTCTCTCTCCTCCTCTCTATCTTGTACACACCTCCGTTTCCGTCTTTGTCGCGCTTACACCTTCATTCACCAGTTCCCTTCTCGCTACGTCGACCATCGCCGCCTCGCTCGCACTCACGTCTACCTGCTTCTTTTGCAGTCATTCATTACCGTCTCTCTTTCCGTCTCCCTCTCGCTTCTTCTCGTTCTCCCGACGCGTCCTTTTCCGTTACGCGTGACTTCGTCTTTCCGAGCCCGCTTCCATAGATAGCCCTCGACACAACCGACTTATCTCGTCTCTCGGTTCTTCGAACAACGGTTTTTTTTTTTTTTTTTTTTCGGTTTGACATTGTTCCGGTTGATATTGTTCGTTGCGCTGGTGTGGTTGTGGGGACACATTACATTGAGAGCGGAGAACCGTATCGTATTAAATGAGTCTGTAATGAGGCTCTTGGAGGTAACTTGTGTGTACCTTCCGAGTATTTTGAAGCGACAAGTTAAACGCACGATTTATCTTCGTAAGTGATTTGAATTTTTAACACATCGTACGACATTTCAGCCGTTCTCGGCACGATCGCCGTTGATTTTTTTACTCGTTAAAAGAAGAATGAGCGAACAGAAAAGCTAAGTTTTACTATACGTGTGATGTTTATTTAGTCCGCAACGACTAACGATTCTGACAATAGCTGAGACTTAAAAAAAAAAAAAATAGAACATAATATTAATAAAATTAATTATAATTAATTATAATTAACACTTCAGTGTCAGACATAAAAAATGATCTACGAGTTGTCCAGACTGGATCTGTGAGATCCACGCGACTTTGAGTTTGAGTATGTTCGCAAAAAAGCAATATTTTTTCAATTTTTTTTTTTTTTTTTAATCGAAAGGTTGATTCGTGTCTTTAAAAACGTGACTAAAGTAAGGTCACTCCGACAAGACGGAGAGGAAGAACAAAACGTGAATAAAGTCACGTGACTTTACTTTAGTCACGTGTCTAAAACTTTTGAGTGGATCTCGAGATCCATATCTGACGCTGAAGGGTTAATTATTTTTTGTAACGCGATTTTAGAGATTTTATATGTAGCGGTGCGTTAAAAATATTCGCAATTGTCGTTTGAATTGAAATAATGTTGCACATAAAAAAGAAAAGATAGGAAAGTTAACTTTAGTAGAATTTGATGCACAAAAAGAGAGACTATCTCTCATATGATAATCAACTTCCCGTCGTGCCTTACTACTACGTTTACTAGAGGATGTTTCTTTGTTCCGTCTTTTCGACCTCTCCCCTCACTTTGGTCTCCATTTTTACTCAATTTCTTTACTCCTTTCTAACAAAACACCAAGAGAGAGAGAGAGAAAGAGAGAAAGCGCTCGTGAAAACTCGAATACAAATTACATAAAAAAATATATCTTTTTTTTCGCGACAAAAGGGCGTGTGTTGCGAAATTTATACAATTCGCGTGATACTCGTCGCAAAAATGTGACAATTATGCGAATAACAAACTCGTTTAACGATATATACAAGCGCTTCAACTTAACGCATTAATCATTAATCGGACAGCGGGCCGATAAAGTCGATCAATCATACGCACCAGTCAATCCGAACGGAACGCAATTAATCGATAGATTAAGCTAATTAGACGTGGCATTTGCGTCGCGTCACCATTCTCTTCATCTTTTAATCGGCCAAAGAGTGTGTGTGTGTCTCTCGGATAATATTTATCCTAAATATCTATCTCTCTGCGCAAGAAAAGACTCATCTGTCCGAAACGTGCGTGTTCGAAACAAAACGCGGAATATTACGCAAGTCGTAATCTTCTATCTTCGTTCGCCGCGTAATATGTGCAACAACAATAACGATAACAATGTACATTGCAATTCCTCGTAGCGCGTTTGAGAGATCGCGCGCGCGTTAGCGATGTGTTCGCGAATTGGATCGGATGTGTAAATAAAATAAACGTGTAACGATTCGCATCGGGAGAGATAAATATGAAATGAAGTGGCAATAATATTTCGCCGCGTCGACACGCGTGGCGCATAATAAGCCGTAAATCGAGCTCTGCTAACGTGTACTTATCGTTATCCGAGTGCTTCTTATGCCGCACCTGTCTCAAGGTAATTGCATGCGTGGGAGTTAAACCTCGGGAACTCGTTTCGAGGATAATCTGCTTCCATATGTTATACGCGGGTATGTATCTATTTTGTGCGGACACACACACACACACACACGCACACAACGTGTCTCCGTACGCGCGCGGGGTTAAAACCACCTCCTCGCCCGCGAGTATCGCGCGGCAATCGTTTTGTCAGTATCTACATACGTGTGCTAATTCGGGTCGCACTCTCGAGAAACGCGAGGAGCATCGCGAGAAGGCTCGGACGAATAATTAAGTGCGAAAAGTTGTAAAAAAAAAAAAAAACACGAAAAATAATATACAACATGTTTTATTATATAACATTTTTTCTTTGTGCCGATATTTTAATTAAAATTCGCCACAGCAATTATCGAATCGAGAATATAACATCGTTTTTACAATCTTCTTTTTGCAATAGAAACACTCTCGGATGATTGATGCGACTCGATTGCCTACTTGTGATGTAATTAAACATTAATATGAATGAGAGTTCGACGAGAGGAGCGTCGTGAGAGAAACGAAACGAGAGGATTGCGGTAAAAATAACTGCTAATTAATATACATCGATTCGGTAAAATAAATAAATCTCGATAACAGATCGCTCGATTTATGCGATTTATGGATTTTTCGGAAAGTTTCTCTCGCTGCAGAGGCTGCGAGCGCTCCTTGTCGAAGATAAAAATAGACGTTCGAGTCGACGTTCCGTCGAGAGAAAGAAAGAGCGAAAGAGAGAGAGACCGGAAATTGTGTCGCCTCTTTCCTCTCTGCTTCCTATTCTTTCCTTGTTGCTCCTCTCTCTTTCTCTCTTTCTCTCTTCCTCTTCTGCCGCGGCACAACCAACGTGGACTTTCACGCGGCGCAACAACGATCTGCGTTCCAATGTGCCGCAATAATCGCGTATTGCGAGAGAAAACTGTCGTTGGGACAATCCTTTCGAATGGCCGACGGCCATTGTGCGATAAACGCAAACTTTGGGGGGCGAGAAAGCGGCGGGTTATTTAACGCAACAACAACTAGGTACATATGGCGCGCCGCAAAAAATCACGATGCGCGTTCTACGTTACGCAATTGCGAGATTCGTCCTGTCCGATCGGGCTCTCTCGTCGCGCGTATTACACGTCAATTATCTTTCGAAAAAGTGCGCGTCGGGCGAGCGTCTGTCTCTCTGGTTTTTGCGCAATAATTCAGCGGATTAATTAACCGCGGGGCAATTTCTCATTTAGAAGCGGCTAATGACCAAGCGATAAGCCGAAATAAAATTTGCCGCGCGAGAGTACCCGCGTGCGAGAAAAAAGAAATTACGCGAAATAACGTAATCGCGGGATGGAACCGACGTCGTAATCGACGTCGAAACCCACTTGGTTATGTGCCTCGCGGATTATAATATCGTCCGTTCTCGTTCGCTAACTGCGAACCGACACGCATCGACACGTGTAAGTAGGGGAGGCGAGGGGGCCGTTACACACGCGGAGAGGAGAAGATCGTCGCTTCGCGAGTTCGCAAAGTCAAGCAGAAAAGGAGAGCGGAAGCGTTAACGAGAGAAGAGAAGTCACGGTTACGTGGCCGTGGGCCATACCTTCCTTCGTGTATATACACACGCGCGCGCGCACGGGTTACCGGAAGTCGAGTGACCGTAGCTCTCGGCCCAGGTGAGCTGGATTACTCGATTGGCCGCGCGGGGGGGAGGGAGAGGGAGACAAAGGGGGGTGAAGCTCTTCTCTGACCGCGCAGAGCGCAATCCTTCGTTGTTGCGCTCACGCGAGAGGGCTGCGCGAGGTGAAGCGGGCGCGGCTCTTTCTTTGTCGTCGTCGTCGTCGTCGTCGTTGTGGCGCGCTTCTCGTCTACTCTTCCTGCGCGTAAATGTGGATTTCCCGCGCGGGAAGTGAAGTATTATATTATCTCGCCCGAGTCATCGGGTGCTCGTGTCTCCTCTGGAGCTTCGAGAGATTACGCGGGGATACGTAAACCGGCGGAACAATCGAACACGAAAGCTCGCTCAAGAGTCAAAGCGCTGGAGCGGCGATAATTTCTTGTTTTTTTTTTGTTTTTTTTCTCGCACACGGTTGTGTCATTACGAGACGCGCGTGTATGAATGAAAACACACACGATATACGTCTCTTTCTCTCTAAACTCTACGTTTGAGAGTTACTACTACGTTTAATTGCTCTCTTTCGCTTCCCCGCTAACGAGCGTCCAGCAAAACTCGCGAGCGTCTCATGCGGCCGACTTGGTGGCGCATTATTCTCTCCTCACAAGTATGTCCAAGGCGAAATAAGAAAAAGGATATGGGACGAGAGAAGAGAGAAAAGACGGGGGGAGAATGAGAAGTACGTAAACGACAAAGTGAGAGAGAGAGAGAGAGAGAGAAACTCTGCGTAAAGGAAATGACGTTGACGCGTGTGTCTTTCTGGCGAGTCGAGCACCCGGCTCCGACACCGCCACGACCATCACCACCTTTTCCAACACCGTGGAAAGGAACACGGCGATATATCTCCCTTCCTTACGCTCCTTCGCTACCTTACAAGTTTACGCGTTCTCACGCTCTCCATCCCGCTTCTCCTTCTCGCTCGCGACTATACACCTCGCCGTCGTTTCCAACGGTGAGCGTAATACACGCTCCGATAAAATGTTCCACACGTATCTGCACGCACATACACATGCGCACGCATGCGAGTGCGCGCGCGCAAGCAAACACACAGCGATCGCCGAGATTACGAGGTAAGGCTTCGAAGAGGGAGAAAGAGTGAGAGAGCACATCAGCTTCCTAGTTATAATAAACGCCGCAAAAAATGTGGCAAAAACCTGCTCAGCCTTCGGCGAGTATATACCAGCAACGGGTCGGCTTCTGGCTCTCTTTCTCTCCCTCTTTCTCTCTATATCGCTATCTATTGGTATATTCCTTTTGTTCCTGCACATCCTCTCTTCTCTCGGACTCTGCGCTGTGTCTTTTACCTCTTCGTCCTGTTGTGCTACTCTCCTCCTCCCCCTCCTCCTCTTCCCCTCGCTATCCTCTGCTTCTTCTCGATCACCGTAGGTGTTACCAGACAACAACCTGTATACCGGGGCCAACTTCCTTCCTGCGGTTGTCCTTTTCCTGTTCGCATCCTTCGCTCTCTGTCGGGTAAACCCGCCCCCTTCGGCGCTCCAACCCTCTTCGCCTCGCTCTTGTCTTATCCCATCGCCGTTATCTATCTCTCCTCGCTTCTTCCTCTTGTCTTCTCCCCCAACGGCGCATCCTCCGGCTCCTCACGGCTGTCCGTCACGTTCTTTTACTCGCTTCCCACAACGTCGTATTGTTATTATTTCTTCTTCGGCTATCGTGTGCCTAAGTCCTGCTTGCCCCTTCCCCCCTCCCCTCTCTTTCCTGCGAGCTATAACCCGCGCGATGACGCAACGCGCTTTTATCAATTTCCGCGACGCTAATCGGCAGTAATGATTTTCTTCGCGTCGCGACTTCCGGGTTTCTTGACGTGCTCTTCCAGCGCGCATCACCTCGCTCTTATATGTCGGGATTGTGAATGAGGAGCCGGACAAGGTTCTTCGTACGATCGCTAATTACATCACCGGATCGAGCGAGCGCGATACGCTTGTTCAACGATCGAGGCTGATTCATTGAACTTTTCAGACTGTTGATTGGACACCACCAAGTGTGGCGAAAATAATAATCGGTTCGGTTTTTTTTTTAACTTCTGCAACACGGACTGAACGAGAATTGCGCGTCATCTATGCCTATGGTAGAGTTCACGAGATCTCGAGGGAAGAGAATTTTCAATTTCGATTCGCGTAATTAACAAGAATAAAAAATAGATTTGACTTGCGAACTGAGAATTTAAAAAAAAATCGATATTGCAAAACACTGAACAAAAATGGAGAAAACGTTATCTTCATTCTTTAAAAGTCGCGTTTAAACCCAATCATCGAATCGTGTAAAAGTCGATTTATCGAGACGTAACTCGCGCAATGCAATCGCGCGGTTACGAGGAGAAAAAGAGATTTACGGTGCATCATTCGCTCGCTTCGTACTCAAGTCGGAGCGCGAGAAACAGCGTAAAACACGTTAGCTCGCGAGTCGCAAATAGAGTGGCCGCTCCGGGAACCGAGAGAAGTGAACGTCTGTTTGATTGCGTTTGACGGTGTCGGTGCGAGAGAGCTTTATGAATGGTCCCGCGCGGATCGCAGCCGGAAACGTCCAGCCGCGCGCGGAGGAAACTCATGCCCGCGAGCGACGAGTTTTTCATCAATCACACGCACGACATCCTTCGACGGGGCAACGAGCCTCTCCGGACGACGACGACGACGACGACGACGACGACCGAGGAAAGTTGGTGGAAACAGTGTTTGCGTTAGCAACACGCGTAATTACCACCTTCGCTGCCTTTTTATCGTCGATTATTTCGCCGACGATGGGAGGCCGTAAAGCGCTCGCGACATCCGCGTTTCTAAACGACACGCCGCTAAAAACTTGACTCGCGCTCGACAATTATCGTCGCTTTTGTTTGCGCGTTGAAACTACGCGACAGATTCCCGGGGAAGGGAGTCTTGTTAGGTTTGTTTGCGTAGACGGTGTGATTTTAAACGAGTCTCACTTCGGAGGAAGGAAATTTTATGGAGATTTTATTGTGTACGATTTATATGCAAGTAGGTTTTAAAATTCTTTTCTTTTGTAAGTAACGCGAGGAACGTTCATTACTGGCGTTAATGGCTAACCAAATGAGCGCATTTTATTTCTCAGCATTCCGTCGACGTTTTTTTTTCGAACGACATTGGAAATGGTCTTTTTTAAATCCGAGTGTTGTATAATTTTTGTGTAAGAAAATTACGCGTCACGTTACATTGAAAATAATATGAATAATAATATTATACGCAACATTTTTGCCGTCGATATCGAGAGACGATATCTTCGACGAGCGATTTCTCGGACCCTATATATCCCGCGTGCAAGATTCATCGGTAATCATATCGTGGCGCGCACAAGTACGCACTTTGTTCCGAAGGTCATCACGGTCGGTAAAAGACGAACAGATCCAAGTCGTCCTACTATCGCACAACGTGTATATGAAAGGACACGCAGAAACTGCAGTAGTTTATTCTCAGCGAAACGCCGCGACTCGTTTCTTCATCCAACGTGACGTCAACATTACGAAAACGACAACGACGACGACGACGACGACGATGACGACGGATGGCGGGCGTCGAACGAGCGGAAAAGAGATCAGATCCGAGCGCGCAGCGCTCGCAAGAGAAGGAGGAGGAGGAGGTGGGAGTCTCTCGGGACGGTCGAGGTGAGCTACCAGTTAAAGCGTGCGGCTCGGGCATGAATGAACGAACCGGCGGCAAACCGAATGAAGGAAGAAACGAACGGCGCGGCGAATCTGCACCGCTCGTGCGTTAGCCAATTCGCGTATTTACTCGCGCGCGTCGTGTCGCTCGGGATCGTCGATCGTCTACGTTAATAAACGAACACAACTCGTTCGTCTCTGAGGTGATCGAATGAGAGAAAGATGGGACGAGAAAGAGAGAGATAACGCGTGCGGGCGCGCGCGCGCGCGCTGTTCGTAGACTTTATAGTGCGCGCCGACGCCAGTGTGTTAGTTAGCCGCGTGACGGGATAGTATTCATTCATAAAACTCGGCAGCGAGAGCGGAGGAGTGAGGGTCAGGCCTGCGCCCGCCGTCGCGCTGGTGGGGAGTCAAGTGTTTTTCGTCTCCCTCTCGCGTATCCCTTCCAGTTCCGTTGTCCGTCTCGCTCGTTCTTCCCGTCCTCGCGCTCGCTCCCGCGTACGTTTTAGATTTTCTCTCCTTTTTTTTTTTTTTTCTCTCTTCGTCTCTTTGTCTCTCTTTCCTCATCGCTCCGTTAATTCTACCTGGGTATATCTTCCACACGGATGATCCCCTCACCGCTCGCGTTACGTATATGCCTCCTCCTTCGCGATCTCACGTCGCTCGCTTTTTATTATTCCTGTAAAATAGCTCGGTCAGTCGTGTGTGTATTTTTGGCTTGTATTTCTGTTCGCGCGTCTCTCTTCCCTCCTCCGAATACTCGTTCCCTTTTCTTTTCCTCTTTTTCATTCAGAAAATATCGCCGTTCTGTCGCAACGTTTGTTTCTTCCACGAGGAATATTATTCCCGCGGATTTCTTTGTTTTTTCGCAAAATTCGATTTTTTTCTCAAGTTCTGTTTGTCCCTTTGTCTTTTTTCTCCTCGACCTCGCCGTCCGTGATCACGCTTTTGCTGTAATAAACCGAGGTCTCTCCTGCATTTTTCATTCGAGATCCAGACGCGACAATTACAATTGTTTTTTTCTTTTTTCCTGACTTTCTACAATACTCGCCTTTTTCCGATCGAAGTTGAAGTCGTCGAATTTCCGATACACGCGATACGGCGTAACCATCACCTTCTACTCTCGAGGAACCTTCAAGATACTCCCTTCCTCGCGCACCGTCTCTCCCTTCTTTTCCTCTTTTCTCATCTGCCTGTTTCTCCTCGTCTTCTTCTTCTTCTTCTTCTTCTCAGTTTCTGCCCTCGTATCTCTCTCACGCTCTCCCTCTTTCTCATCGGTTCCAGCTCTCTTTCTCCGGTGCGGTGTACGCACTTACCTGCGGAACGCGGTCGTACGCGGCCGACCGACGGTGGCGCTTCGGCTTTAAACGAACTCTCCGGTGGCGCCGAAGGAAGGAAAGATCGTCTCGCGGTCGGGATCGCCTCGATTCGCCGCGATACTACACACACGGTCCCGAGTTCGAATGGGGAGAGCGCGTTCGAACGTCGCCGCGCGATGCGTTCGTTCTCTCCGTTCCGCGCCACAATTTCTTAGCCGAGCGTGTGCGGGAATCGTTACATCGTCGTTTTATTTTTTTCAAATGTCGCGCGATCTTTGAGGAGGACCGTCGCGCACGCAACGCGAGCGTTGAAACCGCACACGGGGGAGGCGAAGAACGTCTCGCGCGAACCGCGCGAACGCTCGACTGAGGAGAAGAAACTTCGAGACGAGAAGCGCCGCGAGGAGAGAAGAGAAGAGAAGAAGAAGAAGAAACAGGGCAAATCCATCAGCAACAGAGACCGGGACGACGATTCATATATTTTCGGACTCTCTCTTTCGGCTCCGCTTCCTCTCTTCCGTCGATTCAGGTTCCAACTCGCCTCCACCCTCCCCACCGACGCGCTGCGCCCTCCTCGTTTCAAAGCCAGGAGCGGTTGCGCAAGCAAGGTATTCGGAAATAACCCGGTGGGTCGCAGTTATGAATTGATAGCAAACACATGGTGGACACGCCGTGAGCCCGCCGCACAGCCAGTGCGCCTTCCGGTCTCTTCGGCTTCTCTCTCGGCTTCTCCTCTTCTCGCAACGTGACCGCCGCTTCGCGACGGCCTCTCTCGTCGTCATTGACAGGTCGGGACATTGTCGGTGTCCGGTTGCCGCGCGTGTAACGCGCGTAATAATTGCACGTGTGACGTTCGATGGCACTGACAAACATTGTTATTGTTGTTACGACCGACGACGCTTGTACTTCGCGAAAAGTGTGTTCGAACAACGTGATTTCTTTCGCGACACTTATACGTGAGGCTGACTGTGCGATAAAAACTGTGTTTTTGGTTCGACGCACAGAAGGAGGGATGCAATATGGGATAGAACAGGAAAGAGTTTTCTCGGCATAAAAATCCGCGTCGAGACGATGAGGATTCGCGACGAGGATCGACATGTAATTGCCGATCGAGTTTTGTTGTTGTCACACGGGTGGGACCGAGTCGGGTTCCGCGGCGACAAACCGAGTATCTCTTCGATCATACTGAGTGATACGCAACTGTGAGAGAGAATCTTTCTCTATCGAATAGTGTGTGAAACTCACGTGCGAGTACACACGTGATCCAAAAAAAAAAAAAAAAACCAGTACGAATGACAACTCCGGACTACGTGCATGTGCAGTGATTACACAAGTTTGGCACTCATGTACGTTGATTACGGCGGCGACACTTATGCCGGAATGGGAATCAAGGCCATGAAGTCCTTTGGCAGGTCCAGAGGTAGGAAAAGCGGATTGTTGTACAAAACGATTAACCGTGGTTTTACGTTGTTGTGATGAGACGTAATGAAGCGTAGAAACATGTTAAGTGTGAATTAAATTTGATTTCGTAAGAGCTAAGGCAGTCGTAAAAATTTCACGCAGTTTCCCTGTCATAGACCCGGGAACAGTTAATATTTTTTATCTCGCTCAACATTCGAAACTTGAACGTCAATTATCGACGACTTACGAACGCGATCGCGCGCGTAATCTGGACTGGATTAAAAAGAAAACAATCTTTTTACAAGCGCAACTCTCGATAGATTTGTCCTAATGCGATTTGAGATGTTCTTCACGATATTTTTCACGCGATTGTAGTCGGGGGGATGATCTCTCGTGCTCGAGTCTCGAGCTCGGTCACACTGCGCGAGCGCGTGTCTCGCTTCCGGTGGACGAAAATTAACCCTGACTTTGACATTGGAGACGCCATAATCGTGCCAACATGATTAACGCGAACGTGACTTAGTTTCCGACAGATTGTAACAGATGTCATCGACGTCGGTCGTGCGCCGAGCGTAATCCGTACCGCTTCTCGTATTATAACACACATGCGCTTCCTGCAGTTGGGAGGGCTCGTTCACGGGGATATATGTTCACATACATCTCTTGGTTGTATTATAATAATTGGAAAATGCATCTACATAAATTTATTAAAGAAACAATTATTAGACACGTAAATATTAATCGTATATAACAATTCTCAATGTTTTGAATATTTTTTACAATTTTTAATTTCTAACTTTACATATGTAAATACTTTGTTGCAATTTGTTTTTTTTTTTTTTTTAATAAATTTTCTGATAATTTTCAGGTCATTGTGACATTTAGCGACTGATTTTCATTCCGTTTATTTTTCTCAAGTAGCGACTCGAACAAAGTGCGAGAAGAACTTGTATTCTAATTAATTTTTTGACTTTGTATTTGATTAGATATGAGTTTTGTCGAATTTTTAACGAATGCTCTAAATATTTTTTTTATTTTCCGATGTTTTATTAAAATACGCGGACAAATACCAAAAAATCCTGTTCGCGAGTTCATCCTTGAGTCCTGCGCGCACGGTTTACCTATACGACCCCTATGCGCGCGATCTCTTTATAAGTAGGGGATCTGTCGGAGCGAAGTAGCTGCTGCTGCTGCTGCTGCTGCTGCTATTCGACGATACTTCCTGGCAACCGGTTTTCGCGGCAACCGCTTGATCCGTTTTCTTCGTTGCAAGTAGAGCTCTTACTATTCAAGGCATTTCTGGCATTCGTATATTGGATTAATATTGACAACGCTCGCCGTGGAAAACGAGCGACCGCACCGCAATACGCGCTGAACAACTCCGCGATTCGATCAAGTTCGCAGGAAAGCGCGTAACGCGAACGGGATAATGCGGATTACACATCTGGTGTCGCAAAAAAAAAATCGATTTGCCCGAGATTAAATTTTTTTCTCTTCGATAATTTTCACGTAACTTTTGAGACGCGCGAGAGTGTGCACGCGTAGAAATAAATAACTTACAATTCGAGAATTTACATGTTAATGTTTCTTGTTAACAGATCAAATTCCTATTGTGCGTGTCCTTTCACTTCTGCGTTTATTACGTCGGAATGTCTTCAGGAGACTCGTTTTTTTTTTTTTTATTCGCGCGCGATCATGTAAATATTTTTAGCATTTCGAAAAACACGACGACGATAGTTAGTCGAGCAAACAGAGAGAATCGATCAACACAACAGTTTGTTGAACAACGTTTTGTAACAACAGTCGCGTTCTCGCGCAATTAACGAAATTTCCTCATCCTGTTGTCTAATCGTCAATTTTTTTCGCACTCGATTATCATCAGGAGAAGCGGATGATTTATAACGGGCAAAACCCCACAATATTCATATTTGTTGTGTGCTATTAAAATTATTTACGAAAGTGTCATTACGTTACTTAAATTACTAGCAATTACGCGCGCAATGAGAAAGCAAAGACGCCACGACGCGCCGAAGCATAATGGAGGATACAACACAACGTAGTATTTCAATAATTCATTTCGTGGAAGTATAGCGGAATTACATAGAGACGGTGATTCTAAACTTTCATTGTCAGTGCAATGACATAAGCATTACATCGCGATGCGCCGCAACTTTCGACTGACACGCGCGTACGAACGCAGATATCGCGCACGTGTATTAGAAAACAAGTCATTTGTCTTCGGTATTACGTCAAGTTGATCATTTGTCATGAAGAGTTTATAGGGAAATTAGCGATTCAATTTTTTTTTTTTTTTTTTTTACTGAAATCTAAAAGAAATCGCATACGCGCGTGCGTCGTTCTCGCCGAATTCTTTCGCGAACACGAAATTAAATTTTTGTGCTCGTTTAGGTTTTTCTCTGCAAATTTTATTTAATGTAGTTTTCAAGTTTTGTATCCGTTACCGGATGCGACGTATAAATCAATTTGCGTTTTCGCGTTTCGAAAGCGCGCAATAAAACCGAATAATTTATTTCTTTTTGTTGATCTCGCAATTTTCCGAAATTACGCGATTACGCAACAAAATCTGCGCAATGAAAATCCCTCGGTGTAATGGGGAAAATTATTCGTGGCTCATATCGAGCTAAAAACGTGCGAGAGACCATAAAATGAGATGTTACACACATCCAAACTGCCCCCCTTCTATTAATATCCGCGCGTATTTCAAAGTCAGTCAATCATATCCGAACCTGATTACCTCGGGCAATTTCGTATCGATCCAGCTGCGATCGTTGGCAACTATTCGCGGATTTCAATTTTGCGAACCGCACGCGCCGATTGTTCCATTCGCGTGATACGCGTTCCTTTTTATTTTTTTTATTCTCGCAAATACATTCTCGTCGTAATTTATCACGTTAGACGCAATTTTCGTATCGATGCATTTTTTTTTTCGCAAAATCAAATTGTTCTACTTCGAAAATTTTAGAAAAAACGTCACTCAACGATCGGACATGTAACAGTGGCCGAACATTTGTTGAAGAAATGATTAAACAAGAAAATATTAATTTTTGTTTTCGACTGGTTATCTGATTATTTGCAAATATTCAGGCTGATTATGTGGTTATATCTCACATCTGGTGGAAGATGTGCCGCGACCAACTGCAGAAACGTTATCTCGGTTCCGGTTTCAAAATGACGGCTGTTTAGCTCCTTCAAACACTCGATAAGATCCGATATCTAAAGTGCGTTCAAAGTGGCGCACTTTCTCTCATTTGTGGATAGAAAAGTCGAGAAAAGAACATCTTTTTGTATTTCTAAACGTAAATAAATTGTTGCGACCTTTGCACGGTCGATCGTTCAATCGGGAGAGATAACCGCAAAGAACAGAGACAACAATGGCGCGTTTCGCGATTGCGATCTAAAGTCTGAATTTTTTTTTCTTTTTTTTTTTGACATGCAAATTTGTCCCGATCGGTTCCGCGCGCGGATATAAATTCACATTTCCCAATTTGAAACGGAACGCCGGACGTACAACAAAACTTGAATGTTGCGATATATCGCCGCGCGTTGCTCTTACAATGCTACAGAGCGCGGTCTTACATATATATTGGTTTTATTGTTGATTTCACGCGGCGTCGATGTTGCATCGGGTCTTTTGTATTGGTTTTATACGACTTTCACACGTAATCGGGAATCACACGTGCGGTTGTTACATTGCGATTCGCGCGGTGGCGATGCGTTTCGCGCGGCGTGATTTTTCCAAGGGAAAAAAAAAATACCGCAACAAGAACCCGGCCGATACCAACGGATCCGCGATAATTATGGTGCGCGCGTTATCTGTCAGAGCAGGGAGAGGAGTGACTAATCAGCCACGGGACGCGGTTAATTGGTTCGCGGTTTATATACGATGCTCGGTGATGGACGCGCGCGTGTGTACGCACGTACACACGTACGCGTGCACGCTTGCTTGCTTTAACCAATCCGTCGACACCGTCCCAGGAAGTCGAGGCCCATCATCATGGCCCACGTGATTATTATTTTCTTCCTTATCTCAGTGAAACACGCCATGATAAGAGAATCTAAACCGATACCACTGTGTGATTAATATAAAAACGTTTACTGATGATTGATGAAATGAATTCATTGGGATAGAACCATTACGGGGAAAAAAAGAGTTTATCGGCAAGAAGATTTAATTACTTCGTGGCAAGAAAAGTTGGAACTTTGTCATCTGTGGAATTTTTTTTTTTTCAACAAAAACACGAAACAATTTGAGAGTAGACTCTGCAAATTTTCTTGTCTGATCACGCAAAACTCGTTTTTCCGTGACATACTGAATACAAAGTTTTTTCTCCAGAGATTGAAAAACGATTTAGCATTATTCGCGCACAGGACCGGTTCTAACTGGAGCTCGGAAAATCCGGGTGTATTCGATCGATCGACCATTTTTTTCTTTTTTTTTTTTTTTTCTTTCTTTTTTTTTGGATTAGAAACCGGTCTTGCGAGTGATGTTCCACGGGCAATGTCCACGGGAACGGAAATCTTCCTCCCTCTCTTCGGATTGTCCCGGAGCTTTGGTAAAACGCTCTTCGCAAGATTTGTTGCGAGTGTCACGAATTAATCGCAAACAGCACGGAAGAGGGGACTTGAAGTCGCTCGTGTTATTAAGCCGAGTCTTGGACTTGCTCAGAAAAAACTTCGATTATCTCTCTTGAAAAAATATCTGTTGAATATTCATGTGGAAAATATGTAACATACATGTTGGAGATAAATATAAGTTTTATCACTTATCGGTGTTCTTTAAACAAAAACAGACCAAACTTAACGATATTCTGATAGTTTGGATAATTTTTTTAGATTTAATTTTAAATGTGTTATTTTAAAAAGGGAAAATTCTCAAGCTGACGACTCATCAGCGATTAACAAATTATCGAACTTATTCCGACGCGAGTGTCGCTTTTCGTGGGAGACACGCGCGCGTTTGAAAATTGAAATTAATTGACGCGAGTAACGAGTGGCAAATTGCGCGCGAAGATTACTTACGGCTAATTATGGAATGCGCTTTCGTGTTATCGCAGCGAAACACGCGGTTTCGCGATAATCGTCGGTTAACAATGACGCGCTACTTGCTCGTTACCATCGCGCCGCGGCACGCTATCAACCACCGCTTTACAACAAGGACTCCTTCCTTCTCCCTCGGTCCTGGGCGATTTATCAGCGTCGCGGCGAAACCAACTGTTTCGCGATTGCGATATCCCGCCTGGGGGATTACCATCGCGCAGTACTCTCTCCTGGAATTTTTCAGTGCCCCAATGGGCTGTGATAATCTCAGTCTGTCCGTCCACCCGCCCGCCCGCCCGCCCATGATAATACGCGGTTGCGATAACGTATCCCGAATCGCGCGCTATCAACCCGAAACACAAAGTGTTTTGTTTTCAACGCAATTGCCGCGCATTTAATACGTTATAACGTGTGATTTTATTGACGTACACGTTACACCTAACTCGATTCAGAAAAAAATAACGTGCATATTTTATATTATTAATTTGCGTTAATTATATTTTATATACATCAATTACACGCGACGTGAAGATTTCGCCGCAAAAATGCGCGCGCATTGTTTGCCGCCGCCGGCAGACGGGCGATTAGATATACGACTTTTAAAACGCCGCGTGCAAATAACGCGTAACGATTCGCTCGCGTCGCAATTTGTTGTTGCACACACGCAACAACTCGCGGGAGGAGACGAAGATTTTTCTGTTTGCTTCCCTCCCGAGGGCTTCTTACGAGCGGGATGAATGGCCTTTACCGGCCTAGTCACGCCGCGATGCGATGGGATGCGAAACCGACGCGAACGGGTCCGAGCCACCGACCCGGAGAGAGCAACAGGTGTACACCGCAGAAAGGAGGCGCGGGCACACGTTGATACCAACACGTGCTTCTTGCGCGCTCTCGGACTCGGCATATAAGTAGTTCAGTTTCAGCGCGACGTGCAAGCATACCCTAGAGGCAGTACCACTTTGTGGTTTCCATGATGATAATTTTGCGTTCAGATTTTCAACGTATAGCGTGTCGCACAAACAAGATTTCAGTAGATTTCAAAAACGTCGAAATAAATAAACCACTCGCTTAATAACAAATTTGCATGGGATAAAAAACAACGGACAAATTTTTGAAGACGCACTTCTCTTGCGCGCGCAATGCGCGCACGGAACAGCTGCCGCAGTTGTTTGGTTGCCGAGTATTCCCGAGGCGTCGAGGGAAAAGAGGGATAAGACGCTTGGCAGCACGTGCCTCTTGCGCCGGTTTACGCTCGTGAAGGTTACACACACTCATCCCGTTGTGTTCCAGATGGACAAGAGAGAGAGAAAGAGAGAGAGAGCGAGAGAGAAAGAAAAAGAAAAAGAGAGAAAAAAAAAGAAATCTTATAAACAACTGCGGAGCTCTCTTGGGTCGCGCTTGGGTTCGGGAGCTGCTTTTCATGTGTCGCACGTTGTGCTCGGCTTAATTATCGTTTTCTCAGACGCATCGAACACGTCGTTGCGTTAATTAAAATCCTTGTTTTATTGATTATTTTTTGAAGATGTTACTTTCGTGTTATTTTAATTTTTTTTTTGTAGCAAAGCTTTTTTTTTTTATTACTTGTTAATTATTGAGCATATTTTTTCCGATTCGATCGAAGCTAGAGAATAATATATTCCGTTAGCAAAACGTAACGGAACCATAATTTTGTTTTTTTCTTCTTTTTCAACGAGAGAAGCTTAGCTGAGAGACTTTAACATTATTTCTACGTGTAGTTGTGAGAGATTTCGTAATGAGCAGAATTATGAAAACACGTTCACGGACGATATATTTCATCTAAAACTGGCGATCTCGGTCGGATTGCCATAAATCGCTGTTACTCGTGATTACATTTTTATGTTAAAAGGAGTCTTTTATTCAGAGAGTTTGAAAGGAGCGATCGCATAACGTACACGCACATCATCTACATACCGATGCGGAGAACTAACTAACTATTTCTGCAGAACGTTCCTTTTTAATTATTCTCGATTATAAATGTGCGTTTTAAGCTAACACACACACATACGCACCGAGTGAAATAGATAAGGAAAATATTTTCATTGGTTTAGCATTAATCGGTCGGAAAATATAAACTCCGTCTCTACGTTACACTAAGCGGCTGCAAATAACGCGCGTTGTATGCAAATTTATGTTGGACGCGCACCGGGTCAAATGCCATCTAGGTCGCGGGGCTGTTTTGAATTTCTATTCGATTAAGTGACGATCGAGAATGTGTTCGGTATCAATCGACTCGATCGATCGGCCGTGCGCGATCACATTTTTTTTTTTTTATATTTAAAAAAATAATAATAATAAACTACAAAAACACTCGTTAATCTTCCAACCGATACACAGCACCTGCCAACGGCACGTATCGCGTTTTCTCGATCTTCCTCTTCATCATTCGGGGCGCAAATGATACATTACGGTTCTGATTTATTAATGCGGCGGAGGATGTATTTTAACGGCAAACCTTCCAGGGTAACGTAACAAGCAGACGCTCTTGCGTATTTAAGATCCACAAATCTTTTTTGGAAAAAAATCTCTTAAGTTGTTTAATTATTGTTTGTTTATTAGAATTGTTTAAAACAAATATGTAAACAGCATCTTCCAGTTGTATTCACATTTTTTCGAAGTAATCCTCTTTTAATTATTTGCGAGATAGAGCAAATGTTTATTTGTTCCGCATACTTTCATAAACAAAAAACAAAAAAAAACAAACAAACAGTATATTAGTTGATACAAATTTTCAGGTCGATTATTTACTCGACACCGACCCGTGCAAAACGTCGTTCCTACGAAACTGCGCGCCCCGTTAAAATTCCGCTCGCGTAACGTGGTTTATGCGCCGTTGGCACGTGAATTTTCAATAGATCGTTTTGCGCCCACCGCTCGCGTACGTCACGACTCACGACGCTTACAGCAGGACGCTTATCTTTAGACTATCGGCTACGTGGTCGAGCACAATTTTCGAGACGTTTCTCGCATTCGTCGCCTCTTGGCTCGTTGCATCTTTTCGCAAGCTCCGACCGAAAAATGAATTTTGTTTTGGCACTTTTACGCGAACTTTTTCGACTTTTCAATTTTCTCAACAAAAACGTGTGAAACGAGATTTACACACTCGACCCGCGTACGTCGATCGTTTAAATAATTATACACGTCACTGAATCTCTCACTCTCTTTCCCTGTGTAGACAACGTTTTGGAATATAAAAATAAAAATTAATAAAGTTTTATAAATTATTTCTGATCGAAAGTTAAGCAAATTCGCGATGACGAAGGGGAAACGCGTGTAAGGGGACCACGCGTTTGAAAAATCTCATAAAACTCGGGACATATTTTTCAGTTTAATGCGATGCATTGCTTCGATTCCTACGAATAGAATTTCATATCGAGATTGAGGGTTTAATATCATATATTAGACACAAACGCGCACCTCGAAGCGCGGAATAAACAAAGTAACGACGACGACGATGACGACGACGACGACAACGACGACGACGACGACGACGACGACGACGATGCACCTGCCTACTCCGGACGGCAGTTGCACCCCTCTTTATGACGATGCTATCTAAGATGGCTATGTGTGCTCCCTTCGCTTCGTAGCTTCGCTTCGTAGCTTCGCTTTTGCTCGCTTCGCCGTTGCTGGTAGCCGCGACACCTGACGCACGTACGTAAACGCGCGCGCACGTACATGCACACACACACACACACGTGCGACGTACACGCGGCTTGCACGCGCACCTTCTCGCCTGTGAGAAGCAACATTAACCTGTCTTCTCACACATGGAAAGTGATGTTGTATTTCTTGTTTTGACGTTTTAAAATTCTTTGCAATTGCATTTCGACCGTTGAAGGCGGTGGAAATGCACGGAATAAGACGTAAATTAAATGATATCTCGAGACAAGATACCTTTCTTTTTCTTCTAGTTCCCGAACAATTTCTGTTAATCCAATAAGACATCTCGATCAAGAGTTAAAAAAGCAATTTTAATTTTTTACTTCAAAGTGTTTTTTTTTTTAAATAATTGTATGGCATTTTCTGTTTTCTTTTTCCAGATATACCGGCGCAAGTGCCGCCATTAACACCGGGGACCAACAAGAAGATGACCGAGGCTCTGGAGGCCTCCTTCGCATCTTGGGAAAAGGAACGACTGCGCTTGAACATAACTAAAGGTCAGGATTCGTATTCGTCATCTTATTTTTGTTCCAAGATCCACTACAAGTGTGCGATTATATGTAATTAGTCCCTCGCCATAAAATCCGCTCGGCGGCGTCACGTCGAAATTCACAATCGCGAGAATCGACTTATCGGCACAAAAAACTGTCGGAGTCGGTGGAATTTATTCATCGCCTCGCCGTTGTTCAAGTTGTTGAAAAATCGCTGCCGAGAGCGGCGAAGCGAAGGGTGAGAGGACGCACACACGCGCAATATACGTGCGCACCTATTGCTTTTGCGTGCATACGCGCGTGCGTGAGAGACGCGCGTAGACACGGAGACGACGCGGGTGCGCGCGATGTGACGCGATGTGCGACGAGGCGATGTGCTGCGACGAAGCGATGTGCAGGAATTGTGAATGTGATGTTGATGGTTTTGATGGGGAGCCGATGCCACACATCCGGTATGCGCATTCAGAGCCACGCGGGTGTGACGTTACTTCCGGTCTACATGCCCTGGGTTCGTACCCTCCAGGCCAGATCACCTACAGTCTGACCTCCGTGAACCTAACGAACCACCTCCTCTCCTTTCTCTTTCTGTCTCTCTTTCTCTCTCGCGTCATTTCACTTGATGTGTTTCGGTCTGAGACCGCCGCCACGTCTCGCGTCTGTGCTTTTTTTTTATTTCTGCGGATTGGTAAGTTTCTTTTTTCGTACTTCTGTGTGTTTCCGATTGTTCACAAAAAATAAAATTCACGCATCATCATTCGAGGATAGTTAACTCAGAATGACGTTTTACTTTTTTGTTGTTTTGAGATGATGTTTAAATGTACTTTGCGCGTTTAAATTGTTTTTACATTGATACAAATGTTTTTAAAGCAAGAGATAAAAGGAAAAAATCAAACTTTGATTAAAATTTAAGAAGCAAAAGTCTGTCTATCCGAGAGAAAGAGAGAGAAAGAGAGAAAGGAGGGACGACTCCATAAATAATTAATAAAATTCGAAAAATCTTTAGAGTAAGTATTGTTACATTGTCTGTGTGCGTGTGTCTGTATGTGAGGGTGTGTACGTAGGTACTACGTACTACTATGGCGAAGACATTATACTATGGAGAGGACGCAGCGTGCATTCACAATTACGTTCTGACGCGTCATATCGCATTCGCTATTATGACTTATTCAGAATCTATCCCTCTTTGGAATAATAAATACGAGCGGGATTCTTGTTCGTGTTATAAAGATAAATATTTCTACGAAATGTGAGTTTCGAAACACCTCTCGGGTACATTAACACAACAGACGATACGTTGTCGGATACGTTGCATTCGAAGTATCACGAAACGAGTGGTTTTTATTTTCGATTTTGTGAAAGACGCTCTGAAAAAATGTCGAAAAGATTGAACAATTTTTCGTTTCTTGATCAATTTCGCAATAAATCTGTGTTTTAATTCTGTTACTTCAAGCGTGACACGTTGTGACAGATGTGGACGCATTGTCAGAAAAACAAAAATCGCGCCTGCAGGTATCGACTTTCGATACGTTTAAATGATTAAAAAAAAAAAAAAAAAAAAGCGAAAAAACAGAAGGAAAACTGAACGAGACTCAAACACTAGTGAAAGATTATCCACGTACGCGCAACAGTTGACTGTTGGCGAAACAGAAACGTGCGCGTGTGTGGAATCGGCGCATGCGCCAAGGGGGGTTTGCGTTCAAATGCGAAGCGAGAAAGAGAGTGTAAAGTCTGCTAACAACGCTGACAAGAAATAAGTTGAGCAAATATCAATACCGATCCTCAAACAGAGTCGGCCGCTTTGAACCCGTGCCGTTAACACTCTCTCTTGTCGCCTCAGTGTACGTGCGCTGCTCGCTCATTTCTTTTTTTTTTTTTTTTTTTTTTTTTTTTATATTTATATNTTTATATCTTATTCCACACAAAAGACAGACGTCAATTCAGTTCGCGCGCGCTTGATTTACAAACAATATGTTCTTCCTCCCGTCACGTCACTTCCATTTGTTGAATCAATTCAAATCTTTCTCATTAAACGATCGCGTGATATTAAAACTTTTTAATCAAAACATTTGATTTTGAATTTTACAAATAAGTTTACTTTGTTTTTTCTTTTCTTCTGCGATACTTTTTTTTTTTTTTAACCATCTTACGTATCGCGGAATTTCCCGCAATCTTTGCAAAGACGAAGATCCATCTCTCCCGCTTGCTAGCATTTAAAAAGACGACTACGAAATGCTCGCGCGAGCAAAAGCTACATATACATCGGCAAGTCGCTACGTTAGCAACTTCTGTTTGCGTTATGAGCCGAACTGTACTTTTACGCGGAGAGATACCACGAAACAATGCGGAGAGACACGCGTGCAAATATGGGCGCGCACCTCAAATGGGACATTCCAATGTTTCTCGGTATTGTTTCTACCAAAGATGGGAACAGACTCATCTCCATGTCAAACGGAAAACCGTGATAATGATATCACTCTGTTCGTTCTTAACGAGCTCGCATTATGATTAATGAGATGTCTATGAAAGAGAGACTAGATAATGTACATATATAAGCTCTTGAATAATCTAACTCCATAATGGAAAAAAACATTTCAGAAAAACACACGACAAATGGATTTAAAAGATCAATCATTTAGTATTGTCAGTAGTTGTCTAGTTGTTCTGGAGCCGTTTTTTTTTTTTTTTTTTTATCTTTCTGAATAAATCGTTATCTGAGATTAGAAACAAAAGATCTTTAGAAAGGTCTCAAAAAAAAAAAAAAAAAAAAAAATTAAGCGATTGAGTTATCTATAGCGATAATAAAAGAATATTTTTCAAAACTGAATATTAAAGGTCACGTCTAGATGTTTGTGTTTGCAAGTAGCTAACAGTTGTAAGAATTTTTGTAATTTTTGACTAAATATATTATTACGTAATGAGGTTCGAAGACCCTTTGAAAAAAAATCGACTTTCGTCTGTATCTTCCAGATAAAAACGAACTCCCTTAAATTATTGAATAGATAAGATTGCCTCAAGTTTTGTTCTCAGAATAGTTGAAGAACGAGTTGATCTTTTACTTTTCAGATCCGAGGCAATGGTCGGAAACAGCTGTTGCTCATTGGCTGCACTGGGCTATCAGGGAGTTCTCCCTGGAAGGTGTGGCGATGCAGCCGTGGCAGCACATGACCGGGAAACAGATTTGTGCCATGGGGAAAGAGTCCTTTCTAGCACGTGCCCCCAGCTACACGGGCGACATTCTTTGGGAACATCTCGAGATCCTGCAGAAAGGTGAATGTCACTCCATCTCGTAGAAATACTTAACAATTTTCGAATATTTTAAACCTAATTTTATATTTTAAGTTCCTCTCTACTTGCGCGCGTTGTAAGATAATTCGAAGGAGAACATCGTTCTAGTCTCTACAAAAGCTTTTGTGCGTTTTTAATCGCGAGAGTTTTTTTTTTTATTAATCTAGAGGTACAATTGTACAAGTTGCGCAAAAACCATAAACAATCAGAGGATTCCGCGCATTATAATAATCGCGCAAGAAGTTCTCGTCGCGCGCGCGCGCGCTGCGCTCTTTTTGCGGTGAGGTGGGCGCGCGCACCATCTTAGTACGACAATACCGATCGAATTTCCGTAAAATCGCGATGTCACGGCGCAGCTCCTCGTGCTACACGAGCAAAAAGACACCGGCGAACAATGACGAACGGGCGTTGCGCGCGGGTGATGGCCATCTTTCTCTCTCTCTCTCTCCCTTTTTCTCCTTCCCCATATCTCCCGTTTCGTAGCGTTGAATCGAATCTCCGCGTTTTTACCTCGCGCACGAGAAGAGAATGAGAAGGAGAAAGACGGAGCGCACGCCATAGAAACTCTTATCCCGGATATCCTGCGCGGCCGCCAAAAACGCGCCATTGCCGCGGCCACTTTAGACGCATTTCGGGAGGGATATATACTCGTGCGCACCAAAAAGAATTCACTCGAATTTCGATCTCACGTCCTGGCACCGTCAATGGCCTCCGGGAGGAGGAGGAGACTCTGGACGCGGGGTGCGTTTTTCCCTTCCTATTAAATCCCTCGTGCTTCTTTTATACGGTGAGCGCGCGCGCGCGCGCTGAAAACAAGTCAAGTTCACGGAAAAAATACTCGCTCGATCGTTTCATAGGATTTGACAAAGCCGGAAAAATTCAAGGGGAAAAACTATCTCCCTGTATAGAAATACACTTCGCGTGGAATAGAATAGACTGGAACAAGTGGAAAAACAGCGCAGGTGTAGGAAAAAGAGAAGGTTCTAGATCTAAATTGTTTATTAAATACAATAATTATTTATCGTTTTAGTGTAAAAAGACGTAATACACACAAAGCGAAAAAAAAAAATATAAAAGAAAATTAATTAAAAAACTCGAAAAAAAAGGATAGGGAATTGTAAGAAAAATTAAAATAATTCAGAAGTGAAAAAAGGGAGAGTTCGGAAAAATGTAGAAAAAAAAAAAACGAAGAGAGAAAAGCGAAGAGTTATAGATTTAGATCGTACGAAATGATGAGACAGGAAGCGGAGGTTCGCGCTCGTGATTTAACTCCCGTTAAGTAAAACCCCCGTACTTCCTTATCGATTATTCATGTTGTCTCATCATCGGCACCGAGGGACCCGGAGGCTTAATCGACTAGTGCGATCTAAGGACGTTTACTGCTAACGGTATCCTCTCCACAAAACCCCGAGAGATTCGTCTCGAATACGTAATCTCGCTCGCGTCGAAAGGGAGCGTTTAAGATAAAAGCGCGCGATCATGGCGGAATGGCGTTTTTCTACGAATAAACCACATGTTATTCACAAAACAAACTTCCGATCGGATGAAAATTAAATAAATCTGTTTTGTCCGATTTAAATTACTTACGACACCAAGTTTGTTACAAGATCGCGATGAAATATGTTCGTAAAAACTCGAGCTTCTAACAAAATATTTTGACAGAAATGTATTTCAAAATATATTAAATATTTTTTAAATATATATTTTTTTTTTTAAAACAAAGAGAGAAGCTTTAAAATGTTTCTCTTAATTTTTAGGATTCTTTTGCACCGGTTGTAGCGTGACTGTCGCTACAACAGGTCGTGTATTTCGTTATCCGCGTTTTTTTACTGAAAAAAGAAAACAAAATAAAGTGAAATGCGTGATTTCGCGGACGGTGAAGGCAAAAAAAAAAAGAGAATCGAGATAAAAATCGTCGTCTTTGTGTTTTCCACATTCCGGGGTATGCGATTCATTATCGTGCTATGATTGTGAACGATGTTACATGTCGCCGCATGATCTCCCTCCTCCTGTGACGACTGTCGCGGGGCAACGGTAATTTAACTGAAGCCTAGCGTGTGCGCGCCCGACTACTCGCGACACGACGACGCGGGTAATCGCTTTGATTCTGCGAATGAGAACGGATGTGTTAGGAAACGCGCTCTTGCGTTGTAAAAAAAAAAAAAAAAAAAAAAAGTAGAAACTAAAAAGCTGCATCTTCCTGTCGCGGGGCGATACCTATCGGATTCACGGTTGAAATTCATTAATGCCCGCGCGTTTCGCCATCGCCGAAACGGATAAATCGATCTCTTTTGTGTGCCGCGTCGCATCGAGATCTGGAGTTGATCGATGAGTTCCGCGCGCAGATTTTTTCTCGCACTTGATCACCGCCACGCGCGAAAGAAGTTTTAATTTTCCCTAAAAGCGCGTGTTTTTGGTTCAACGTTGACGAGAGAACCTCTCGCGAAATCGAAAATTCTGATGAAACTTTGTAGAGGGAGAAAATAGTCGAATGTAGAAATTTTCAGTTGCTACCCAAAAACGATTCTAAGGGGTGAGACTATCTTTCATAAAAAAAAAAAAAAAAAAAAAAAACAGTTTCTGGCGGTTCACGTCTTAGAATCGCTTTTGGGAAGCAACTGGAAATTTTTGCATTCGTCTATTCACCTCTTCTACATGACTACAAGGTTTTATCGAAACCAGAATTTCGCGAAGTTCCCACGTGAGAATAAAATTGTCGTCAATGACGGGCGAAAATAACGCTCACATATCGCAACCGAGGATTATTTGCATATTAAAAGCAAAGCGGTGTAAGAAAGTTACAAAAACGTGAGGAGCGTTTCTTGGCACGTATGTAGGTTTTGCGCGCGTGCACACACACACACACACACACACACATTTTTAGAGACTACAACTGTTCGACGCGAATTTCCTAGAAACGTTAAAAACAGCGGTTGATGATGAATCACGGCAAGCTACTCCTTCGCAATAGCACGGTCGCGATGATGATAGTGCTACTTCAGATCGTTAATCACGATTACAGTCGCGCGATGCGCGCAACGATCGCGGCTTATACGGGGGGGTGGGGGAGGAAGAGTGTTATACCTTAATGACAACATTGTAACATTTGTTGTTGGCGTAATCAACACGCACTGAGAAAAAAAATACCATGAGACGCACGCGCCGATTGCAGTATTTCGATAAGTTTTATCTGTTGGATTGTTTACGTTTCGGCGTGTAAGTCTCTTTTTCTTGTAAGAAAAACGTACTTTGATAAGACAAAAATAACAAACCCACAAAATAAAACACGATAATAGATCGTTGTTAGTGTTCGGAAAACTTGCGAAGCGAAATCACATTTGTTTAATGTTCCCGCAAGTGTATCGGCGTTCGTGATTGATTAATTAGGCAGTTAATGAGACAGACGCGGCGATTAGCTCTCTAGACGCGCAATGTATGCAGATCGGTTGAGGATTTTATCTCCGTTTTACATTCAGATGTCGACGCAGCAAAGGCCTCAGTGGAGAACGTGCCGGCGAACTTGTATGAAAGTGTATGCGTGCCAGATTTAGGTGATTTTTTGGCGTACCAGAGCGGCGGTCATCACGTGACACCCACGGAGCATAAAAATCCTCCGTCTACGCCGGTCGGTTCAGTCACCAATTCCTCCGGTCCTCCTCAGAGCGCTACGCAACCCCCGGTACAACCCTCTTCGGGCGCGGTCTCTCTGCCCACGAGACAGTATCATAACGACGGTAAGTCCATATTTTAACTACTCCTGTGTGAATTCAAAAAATTGGCGCGTTCTTTCAAATTTCGTACATGCTACGTTTTTGTTTCTGCAAATTTTTAAATACGATCTTCGGATATTGTTTTCGATACTTTCTTCAAAACGAACAATTGGCTGAAAAAAAAACGGGGAAGGGATGAGAGAGAAAAGTCACGCGAAAGTCGTTTGTAAAATTAAAGAACGCGCGTAGAAGACTACATTTTTGTCGTTTTCAACGAGCAACCGACAGATAGTCGTAATTGGTTGTTTCCTCCATTTCTCCGCACCCTCCCTCCCTTCCTTTCCTTTCTCGATACCGATAACTGCTCGCGTGCATACGCAAGTGACTGCTAAATTACCGCGACAAGCCGGTTTTATTTATTTCTCCGATTGCGAGTATATATACAAACGAAAGCGTGGAGGAGTTTCTCATTGTTACGTCAGATCGGCTGATAACATCTCTCTCCAGGTTGGCGCGTTTGCACGTGTTGCAAACACAAACCCCTCATTATCGTCACCGTTCGTTTCTCATTTAACGTTTTTCTTCATCGTCATCGTCGTATACCCCGGGTGTTCCCCCGCGTGACAAGTCGCGATTTCACCGACGCGTCGCGAAATCGAATCGCGTCAAACGTCTGGTCGATCCCAGAACGTATTCGCGATATATGAAGAGAAAGATGAGCCATAATTTACAAAGTGCGATTTGCGTTGTATTGAAAATTTTTCGCGTTCAATTATCACAACGTTACGTTGTCGACAATAAACTTACTTTTTTGTGTCAAGTTATTAAGTAAATTATTATTATCGCCTGAATATCTCTTGCGTTCGTATCTTTATTTCCGTTCGTTACTTAATTCTCGCGGATCTGGTCAGATGATACGTTATTAGTTGAACTTGAAAGGTTTTACTCTCCATTATGTAGTTCGCACTCTTGAAATCTCGGAAAATACGTCGCGCTATACATAATGTGCTGTCTGAATAACAAACGAACTATCCCACAATCATGCGCGATAGTTGCGAGGAGCGATAACGATCGCGCACATATGACGCAAGCCGGCACATTCAAACTCCATTTTTGTTTCTATCTCGAGCCGGAGTGTATGAATAAATTCTCTCACTGAGCTATTCTATTCATTCAGAACCCGCCGCCGATCTCTCATCTATCGCGCGGCGCGGCTTCTCTCTATTGTTGATTTCTGAAATGAAGAAATTACATTTGTGAAGATAACGCGCGCGCGTTAAAAAATTTCGCAAAACGCGCGGTTTTATTTTTTCATCGCGCGAGCTTCTTCATTTTTTTTAAACGAGACAACGCGCACAGACTTGAAATTATATTAATTTCACAACAATCGTGACGTGTGCAACACGCGTTGTGCAAATACGAACTCTCCGCGCGTTTCGCCAACGTGTGCTCGAACTAAGGATCGTATTGTTCGTCGGTCGCGAGGTTACGTTGGTTTTAATTTCTTTACGACACATGAAACGAGAGTGAAAATCTCGCTCGCTAACGCAACGTTCGAGGTGTTGCACCTTTTGAAATTTTTGCGAACAAGCGCGCGTCGCAAAACTGACACCGTTGTGTTCGATTATTACCGTGATCATTTTTTTTTATTTTGGCTTCGACCGAGTTTTGTTGTACTTTCGCCGAGGCGAGACTTTAGCCCGGGCGGCCGTTGTAAGATCGTTCACATGAATTGACGGTTTCGATTCTCTTCAAGTGCGCGTTGCGCAACAACCACTTCGTAGGTATAAAAAAAGTTGAAACTACAATTTTAGATTGTGAAAATCGCAGATTCGAATAAATATTTCTGTATTATAGTTTCGAGACGTAACAAGCAAAACAGGGGGAAGCTTCTCGAAAGCGGCGGGAGTGCATGCACGCGTTGTCCTTTCGCTGTTTGCGATTGCGACATAAAAGCCGAGGCATCGAAAAGTCTCGCGCAGATTGCAAATTGAAAACTGCAAGTAAACCTGCAATTTTGCTCACGCGTGCGCACACGCGGGTTTTTATCAATGGACGATAATCCGGAGCTCCGGTGTCGTTCCGTAATCCGTGCATGTATATATGTGTATGTATAAAAGTACGCATGTGTGTCGTCCGTGCAATCGGGTGCGTTGATGTCGGACTGTGGAAGCACGCGCAATAGAAACGATGGGCAGAATAGAATGAAGCGGGCGGGCGGGGCGGTGCGGAGAGTGTAGGATAGAAACACTACGAAGCGAGTCTTCGTACACACATACAGCCGCCGCCGCCGCCGCCGCCGCCGCCGACGCCGCATAGGTAACAATTACCCTAGCAAGAGGGGCCTTACGTCACCGCAGCAGTGACCGTGGGTGAACGAGGGAAAGTCGGGCCCTCTACACGCTCCGCCGCGGACAATAGAGACGATTCGCCGGCTCACGCCGCGCGCTCGTCTGTCTACCACTACTCGAATAAACCGCGGTATGTACGTGTACACGTGTACGCGCACGCACACGCTTACAAGCTTAATGAACGTGCTCGCGTATTCCGATTTCAATCGCGCTCGTCTACATGGAAGAGAGAATGAAATCCGGTGTGAATTAGAACCAATTGAAAATCAAGTATTCAACGGTTTTAAACGCAGTAAGAATAAGGCCGCGAGATTTTACGCAGATCGCCGCGTTAATTGCGCAAATTTAACAGTCGAATTAAAAGTAATTCGCAAATTACTTTTCAGTCTCTTACTCTTCAGCTTCTTGAATCTGTATCTCCTTTGTGTGTGTATGTGTGCGTGTGTAAATACATGTGGCAGATTTATCAACAAATATTTTGCCAAAAAATAAAAAAATTATTTTGCTATACTTTGTGGAGAAGAAAAAAACAAACACCTACATCGAAAAGAAACGATAGCTAAGAACTTCGACGGCCTTCAAAATGTATGCATTATCGAACAGACAGATACATATGTCCGTGCGACCACACCGAGGAATTCTCCGAAAACTTGGCGTACGCGTCTTACGGGGACGGGCTTCTTCGTTACAAAGAGCGCGACCGACATACAGACAGACGTCTGACGTATAATAGACTCGGTTTATTTTCTGCTTGCTAAAGCACTGTTACGTTATGTATCACGGCTCTTCGAGGTTTCTGGTTCGACTCTCGCTTATATCTTCGCTTTCGACCTCCTCGTCTCGGAACCGCGGCCGCATCGCGCCGTTGTAATTTAGAATCGAGAGTGCAATTTTTTTTTGCGGCAGTATATCTGCTTACAAAATAACTTTAAAAAGTAAATTAAAATTTTCTGCGATGAGACATTAACAGAGTTTAGCGTTTTTTTTTTTTTTTTATTTTTTTTTTATTAATCATGTTGCCACAAGTGAAAAATAAAAAATTTCAAAGATGCGTCGCAGTGTCTTCCAGAAATGTAATAAATTTAGATTTTTTCCCGTTACTCGCAGAACTGTAAAGAGCTTGGTGGAAGGTGTGGGATCTTTCACATCTCCCCTTCGTCTTCGTTCTCTCCCTCGGGAATAATTTTGAGGATGCACGTCGATCGTAGCGCGTGCTGTCTGTTGAGGAGGACAAGCGCGTAGCTTGTCGCGCGCACTCATCGCTTCGTGTCACGTATCGCGCGCGGCGCGCACGTGCACGGATCCACAAACACGCGTAGCGCCTGTGTGCGCTTGCATATTATGCATAAATTAGCGGAGACGAGAAAGACGAGGCGAGAGGCTCGGGGAGAAGCTCCCTGTGCGCCAAAAACGAACACCCGCCGCCGCGTGTGGCGCGTTTTACCGACCATATACATTTGCGCCCAAAAAAGGAGCGCGATATATTCGTGACGTCCATTGATAGCATTTATGGACGGACGAGAGGTTGGTTAATCGCCGCGGCGAATACAATGATCGTTTGTTAGGCAACCTTCGCGCGTTATAAACTAACGACGAATACGAATAATTCTGTGTCCTGCCTGGTTTTCTTTCTTTTTCTTTCTACCCTCGTTCGACTCCAGAGACCGTATCTATGCGGAATCTTCCGCGCGTGCGCCGAAAATATTAAATGACAAAGCGACACCAAGATTTAATCGTTTTTTTTTTTCGAGGAGAAGTGTGCGTTCGAATATTGTTTTGCGAAGAAGAAGAATATTGTTCAGATAAGAAATACATTCGAACATTTATTTTTTTCTCTTCCCTCTCTCGATCTCGTTGTTCGTTTTTTTTTTTTTGTTACTCGAGATACAAAAGCGTATCGCAAATATTCTCGCTCGATATTCTGCGCGCGACGCACTCGATATACAATAACTGTAGTCGCGAGACTCGATGTATATTTGCGCGATCGATAGCGATCGATCTTTTCAAACTTGGCTCTGGGAAGCCTTTTGCGCAATCTAATGCAATCTAATGTGTCGCGCTTTGTTGTGTTGTTGCGCGAATGAAACGCACATTGTGCTACTGCAAGATATTGCACGAAGAAAACGCGTAGTTTAATAAAGAAGAAAATCGACTGGAGGGTTGGTGGAACGTGAGGACTCGTGTGTGCGGGGATGAAGCGGGAGTAGGAAAAAGGGAATATAAAAGGGCGCGCCGAAGGTACGCCGGGAGGAAAGGAGGGGTAGTTGGCACAGGTTGTATTCATTCATTCGTTCATTCATAGTTCGTACACCGCCTCGAGGGTCTACAAAGCCTCTTGCTCATTCAGAACTCGTGACACGACCGTGTGGCATATAGCAACGCGCGCGCATGTGTGTGCGTGCGCGTATGCTGCTGTATATATATATATACATATGTACACACGTTCGTGTGTGTATATATATATATATATATGTTTTTTTTTTCGTCCTTTCTTTCCTCCTCGCGCGTATCCTCCTTCTCCTCTCTCGTCGCCGTCATCGTCGTGGTTATCGTCAAGGTTTTCGTACGCACACGCCATGATGAACGTAAGGTAAATATACGAACCGCCGGAAATAGAAAACTGTGTTCCTTCTACAAATGGTATAACTGTTTCAAAGTGAGAGAGAGAGAGAGAGAGGCGGAGGAAAAGAGAGAGTTTCTAGGTTTTCGAGACTTTTAACGTTGTATTATCTGCATATGTATCTCTCGCGTATCAGGCGTGGCGGAAAAGTTGCGCCATTTCGCGCTAAAATACCCGATTATTAGAAGTACATTGTCTATTCTGTGAGACAGAGTGAGAGAAAGAGGAAAGAAAAGAAATTGTAGTCTTTCAGTCTTCTGAAATTACGTTTTTTTTTTTTTTTTGTTTCTCTCGGAGAAAGACGTTTCTTTTGAGCGCTTATTTTTTGCGCAAGGATTTGGTTTTAACGTCTGCACAGATTGCGATAGCACAGTTCTCGGTTTTGCGTATTATTTCGGAATTCTCTACGCACAATTGTGTGCGCGGGTAAATAAAGATACATTTACTACCAGGTGGCAGAAGGTGCGCATCCGGTCGTATCGGTGCATTTACCGTAATTACGAGCGAAAAATCGCGGAGAAGAGGTAAACAAGAAGCGACAGAACGCACGAGCGTAAAAAGCGGAGCGAAGAAAAAGAGAAGAAGAAGGGGGAGAGAGAAAGAGAGAGAGAGGAGAGAAAAAAAGCAGGAGCGATATTCGGAGCTCACGTTACAGCCGGAAGTCGCTGGGCAGGGCCGGGCGGTAAATGGAAAGGGGGAAGGGGGACCTACCCCAATAATACTTCGGGGCGGCAAGATAGTTTTATAATGTCCTCGAAGTACTCCTCCCTTAATGCACTCGTAAATGCACCCTCCTTGGAAACCGCTTCGGCATTGTTGCTCACTTCGAGAACGCGCCTCGATTGAGTGGAAGAATTGCACAGATGTGGAGGAGAGAGAGAGAGAGAGAGAGCGAGAACCAGATCGTCTTGTGTGACTAGCTCGGACGAGTATATACGTTATATAATTCCCGAGACCCTCTGCAGCGAGTACGCGCGCTAGATCTCTCTCATGTGTGAACACGACAAAAATGTAAATACTAGCACAAAAGTGCAATGCAATATGATCTTTCAAAAATTAAAGGTTTTTTTTTTTAGTTTTCTCTCTCTCGATCAACTTGATCGCATCGACATCATGTTCGACTTGATGATGTTCATTGAGGATGTTCATGTTTTTGTTTTCTTTGTAATATTTTATTTAGACACGAGCGAGAATTTACCTCACCGAGATTCACTGTGATTAAATCGATTTATTTTCGTAAACGATATATTGTTTCTTAAAAATTACGTTCCAGACTCACAAATCAAACGTACGTCTAAAAATAGCTCAAAAGATCTTCCTCCTCCTTCAAAAATCGAAGCAACGAGATATATTCCTCTCTCGCGCTGAAAGGCGAAACCGCAGGCAAGGAGGTGCAGTATTGCGATATCAATTAGATCCCAGACCCGGAATAGAAAATAGACAGCGGCAAACACGTTGTCGAACCAGGCCCGAAGCGCGAACGGTAAAAGCGCACGCGTTCTTATTGTGGCGGCCCTCGGTAAGTCCCATTACTATATTGCTGCGGGTCTATACGAGAGAGAGAGAGAGAGAAAGAGAGAGGCACGAGGCGCAGGGGAGTGAGCGCTTCCGGTCCCCTCTGCATCACGTGCGAGAGCCCGGCCGCCGAACAGAGAGAAAAACCCCCGTTGCCTCGCCTCTCAACATCCGGTAGGTCTGCCGCACGTTTCCCCCCCCCCTCCCCCATCGGTCCTCGCCACCGGTCGCAGCCCCTCTCAAAAATAGGCTAGGTCCTCCTCGACTCGCGTCGAACGTGTGCGAGTTTTACTATTATATCGCGCGAAGACGAGACCCAACAATCCCGGTGTGACAAATCACAAAATAATGAGTGACGAGGATTCATTGAAACGGTGCCTCTTGTCTTCCCGTACACACAGACCGTAAAATTAAACCTTTCAATTTTTTTAATTACTTTTTTTTTTATTTTATGGATTTTATGAAATTGAGTAAATATTGTTAAGCTTACGGAAATCGCGTTGTGCTATTTATTAACTAACAGAAACCGCAATTACATTTGCGTCAATCTTGATTGAATTTTTAATTTCTGAATATTCCGTATTTACCAAACACACAAAATTTCCAGTGGTGCGGTGGAATTCATATCATTTTAAATAAAAAATCGTAAATTGGGTGATATTTGTATAGTCATCATTAATTAAAAATCCGGGAGACATGATCGTGACGTGACAAAGAGAAAATGAAGAGTGTTTGCCACAAACAACAACTACTTCCTGTATAGTTTACCGAGCGTCTTCAGCCAAAGTATTTGGGCGTTGAAATCTCGGCTGAGCTTACTTAAGGGAAAGGTGGACCGGGTATACGTACACGCGACAGAGAGAATACCGGCGGATAAGCGCAACGATGACGACGGGCAACGGGTGGCAGCAGGTGGTTGAAGCTTCGAGGGGGCGTTTTGTGATCTCCCTTCCTTCCCCTCTCGCGCCTTCCCTCTTGAGAACACCGGCGGGTTCTCCGATGCGTTTCCTATCTAATTCCCCTCCACTCGACACGCAGCCCCACTCGGTGAGATCGTGAACTCCCACCTTCCACCACCATCGTGCGGCACCAATGCCATACCGGCAAAGTCGCGCGAGACGCTGGACTACGGCCGGGCCCCCGGGGGCAGAGGGGGACGAAAATGCGATGGTGGACGAAAAGAGGGTCGCGAGGAAAGGGGACCGCGCGTGCAGCACGGTGGGGTACGGGCCGCCGAGGAGCGGAAACGGCACGGCGCTTCGTCATAGTGACACGCGCGCGCTCGCGTCAAGTGGTAGAAAGTGCGAGCGGAGTGTGTAGCGTGCGTGGATGGCGAGAGAGAAATCTGTCGCGACGCGTCTGCTCGACGTCTTCGTCCTGTCCGTATTTTCGGACTGTGTTTTGTTTCTCGATGTAAGACGGGCGTTCCGAAACGACTGTCTTTTTCGTCGACGTCGAGGTGCCGCGTATTTGCGAAGGTGGGTGATTTTCTACGCCCAAGGAATGACGTGTACTTAAAGGATTTACGTGAGTTCAGATAATAGTTTTTTCGGTGGAACACGTAGAGAGAGAGAGAGAGAAAGAGAGAGAGAAAGCAAGTAGTTGATCACAAAAAAAATTCAGTCAAAGGAAGACTAATTGCACTATTGTGGAACTGGACGCGCGGTGAGTAATTAGACACTCGAGAGAAAGAACTTGATTCGATATTTGATGTGGAACTAAATGCTGTGAGTGACTCGGTAATCAGCGAGAAGTATCTGGAATATTTTCAGTTCAGATCAGTTTCACCGAAAAACATCTGTGGCGACTGAAATAGAAAGAGCGAAGAAGAAATAAAAAGAAGTTTCATTTAATGGGAATAACTGGTTGTAAGCTGCAAAAGAAACTCGAAAAGAAACGCAAGAATTTTAGTATTTCGTGTATGAACGATTGAATGACACGAATGCACCCTATAGAACGTTTAAAACTTGAGTTTGACAATGATTTGAGGGAAACAGGATTGAGGTATACCTGAAAACTGTACACCTGAGTCAACGAAGAAACAAGGAACCAACCCGAGAAAGACACCTGTTGCACGACATTTCAAAATCATTTTCTGCGAGAAATTCTCGGCACGGAGAAATGTGATTTATTTAAAAAAAAAAAAAAGACAAACAAACAAACAAACAATCATTACTAAACTTTACACCGATTTGTGTCGTTGTTCGGAGGTGAATCTTGATCTCGGATGCGCACGAAATTCAGAGATTTATCGTCGCGTGATCGCTGTGTTATCGACGCGATGCGCAGCCCGCGAAAAATCAACGGAGAAGTAAGTGCGATCGACGAATCGCGGTCGTAAGATCGCGTGCGAGATCATCGTCGCGTAGTCGCACGAATGCGCTCGTCTTTGCGGAGCAGTGGCCAACGTCGTCGCGCGGAACAATCGAAGACGACGTCACGGCGGGCGTCGTGAGCGTCGGGACGTCGCGGCCTTCGGGGCAGGCGCCGGGTATAATAGTTGACGCGTACGCGAACATCGGCGGTGACATCGGAACGTTGACGAGCGGAATCAGCGGCAACGGCGGTGGTAGTGCGTCTAACGTTGTCGCGTCTTCGGAAATGGTGCTCCAGATGCTGGACACACTGATGACAGGCCACGAACCGTTCTACGCCGATTATCCCGCGTACCAGGAGGCGGAGCCTCTCACTGGCCATCATCCGCATCATCAGCACTCGCATCATCACGCGATCATCCGCAGCAACGGCAGCGCGGTACCGTCGGTCTCCTTGGACGCGACCACTCACACGCCAGGTATCCTGTCCGCGGATTTTTACGATTTCCCGACGATGCTACGCGCGAGAGAAGTGGGACAAAGAGAGCGATCAGACGATGAAAGAAAAAAAAAGACGCGCACAGACGTAAGACATCTACTGCGGACGTACTTTTGAAACGCGACCGGTTGCGTGAAAATTTTTATATTTGATTACACACACACATCTAATAACGTATAAATATTTACGCATATTCAAACGAAATTTATATTAATTCTTCTTTTTCTCGCGTACAAAAAACTGCATATTTTATCTTGGATTGTCGCAAGCAATCAGCCGTTTCGCATGAATATTTAAACGGTCTGGTGATGTACTGATGATATCAAACGATAAGGTCAAATGTCGGTTCTTGTGTGGAAAAGCACCAGAATATATATTCTTTTCTTTGTGCCCACTCAATGTAAAGAAAACATCTGTTTTTTTTTTTTTTTTTAAACAGCAACAAAGCAATGTCAAATAATAACAAAGAGAGGTAAAAAACCAGAGAGCTTATGGTCCAAGAAGGAGATGGACAATCAATTGACGTAAAATAAAACGCAGTGTATTCCGGACGTTTCGATCATTTATTGTTGATCATCTTTTCAGCACTGTTTATCGAAACGTCCGGAATACACTGCGTTTTTTTTATTTTACGTCAATTGATTGTCCATCTCCTGCCTGGACCATAGGCTCTGTGATTTTTTACCTTTTTTTGACATTCTCATCGAGCCGTTATTTTATTTTTAATTGTCAAATAATAAATTTTACACATAAAAAACCGATATATGTGTATTGGTTTTTAAAGCTCTTTCGATGAGAACGTTTGCATCGAATTTATTTCATCCCGAGAACTTTGTCCTTCGTACGAAAACGTATGTATGTGCACATCCCTCGATTAAGTATCGCAAATGACTACCTACGTGCGCTCGAAGTTCCTTGACCAAAACAACAACTCCATAAAACCGATGCGGGATTGCGGACGTTGATTGGACGTGGCGATCGTTCCGCGAAAGATCGATATACCGCAATTATAACATTCGACTATCTGCATAATGGTCCGTAACTATATATCGTTATTTTTAACGCTGAGGACCTTTTGTTCGCGATACAGAACGCGTCCCGCGTCCTCCTCCCCGTTAAAAAAGGTGTGGCCCCTCGTTAAGCCGGCAATAAAGCGTATCGCGCAAGGTCTCGGCGGCACACGCTCCGGGAGCTCGGGTTACACGCCTCGGACGCTCCGAATTGCAGCGAGACTTGGAGATAAAAGAACGGAATCGATGCGATTTAATTGATTCGATTTCTCTCGCGACTCGAATCGAGTTATCCGGGAATCTTTGTGTGTTTCGCCGAACTCGCAAAATTTGATTTCCCATTCGTAAAAAGCAAGCGCGATGCGATGTCAAATATGTTGGTATGTTTTGTATATAAATTCATTCTCTTTTTTTAATTATCAAAGGCAGCAGATAACGTGTAAAACTTGTTCGAGCTATTAAAAAAAAAAAATAGAAAATTACAACTATTGTACGATTGATAAAAATAAGTCAGAAAATAAATTTTTTTCAACTGCAAATTTACAGAAGATCATAATTCAAGTTTGAAGTTAAAATTCTCTTTGCACGTCTAAATTCTTCTCGCGCGAAACTTTTATGCAGATGCTGTAGACGTTTTACGTTAATGTGTGCGCGCGTACGTGTGATGTGCGCGCACACCCACACGCACGCGTGTTCACAGGGTAGGTGAGTGTGGGAGAGTTCGCAGGTCACCGGTCTACCGAACAATGCGTGATTTCGTCGTACCGTCGTCGTCGTGGACGACTTTTTTACGAGCCACGTAGTGCTCATCGCACGACACGTTCTTCTCCGCGTCCGCGACAACGCGCTTTTTGTATTAATAGGAGGCGATTCGCGATCGCGTCGCGGGGTGACGGATATATGGGAACGGCGAAGGAAAGAATATAATTCGTTTCGCGTATTAGTAGTACACATGTGAGATATATAGATGGGACTCGGAGATAGAAGCGGAACAGGGTCGCTACTTTCGTTTTAACGCGATTGTGTTGATTCGTCATTAACGTTTTTCTGCCGGCATTGTTTCGCGAAGAGAAGCGTTCATAAAAACGGAAATTTTCTTCAGCTATTACATGTGTACACATCTGCAGAGAATAGAAAACTGAAAATGTTTATACACGAAAACATGTGCAGAGATTGTCGGATACACGATATGAAATCTACAAATATATTTGTTTTGCAATTCTGCTTGAATATATATTTTATGTGTGTGGATGAGTAATAAATTTATGTGCATAATTGATTTCATATTCGCCAAGTAGAACAAATTTCTTGATTGAATTGTTTATACCATCGAATTCTCGTCATTACTCAATTTGTGTATACATACACTTTATTTGCACAAATCGATGATTCTATCACGTGGTTTATGTTATTTGTTACATGTAATAGAAACGCTCTCTTTTCTAACCCGCTTAGAGGAGACCGGCAATAAATTTCTTTGTATAATAAAAAAGGCTGTGCGTGATTTTTAATCAAAACTCTCATGACGCACGACGCGGTTGACCGGGAAACATAATGGCGTCTAAAAGTATAATCAGATGCGAATAAAATTAACGATGACGAACCGTGTAGAAACGACGCGTTTCGTATCACACCATTCATGTCATCGAGCACCAAACAGTTCCATTATTTCGCGAAAGGTCGTCGGAATCGAGCAATTTTGTTGAAGGTCCCACTGTGACAGCACATTTATAAAAAAAAACAAAAAAAAACAAATTATATATGTAAAATTAGAAATTAATGTTTTTAAAGATATGTCTAAAAAAACGTCGTTTAATATTTCCATATCTAATTTTTTTTTTAAATAAATGTCCGATCGTTGATACACGTCCGCGGTCCGTTTTGTTTTACACAAAAATATAAATGAGACGTAATGCACACGGAGCGATGTTATCGCACGACGGGTGCGATTGATTCATCGAAATCTGTGCGCTAATCGCGATACGAAGTAGTAGGTAGCACACAGAACCCCATCAATTTCTCCTAATTTCCAACCAAGACCACGAAAAAGAGACGATGAGAGAGTCTCGGGGATTCTGGTGCGGGCCCGTGGGTTCTCTCTTTCTCTTTCTCTCTGAAGATAATGACCTTCCGGCGGCGAGTCGAGAACATTCGTGAGGCAGGTTTTAATTTTCAAGAGGCCGCCCCGGCGTCCTCTCTCTCTCTCTTTCTCTCTTCTTCTCTCTACTACTCCGGTCTCTCCGGGCAGACAGCAGCTGTGCACGCCGACCGGGGCCGTTTCATTCGATTTGGCACGTGCCACGAGGCTGCTGCTGCCGTCGCTGCTCCTGTTACTGGCCGCCGCCGCCGACGTCGTCGTCGCCGCCACCACCACCGCCGCCTCTTCGTTGTTGCTGCTCCGGCCGTTATATTGCCTAAACGGCCGGCGTTCTGCCAGTCTTCGGCACCTGTTTCACAGCTGATACACGGCTGCTGCTATACTTTTGCCCACTCGATACGCTACATGACTGCGCGCTCCCCTTCGCCCAGCAGCTTTTCCCCCGCGCGTTTTACGCCACTCGAAAAAGCTACGTATAGCTCGTACAGCTAGAAGTTTTCCTCATCTGTTCGTCCATTAATTAACGAACGTTCAGATTGCGACGTTAGATTGGCCGGGTAGATAGGAACAGGATGTATAAATGGAAAAACTACTACTTAGATAAGTAGTTTGGAAGTTCGTAGACAAAATTGAATTTTTGTCTCGGGATCTGATACAGTTGTCGAGAGAGTCTCTCGTCTGTTAATTTATTTACGAGCGTTTTATTTTGCGGTGATAGAAAATTATTTTTTCTCGAAAGAATATTAATCAACAATTAATGGAGTATTAAAAAACAAAGAGAGAGAGAGTGAGAAAGCGAGTCGCGTCTGGAAATTGATATCTTTCTTGGTCTTGAAAAAATTCAAACGACGACTGGCTCTTCGGACGGAGGAGAGAAAGAAAGCCGTCTCTCCTCTGTGTGTGCAGCGTGAGGGCCGGCTCCAAGCTGCACTCCCACGCTCATCGTCCATGAAACACACGGGGTGCGAGGTGCAGCTTACTACACGCGAGGCCTCGCAGGTGTACTTAGAATATATGCGGCAAGGGTCTCTGTCCCTACGGCCCTATTAACGACGCGCCACGGTCGCCACATGGACACAGGGAATATGGGAAAGCGAAAAAGAGGGCTTCGCGCGAGTAATTATGCTCGGGCGAGAAAGCGCGGCCCAAGACACCCGCTGATGTAATAATCATCGGGAATTTTCTTGGCGCGCGTATGTCTTCAGGTAGCGCGGAAAGAATTAAATGTGCGTGTGTGTGTGTGAAAAAACGTTAGCTTGAACGTATAAAGACGCGCAAGTTCAGTACGAGAAGACGCTGATGTGTTTCGGAATTTTTTACTTTGAGTTACAAAGTTGTTCTTGTTTATCTTTTTATCTTTGTGATTAATTAACGCAATTAACAATAAGCTATTATTTATTTCGCGTACCCACGAATTCCAAATTATTTATCTTTTTTGCATATTTATCGGTTTTACAAGGTAAGAGTTTTTTTTTAGAGTTCTTTATGGTTTTCTTTTACTCGTGCGTTTTCCCTAACCGACGTCTCTCAAAGAAAGATCGGATCTTAGAAAGTCGATTCCTCACAATTGAATTTGAAAGACAGTTGAGTGAAAACTTTTGAGGATAGACGGCGGCGACGGCGGCGGCGGCGGCGGTGGCGGCGCGTTGGAATCACCTGTTTCTTCTTCTCTTTCCACTTCGTTATTAAAACACAAGTGTGGGAATGTAGGGTGACGGCGCGTCACATGACGCGATAGTGTCGTTTCGGCGTAAAGGTCGGCGGATTATGGTAATTCCAGTCCGCATCACCCGCATTATGCGCATCGCATGTGCATACCATTAGACAAAAGACTTAGAAAAGAAAAAACTCTGTCCTCTTCCGAAGAGACAGTCGGTTCGGTCGACGTAATCGGGGGACTAAGCTGATTAGGAGCGTGTAAATGAGAGACGGTAATAAGCACAGCGGGGCGACCCGAGTGATAATGATCCGCGAGCCACCTGGTTTTACTTTAACAGACACACCGCGCACTTAATATCACCTGCTCCTTGTTGACCCTCTCCAAACTCCGACTAAACTTCGAATTAATGACTCAGTTTCCCTTCCCTTCAAGTCGCAACGTTGCATACGAAATTTCCGAAGCGAATGCTCTTCTCGTAACTTTTATGTGGGGGAAGTGATTGATTAAGTATCCGAAACGACGCGTGGATAGTAATGTCACGTTGTTGTTGACAAGTTTCTTTTTTTAAAAAAAAAAAACAAATGTCAAACGCTTGCTTGCACGTGATGTTTATGTGACAGCTCGTCGAAGTGTCGACCACTTGCGGCATTGATGTCTTTGTCGTTTTTTCGGAAATTGCAAGGGTCGTCGATATCTGACGAATGAGGCAGTTCTTCGGACACTTGTCAATCGCTCCACGTATGATTTTTTTTAACACGTATGTATTTCAGAGACAACGAAAAATCCACGAATCGTGTGTAGGTCTCGTGAAGATCGAAAATAATATTTTTGTGTGTTAGAAATAAACTACAAGGACAAAACTATCTTTTAAAAAGCGTAAAAATACTCATCTGTGTCAATGAGAAGAAAAACGTTTGAAAAGACTTCAGTCAAGTTTAATTATTAAAAGATCAAATCACTTCTTTCGCGGATGATGCATTCTTCATTCGGAGCCTAATGCGCGTTATACGCGACGAGTCATTAATCAACAACCGTGATAGCGCACGGTCGATGTAAATATGAATGTGTATCGCGCGGTGGCGGCGATTCAAACACGCCGTTTCAAACGAGCGCGCGCATCCTCAGCCTCCGCGATGGAAGCGCGCGGGCCCCGGGGTTCTCTTCTCGCGGTCGTAGAGCGGAAGTCGACGATAGGCGGAGTTGGTTCGAACCAATCGTCGAGATACGCGCCGCCCACGTGTCAGCGGTTCCTCCCCGCGGAGTGTGTCGCGCGCTATAGTGCGGCGAAAAGACAATGTGTATGTGTATGTGTGTGGCATTATCTTTTTTTTTTCTCCCTTTATTTGTTAGTCTGATTTGGCCGTCGTGAGCATTGTCGACGATGTCTGTGATTCTTCTGGTACACGGTACAACAGATCTCGAGAACCTTTTGTTAACGCGTTGGAACACTTTAATAAGAACAAATTTTTATAAAAACAAAACAGCGATTTTAAGAATTGTTCTTTTACGATGGAAATGTTTTTCGTGCGAGAAGAACTGTGTGCCGAATGGAGAATCGATGGATAAACGTGTGTGTTTCTTTTTCGATTTGCTACAGGTGCCTACAATCATCTTCGTAGTCCTGTGTGCCAAGACGAAAGTCAAAGAGACGACACGCCGCCACCACCTCACAGCCATAGCACCCAACCGCCAACTTCTCACTCTAGTACTCCAAACAGCAATACCAACAATAACAATAACGACAACAATGCCAACAACGCGTACATCCATTTACAGAATTTAAATCAGCTTAAAACAGAATGTGAGTTTTACCGTATTTTTATGTGCGTTATGTCTTTCTTCTTTCTCAAAGTCGCATTTATTAAAAACTTTTTCGCATTAATTTCTAATAAAGTACATGTCACGGCAGTTGGCGTGCTGTTGAGTAAAACAAAACCGTGCGATCAGAAAGCTACATCGAATGTATAAAAGCTCTCCGAAGAGAAAACTTGCACAAAATCAATCGTTGTTTTACAGCGAACTACAGCAATCATCACATACCGGAACATCTCCAGGGCGGAAGTGGCGGTTTGGGCAGCGGAGGCGATTTCGCTGGCACAGGAAGCAACGAGAGCGACTTGAGAGTCAACGCGAACGCCACGGAAAGTTACATGACGCCGGCGCATTATTCGGGATACGACGAGACTCCCGAGTATCACGGCTTGTCGCAGGAACATCAGGCGACGCATCAGTACAGCTTGGACAGCTCGCCGGAATTTTACAGCGCCAGTAATATTCCTCTCGAGCCCAAGTATCAGCCGTCGCTGAGTTTCAAGAGTTATCGAACTCGAGGTACATAGTTGTGGTTCAAAACATTTCACATCTGCGTGAAAACAAATCTCCATACAACAGTATAACGCAATATCACTTTGTTTATCAGCGGTAACTTATGTTTCTAATTATCTTGACACCTTTAACGGGCACCGTTAATTAATTCGTTTCTGCGCGCTGATAACATTATCGAGATGATATTTATGCTCGACAGGCCGATACCACCACGAGAGTTACAGCGAAAGCGGTGGATACGGGCAGTACGATGCAACGCCGTTTCAAACGGTTCCCGGAAGTGGAAGCGCTACTGGAGGCGGCGGCGTCAGCAGCGAACAATGGAGCGTCGGACTCGGCGATCATCTGCCCCATCATATGTTCCTCGCGGGACTCGGACCACGGGACTCTTCCAATCCCCATCATCCCTCATCCATTGCCAATAACGCGGACCAAAAGCCCTTGTTGCAGAGTCCAATGCTCACCAGTTACACAGGTAAATTGTTACACGGTTGATATGTTCACTCCAACGCAAGAATTTTTAATAGTTATTTTAGATTTTATAGAGTTTGATATGTTTCAATTAATTGCAAAAACAACGTTGTTTAGGCGGCGGACCATGTTTCACCGGATCGGGACCAATTCAGTTGTGGCAATTTCTGCTCGAGCTGTTGACCGACAAATCATGTCAGGGTTTCATCTCGTGGACCGGAGACGGCTGGGAATTTAAATTGACCGATCCGGACGAGGTCGCTCGTCGTTGGGGAATTCGCAAGAACAAACCCAAGATGAATTACGAAAAGCTGAGCCGGGGGTTACGCTACTACTACGACAAGAACATTATACACAAAACTGCTGGCAAGCGATACGTGTATCGCTTTGTATGTGACTTACAAGGTTTATTAGGGTACGTACAGGGTCATTTGAGTGCTTGAGCACTTTATCGTTGATTTAAACGAGTGCTCAACTCGTGAATCTAAATCGTTACGTTAATTTTGCTTGTCAATTTATGATGCAGACACACTCCTGAGGAGTTACACGCAATGGTGGACTTGAAGCCCGAGAAGAAGGAAGAAGACTGAGTTTTTGTTAACGGTCAATCATGCTGTAGGACTGTGTCCCCGCCGATATGTGAAATGTAACGAATAAAAAAAAAAAAAATATTCTTCGCTTTGAAGATGCAAGAAAAACTAAGGAGCACGGGAAACTGGAGGATAAAGTATCCCAGTAAAACACTATGAATTAACTCTTAAACGTAATATCCAGATGCAGAAGACTGTGATAGTGCGTCTTCTTTGTTCAGACATTTATAAACAAAAAAATCGAATCGGTCATACGTACCAAAGACAGGGTCTGCATACCATTCGTGCCTAAAGTTAAATAAATAAATCGGAGAAATTTGTTTTTAAGTAATTAATTTGTCGTATAAACAGATTTTAGAGAATATGTATAGGAACTTGTCAATTTATATACATACATACATATATATATATATATATATATAAATATATATATATTTTTCATGTTACATGATTTTTCCATTCTTTTAAGCACATCGCAAGACAGAGAGAGAGAGAGAGAGAAAGTTGGTGATACCGCTAAATTATTTATATCACTATCATTTTTTTGACATGTGTGTTATATCTCGTTGCTATTGATTGAATAGTTGACTCTCGATATGTGATTGTTATTATACCATATAATTTTAATAATTATAAATAAAAGCAACAATATCGTATGCTATCATTACGTAGCGAGCTTCGCGATTCGATACACTGTCGTGCTTTTTTTTTGTATGTATAAATTAATTTAGATTGTTAAATTAAAAAGATTTTTTAACCGTTTACTTTTTTCTTCCAAGCTCGCGCATCTCTAAAAAAAAAACAAGAAGAAGAAGAAACACATATTTTATATATCACGTATTTCTTAATTATTAAATATTATATCTGGTATGTACGCGCGCGCGCCATTTGCTATTATATTTAACATCCACATTCGCAATAAAAAAAAAAATTTGTTACACAGTTTAATCTGAGTTGACACAAAGACACGATGAAAAGAGTATGCTGTTAATTTCGAGAGATGCGTAGATTTTTTTAGCAGATATTTTACTGAATTTTTAAATTTAATTTTTCTTAAGACACACACAAACACACACCGATTGAAAATTTATATAATTATTTGTATCATACAAAAGTGTGAGTGTTCCGCCGTAAACACAAACAGTTATATACGATGATATTTTCGGACTTTATTTTTTATTGTGACGTCAGAAGCGTGAATAAGAAGTTTTTGTTCAATGATTTTTTGTACAAACGCAGTTTTTGTTCATTAACTTTCAATCAATGAGAACACATTCGTGAAATTGATAAGATAAGAGAAACTTCGTAAATACATATCCTTTGATTCGACATAAAAATTATCAGTATGCATTATTGTACAAAAGAATATCTTAAACTTACTTTTTAATAACAGCGGTGTTATAATTGACTCTCCATGTCATCATAATTTCTATGTTAATGATAACTTCAATAATGTTCTTTTATTGGAGAGATAGCTTTTTTACTCAATTTAATTAATAGCAAAAAATTGTATGCATACGCGTTGTATATATACACATATATGTGCATATGTGTATTTGTGTACATATGATATAAATATATTATATGTACATACGTAAATATGTATAGAACAAACTATTTCTTGTGTCGCGTTATGTTCCTCGCTTCTGACGTCATAATTCCAGAGATTCTAGCTGCGCGGGATGGATTCCAGCAAGAATTCTTAACGCAAATCACCATGCGATTGCATTGGTCGTATCGAGTAGTAATTAACAGTGTACTAATTTCGGAGATGATTTTTGCGAGAATAGTTTATCACGTTTGACGAGAGATAGAGAGAGAAAGAGAGAGTGTGTGGAGATTGTTGAGAAGTATGAAATCGCGGTAGCAATTTTACATTAAAGGTAGCTCTCTTGTTGTTGAGAGATACCTATCTAAGAATCCTTTTTAGCTCGTAAAATCGTTGTCATCAAAGTTTTTCTAGTTATTGTGTCTCCGACACCGCGCACCTCGGATGTTAAAAAAAAAGAAAAAAAAAACAAGTAAAAATAAAAATAAATTATAATTAAATACTCTTTTGCTCCCTTCTTTGAGATACGGAAGTGACAGAGAAAGAGAGAAGGAAGGGGGCGAAGAAAAATACGATGTATAAAGCTACTCGAATGTTAATAAGTTAAGTTATAGAGTGGTCTTGGCACTTGTTACTAAAAAAAAAAAAGAAAAATGAAAAAGAGAGAGCCATACTTCTTTCCCAGGATCATATGTAGCATTTTGAGAGAGAGAGAGAGAAAGAGAGAGAGAGAGAGAGAGAGAGAGAGAGAAATATACGAATGCGCGGAAACTTTTTAGTAGATGCAATAAAAAAAATAAAGAGATTTTTATAAATACACTCGACACACCCGGTTGTTCCTCATTTACTCTCTCCCCCCTACCCCTGATTCTCACGCTAAAAATCGACGCGTGTGCGTTTGCAAAGAACTTTTTTTCACAAAATGTGAGATTTTTCGTAATTTTTGCACAGACCTTTTTCTAATTCACATTTTTTCTTAGATTTTTAAGCTGGTATTCAGTCGAATCTTACGATTGAAAATCCGTTTTAAATTCAATATCACAATTAATTCAAATCATGATTCGAGGAGATGCACTTACTTGGTTGATGCAGTTCATCCCACTCCATCCTCTACTCCATAGTAATAGTCGCACGATTGTGTTGGTCCTGATACCGGCTCTTCTTTTTCACAATTACACTAGTTACATCGTATAAATTTTCACAATTGTCTTTCTTACGTTTTTATATTTTTTTTATTAAACACAACGCGCGCGCGAGCGGCAATTTTTATTCTGGCGCGTGGGACCGCGCGAACGACCGCGACGCGATTTCACCGCAACGATCATCCGATTATCATCGCTAGACGTTAATTAATTATCACTCCGAACGTACGTGCTATCGACGTTTGCACGCGAGACAAAACGCGAGAAAATTCGAACAAACTTACGCTCCGCGTCGCGCGTCCGCCATTTTGTGTCGCTCGCGGCTACCGCGAAACGGCCGCGAAACAATTGCATCGTAAACTTCGTCGATTTGCATCGCAAACGTTACTTGCGAATCATCGCGAACACCATTGTGCTTCCGTGCGTTTAACGTGCGTTATTCGCGCGCGAGATAACAACAAAAATCGCAAGAAACGCGAGACAATTTGAACGCAGCTTCCGTCCGCGTCACTCGTCCGCCAAGACTGCGCGCCGATCCGAGTGTATCGAAGCGCGCGACACTTCGATAATCGAAGTATCGAATCGACGCGGCGCGCGCATCGAACCGCGTAAATCGAAGAGATTCGAATTTTTGTTGCCGCGTTTTTTCGGGCAACATTTTCTCGATTCTGACACTTTTTTGATTATTCTGCGCTGTGGCACCGCGGACAGTTTCGAGCGCAAATATCGCAGTCGAATAGTATCGCACGGTACAAACATATAACACGAAACAGAACCGTGTTCTTCTCTCTGCTTGAACTAACTATACTTTTTTATTAACTGTCTCACCTTCCCGCTCGCTTGGACGACGGAGGCGCTGTCCGTTTCCATCGCAGCACAAAAATATCGGACTGGCGATCGTTTCGCGATTGCACAGTCGAAGGCCAGTTCTGATTGGTGCGCATTGTAACTTGGCGCCATAATAATCCTCTTAACAATCGAACCTCTTAGCAATCGAAAAAGGAAGCGGAGTTAGCGCGAAATTTTGTAGCGTTTGCTGTGTTGTTTTCGCTTCGGTTTTGTTTTATCAGTTCCGAATTTGAGAAACAATGCAGAACAATGCGGGATTCGATTTGGAAACGCTGACGAGATCGGACGGCACGCCTTTCGTACAGTGCGTCTTGGAACTGGTATGATTTATTTCTCTCGCTCCGGGAAATAGTCCCGCGTACACGGACAAGTTCGATGTCTGGTTACAAACAATCAATTACAATAATTGTTACACGAGACCGAAACAACTTTTTATATGGTTGCACATTACGTACAAAACCAGACACAGAATTTGTCCGTGTAGGAATTTTTTTCTGTAATCTCGAAATTGTTCCTATCTATAGCCGACAGTTCGATGTTGTATTCACTGATCTGTGCTTCGAAAATTGTTTTTAGATCGCGAATTCGCTGGCCGCGAACGCCGCTGCGATCGCGATAAGGATTCACGTGGGGAAACGCGAAGTTCACGTTATCGACAACGGGATCGGAATATCGCAAAGCGCGCTTAAACGTATAGGCGAGTACGACGACGATAAGAAACCTGTAGTCGGCGAAAAACGAAAGTACGAGTTGAACAAGTCGAGCGGACGAACGCTAACGAATATACGGAGCTCGTCCGATGGTCTTACCATCGCTTCGAGATACCGAGATTCAACGAACACATTTATGAAGGTCGTAATTTGAAATTCATATTTAAAAAACTTAGGAATATAATTTTTGTTTGTGTTAAAATGTTTTGATATAATATTGTCTGATCTCTCTTCCGCAAAACATCGAGCGGATATTTCAAAGTAGCTGCATGATACATATCGATTTTGTTCTCATATCTTTCGTTTGAAGGTGTTGGAAAGACGATCTGCGTCGTACTTGACGCAAATAGAACACAGACCTTCGTCCGGCACGACGGTGTCTGTTTACGGTTTCCACGAGGCATTGCTGAATGACAATTGGAACATGTCCACTCTTTGTTTCTTTATCATGGCTATAGCCGTTACAAAAGTGAATGTACGGTTTTATAATTTTTAAGCTCGCAGACTGAACTTCGTTCAGATTTTAAAATCACTAACGAGAAACACAATGACCTCGCGTTTACGTTGTAATTTAGGTGTCGTTTTCCATCAGAGACGAAAAACGGAAGAAGGTGGTTCTGAGAATTGCCAAGCCGCACAGCTCGGTGGACGTGTTGAGAGTGCTGTTTGGAAAAAATTTATCGTTAAATCACACGTGGTCGATAAGATGCGACTCGGAACGCAATTATAACGGCTACATCGGAGTGTCGGAGAAAAACGCGAAGCAGTGGTTATTTCTAAATCACAGACCGATCTGTTGCCCACTTGTTCTCAAACTGATTAAAATCGCGTTTCGAGAGAGAATTCGAAAATTCGTTGCGCGAGGCGCGCGCGATATGTTCGTTCTCTTCTTTATCGCACTCGCGCCGGACGAGTTTACGTGTTTCACCGAAAACGGGAGAAGATACGTTATGTTTTGCGATCTGCGAAGGATATTGAACAACATCAAGTCCTGCGTCTTTAAATGTCTCGCAGAGAAAGGCCCCGCGAGGCAATTGCATTTGGAGCCGGAAATAATCAAGGACGATGTAAACGATGGACCGAAGAGAAGTGTCGCGGCTTTGAGAGGAAAAAAATTTGTTATAGTCGGTGTTAAAAGAAAGAAGGTCACTACAACGGTAGCTACCGGTCGCTGTATTGACTTGCAGCGTGAAGATAACAGCAGCGCTACCGAAGCTAAAGTCGCGAAAAACTGGAGTCCGATAAAAACCGAGTCGGACAAGCGATTTAATCACGAAAACAATCCCGCAAATGCGATTTCTCCCCTTTCCGAGTGGTCCAATTGGACTTACGTCACTAAGAATCGCAATTCTGCAAAAAACTCGCGTGACGAATTTTTCAAAACCGACGTGCGGTCCCGATTTTTCAGACTTCCGGATCAATTTGACTTTTTGCCACGAAAGTTACACGGTCTTTTGCAATACCGTCACGTTAAATTGACGAATGTGACATGTTTCAACAGTTCCAAAACCATGATCTCAAGTAAGTGGTTTTTTTTATTATCGAGTGGAATAAAAATCAATCCAGCGCAAAGTTATGGGTAACAAAGGTGCTACATATGTATTACGTGTGTGACACAGTTGACGAGGAAAATTGGCAACGCGAACAAACAGCGGTGCACCCTTGCAATTTGAAGCGAAAATTATGCGAATTCAGACTGTCACGCGCTTCATTGAAGTGCGCGAAGGTAATGATACGCGTAAGTCTTTGTGACGCGCAATAAATCATCACCCTGATAAAGCGGAGGAGGCTATTTTTGATATAAATAAGCGGTTTCCTTGCAGATCGTTAATCAAGTTAATGACGAATTCATTGCCGCGTGGACAACACACGGCGAAATAAAAATTCTGCTAATGATCGATCAACACGCCGCTCACGAGAGAATACGTTTTGAAGATTTACTTCGACGTAAGTTCCTATTATTAGACAATAATAATAATTGTTTTCAGGTTTTTGTTAAGTGAATATTGTATTCACGTAACAACGTTCTGCATTTAGCTTTCATTGCGTAAAGCAAAATGATTTTTTTTAGGATACAAAGTGCAGAACGAGGACGAGTTTCTCTCCGTCAGCTTGCGCGAACCTTTGACCGTGGAACTTCCCGCGAACGTGTGCGATTTGCTTCTGCGCGACAAAACGTTACTGAAGAAATATGGAATAAGCTTGGGATCGTCGTTCGGAAACAACGCGCTGTTGATACGCGCGGTTCCACGGTGTTTGGTCGCGAATAACGACAATAAAAAAATTCTGTCAAAGATTCGCGGTCTGTTGAGCGACGTATTGAAGAGACGTGATGCGACGAATTGCGCAAATATATTGCCACTGACTATTCACAACGCTATAGCTTCGGAAGCTTGTCACGGTACATATGCCGAATTGTTAATTTGCATCGAAACACAGCTTGTGTTTCGCAAAAATCGAATTTATTGAATTAGACAACAGATTGTTTTTTTTTTTTAGCCGTTCTTAATATTTTCGTAGGTGCCATTAAATTCGGCGACAAGCTAACTTTCGAACAGTGCGCGTGTCTCGTGGAATTACTGAGATACACGCAGTCTCCCAATCGATGCGCACACGGACGACCGACCGTGATACCTCTGATGGAGCTTTCGGAACTGGAGAAAAGGAGCGTCAGGACACCTGAGGTGCGTATTATATCTTTTTTCCGTTGTTTTTTTTTTATTACAAATTTAATAATAAGTGATCGGAGATTTTGCGCGCAGTCACTCAACGGTTGCACATTTGTACATTTATGTTCGACTTACACAGAAGACAGACATAGAAACACATTGTTTTACGTCAAGCTGTGAGGACAGATTAATATTAAAACGATGGATTATATTATATCTACATAAATATATGTTTTATTCTCTATGAGTTATCTTGACACGCGAAGGTTCAGGATGAACCCGCTGAGTATCTTCTTAAATGTTTGTTTATTTTTTACATATAGAATATTTGAAATATTTGAAAATTTCGAAACCAATCTAAAATTTTAACCCGCGATAAAACCGGCGATCAGAATATCTTTGCCGAAGTAGTTAAATCTGGTAGAGACTAAATTAATGTCCTTTCCGCCTAACGAGATCGGACAAACGTCGTTCGGACGAACGTAGAAGCACACGGTGTAAAGAGCCATCTCCAGTTCGGGTGAGAGACCCACGAGAAGAGTCGTAACTGAATGCTTTGTGTCGGGTATATTAAACGCCGAACGTATCTTGATAGCCTCGCCTTTCTGCAAAGCAAAAATGTAAATCAATCAATAGACATAGATCATTAATAACCAAGTGTGTTGACAAGCGTTAATCACACTTACATCACCAAGTTTTATGTCCTTGATGTAGCCACGGTAATCAAGGTTCTTTTGCGCTTCCTGCTTGGCGTAGTAAATCCAATTTTGAGGACCGATCATGTAGGAATCAAGTTTCTCCGCCAAGAACACCGCCTCGAAGCCGGAACTGGACGGCTCTCCCTCGACTCGCTGGAACTGCGAGAACCACATGCGTTTTAGCGTGTCTTTGAATTCGTACTCGTCGTTCGGAACGTATCCCTTGTCGGCCAGGAACTTCATCGTTGTCTTGAACACGTCGGTTTCCATGAACTTGTCGAGCAGCTCGGCTTCCTCCTTGCGTTCCTCGGGCGTGACGATCTCCTTCGTCTTGACGTCTATCTCGTAATTGTCGTGCAGCGCCAGCACGCTCTTAATCGTCGGAATTTCGTACGCTTCGGATTTGACATCGAGTAAACTAGAATTAGAAGAAGTGATAATTGATTGGTTAAAGACATAAAGATCGAAATTTTGTATCAAATAATGAACAGAGTAACTCACGGCGAAGAAGCGTCGTCCGAGGTGCTGTCTTCCTTCGTCTCACCCTGCAGGTTCACGGTGATGTATTTGTACGCGTTGTTCTTGTCTACTTCGAAGAGACTGTCGGTCAGTTTCTTCACCTCGTCGTTCGAAATCGGATAATTCGGCTGGCTTGGAGTCTGTTGCTGAGGATTGGCATTGCTGGGTGAACTAGCCTCAGCTTTCTTCTCTCCTTCGGCTGGCGGCGGTGCCGGAGCCGCCGGAGCTGCTGCTGGTGCTGCTGCTGGTGCTGCTGCGGGAGCAGCAGCTGCGCCAGGATTACTCGCGGGTGCAGCTGCGGGCGCAGCTTCTCCGTTGGGATTGGACTGATTGTAGTAGTAATTGTTGTATGTAATTTCGGTGTTACCGCCGCCACCGCCACTACCGCTGCTTCTTGTACCGTAAATACCGCCCGGCAATAATCTGTTCACGGCCGCGCTCACGCCCGCGCTCACGCTAGAGTAAACTAACGCTTCCTTGGCCAGCTGACCGATACCAGGTCGGCTCGGTTGCAGCACAGTGAGCGCCGGTGCCTGAGCGATAGCCGGTTGAACATAGGACGGCTGAGCGTAGGACGGCTGAGAGTAGGCCGGTTGACCGTAGGACGGCTGATGACCGTAGGACGGTTGACCGAAACCGCCGCCGTAAGGACTGTACGCCGGCGGCGCGTTATGGTGCATAGACGGGTTGTAGGCTTGACCGTAAGGCGAGTGACCGCCATACCCAGGATACGAAGGATTCTGGTTAGAAGACGGATATCCCTGATTGTAACCTGGACTGGCGTAAGGATTGCTAGCGGACTGCCGCGGGTATCCGCCTGCGAACGTACGTAAAGAAATTAAAATTTTTAATTATTTTAACGTAGAGTTTTTTGTAAACTGATGTTGAATTCTGATGAGCTCGATCTGTTGCAGATACCGGAAGAGAATTTATTCTTTCGTTGCAATTGCACAGGCATACGAACATACATCCAATAAACAACTAATGGAGATTTATAGAATGTTGTTTCGTGTGCATTTTGCATATCCGCCTTTCTCTTCCGGCGGCCCCGAGATCTTACTCGCAGATATCGGTTTTGAATGTTTTGTTTTAATAATAGAATACGGAAGAAATTGATTAAATTTATACCCGATGGGCTGTACGGTGGCGGCTGGTTATTCGTTGGATTGTATCCCGATTGCACATTGGTCGCGCTCGTCTTCGAAACATGTTCCGGAGCCGATGGTTTGGCGGCATTATTGGTGCCGGTTGTTTTGGTGTTGGTGTTCGACGGCACGTTCCATCCTATTTTACTCTGATTCGAGCCTGCGGATGTAATGAGATTCACGGTATTAGACTAGTAAGTAAGCGGAATCCGGCGAAGAGCACGCGATGCGTGCGAAGCCGTAGAAGGCCACTATGTTTGTATATGGAGAGGTGACTCATCGAATTCGCGAGAGAGATTTTACACATAGATAAGTAAATATTTGTAATCCGCGGCGCAGTTCCTCTTGCACAAAATTAATTGTGAAAAAACGAGATTTTGATTACTCACGCACCTGACGTTGTTCGCGGCGTTGTTTTGGATCCTGTTCGGCTGCGAGAAGTCCATCCTCCGCTGCCGCTTCGTCGTCCACTGAGGCTCCTACGACCATCTGTGTCCGCTATATAAAAAACAAATACACACATAGATGTCACACGCGATTCTTATATTAAAATCGGTATTTGATGTTTTGCATCGTCGAAAAGAGTGTTCTCGTAAAAAAACATCGAGAAGAGATTTTCCTCTTATGTGGTGGGGGAATCTGCCTGGTGTGATAAACCACATTGATTGAGTGGCTATCAAGCCATCTAATCTGAGTATCCTCTTTTATTTCTCGCAATTCGACACCGGTGCGAATTATCACCACATCTATTGTTCGTAAAGCATATTATATAATCAGAACATATTGTATAAAGTGGCAATTGCCTATTCTCGCTTTGATATCATTAGCTCATAGTTGAATATGGAGATATAGAGATCATGTTTCTACGTTGCGACGTGGGTGCCAATATATTTATGGCGCGTTGAATTTTTTCAATTGTAATTTTTCCGACGTGATCGAAAAAGAATAGAAGAAAAACTTGGGTCAGATTTCGAAAAAGTACGAAATAATTATTCAAAAAATTAGTTAAAAATAATTTGTGTGCGAACGGTCGCCAAGATCAAGTTTTTTCAATACAAGGCAAAACGATCATTGTGTGCGAAGCCATAATGAGACAATTAGTCGCATTAATTTCTCGTGATGCGTTCAATGCTATCATCAATTATACACCGTTGCGCGCGTGTAATTTCCGATTGCACATCTCTTGTGGATCTCTCGGAACTTTGTGTTCGTAACAAAAATTGTCTCTCTCTCTCTCTCTAAAAATTACACGAATAAGCGGAGCACAACCCGGACAATCGTGATAATTTACACGTGCGTGACTTTGACAAAAAATCTCCGGTTCCCAGAACGTTTATTACTTCAGCATCATAGGCGTTAGCAATAATTACAATAAATGTCGACAAGTGAATAATACCACACGAAGAGTATGGCGTACGTTGGCGGCGGCGTGACGTCTCTGAGTAACATAGAAGAGCAATTTGCTCTGGTGATTCCACCGATTACGCGCACATACACACATACATACACACACACAATGTTTGTTGGTCGATTTTATCATCCGTTCTGTTGTTGTGACATTCGTACGAGTTTTCGAATGAGTTTTGTCAACTCATCCGAATTTTATTTTGCACAAAAGAAAACACGCTTCACATTCGAATAGCTTTTGTTTTAATTAAAAACAAACTTGCGCTCACACATTCTGAAGAAAATTGCGAAAGATCGTACACTCATCAATAAAATAAATAAATCACGTTCGTTTTCCAACAACAGGTTTTATGCGCGTGTTTTCCCACATTCGCACGCGTACGTAAATAAGTTTCTAATTAGTTTAGAGGTAATGATTTTTTTTTGTTCAAGGAAACGTGTAGCGGTAATTCTCGGGTTATAAATTAACGTCGGTAACTCGGTAAAGTGAATGGATTTCTGCGAACTAAACTTTCGTGCTGTTTTAATATGTAACACTGTAATTTTTTTACCGTACATAATATGGTATATAAACCCAATTTAAACGCTCAAATAAAATAATTTTTTTTACTAATACATCAACGAGGGTAATTTACATCGAAATTGTGCAAAACAGACACTCGACGAGTGTCGACGGTTTTCGCGAAGCTCGATGTTAAATTAGCAAAACTTTTACACTGCACAGAAAATTAAACAAAAACTCGTGTGTAAAAATTTATTTTCTGTAGATTCTGATCTTGTTGATTCTCAACATTGTTTTATTATAAATTGTTGTTTACAAACACGCGGTTACGATGCGAAAATATGCTCTTACCGAAGATGAACAAGAGCACAACCGCGGTGATCAGGAATGTCCTGATTCTCATATCTGATGTCGTCCTCCTCTTTTTTATTTTTGGCTTTTGTCTCTTTTCGTGTCTCTCTCTCGAATTGTTATGTCGATCTCGGCTAAAAGACTCTCGAGGTATTGAACACGCACAGTTTGCTCACGCAGTTGACGTGCTACTGCAGCGGTCGACCTTATGCTCGAACGGTCTAGACGCAAGTTGACCATCGTCCGTAACATTGAGTGATTCATACGTCGAAGGCTTTCTCTTTCCGCCGATTCTCCGCGACCGCATTCGTCGATCCGTCCGATATCTTCCGGACCAGTTTCGAATTCGAAATGACAATGTCGGCAAGTTTTTGAATCTGAGATCACGCGTCCTTGATCTTTTATAAATTACACGCGTACGTTTCAATAAAATCTATCGAGAAATGTTGCGTTGAGTTCATTTACAATTTCTCGCACTTTCTCTCTCGCGAATTCGGACGGAGAAATTCTTTCATTTGTTCTTGGAACAAAAAGTCTAGTAACGTAATTTTTAAAACGTGGTATTTGACACGTGAATATTTTACCTATAATAATGTGATATTTTCTGTTTCAGAAAAAATTGAACTTCGCGTCGCTAAGAAGAAATAATTGAAATAAAAAAACGGGGTGATTATTTACAAGATTTATCATTAGAGTGTATAATCATTGTTACATAAGTTTGTATTGTTGCATAAGTTTTTTATTTGTCGTATAAGTTTTTTATTTGATCAAAAATTATCTATGTACATACATCATTCCCGTTTACGTAAGGAAAAAAACTATTATCGTTGTGTATTACAAGATAAATTACATACAGAAATTGTGGTTTACGTGGTTATGACAAACTGTCATAATTATTTGTCTATTAATTGTTAAAAAAAAATTGTATATTACATTTGTTGTATTTCCATTAAAAAAAACACACACTACGCTTTTCATTATATCACAATGTTACATATGTTTGGAAATTGATCTTGATGTGCGGAGCTAGCATTTATTTCATACAACATGTAAGAATCAGAACATGGGAAGCGCGAGATCTATGAGATCTTTCCCGTAATATCTGAACGAATGTGTGAAAATGTTGAACTTGGCCCCGCCGAGAGAAACGGGACACAAGTCGTTCGGTCTGGCATAAAAGCATATCGTGTACAGAGCCATTTCGAGCTCGGGAAGAGTACCCACAAATATCGTCGCGTTCGGTCTGATAATGTCGTCCATTCTGAAGTTCAGCTTCAACAATGAGGCATTCTGCAAAGAGAAACATAATTAACGTCATACACGCACGCAATATTTTTTTATTTTGATATTTTTTATACGCAACAAACTTACATCACCGAGCTTGAGAGTGTCCACGTATCCCATATAATCGATACGGTTCTTCGACTCTTGATATTCGAAGTAAATCCAGTCCTGCACACCCAGGAGATCAGCGCCGTATCTCTCGGACACGAACACCCGTTCGAATCCCGAAGTGGCCCCATTGAACTGACTGAACCAGATATGCCGCAGAATGTCTTTCCGCTCGAAGTCGTCTGGATCGATGAAACCTCGTTCCGACAACCATTTCATCGCTCTAGTCATCACGTTTGTGCTCAGGAACACGTCCAACAAAAGATCCTCTTCTCTCCTCTTTTCGGCGGTACGGTTCTCCTTCACGGTTGAGTTGTGCTCGTAATTGTCATAGAGCGCTCGAATAGCCAGAATCGTCGGGAGATAATACATATTCTCTTCTACGTGAATCAAGCTAGAAAGTCATCAAAAGTGTCTGATAGCGCCGCGATAGTGCAAAGAAAATAATCGTATAAACTAAATTCAAAAAAAGGAAAGAAAACTCACCTTCCCTTAGCCGCGTCGGTTACATTCTCAGATTTGTTCTGAAGATGTATCGTCAAGTACTGAGATACATTGTACTCCTGTATCGTGAACAGCTCCTCAGTAAGCATCCACAGTTCGTTGTCCGATATTTTATACCATGAGGAATAAACAGGTGTTCCTTGATTGGAAGTTCCTTGATGGTTCGTTGTATTGCCAGCAGGCAGTCCACTAGGAGGTACAACCGGAGGACTTCCCGCGTTGCTAGTCGTGCCCGTTGTGCCAGCGGGATACGTTACATTATTTCCGGCGATTGTAGGAATCGATATACCCGAAGTGATAGCCGGATTGTTCACTGAGCTCGGATAACTGGCAGGATATGTGGCGGGAACGTTTGGATTGGATTGGACGTTTTGCTGGGGTGCATTCGGCGAAGCCGGTATCTCGGGAGTGCCGCTTGGCGGAGCAGTGTTGAAATAATTGTTTGTAATGTGCGTTTCACTCGTGCTACCACCAGTGCCACTGCCGCTCGTTGGCTGGACGTAATGAGAATGCGGATTAATCAGTCTGTTCACACCAGCGTTGATGGTGGAGAAAACCAGCGCTTCTTTCACCATTTGGCCGAAGCCTCTGCCACTATCTTGCTGACCGGGAACCATAATAACCGTTTGTCCAGGTATATACGGTTGCGCCGCCGGCTGCGACAGAACGTGTTGCTGAGGCTGGTAGCTGTAACCACCTGGACCGTACGCTCCGCCGACGGGATGTGTGGAGTAAGGATTTCCGAAGGAACCCGGTACTGGTGGCGGGATGTGCGACGGATAACTGGACGGGTGTCCGACTGTTGAATGGGGATAGCCAGGATTGTATGCGGAATGAGGTTGATTCGAATGGCCAAAAGTATGTGTCGGATAAGGAGGAGAGTGAGGATTGGAACCGTATGTGGGATAAGATGCGGAAGGAACCGGCATCGATGTAGGACGACGTAATTGATCATTGAATCCTATATTGGTAGACGCCGGATTTGGTGGATAAGAATGGCTCGGATTGTAGTGAGGATTGCTCCACGGCGGATTGTGAGGTGCAGTTCCCTGTGTCGGATTGTACGGCGCACTTGGTTGACCGAAAGAAGTTGGAGCTGCAAACAAAGATGCGTGTGTCATACAAATCATTTTAATTTTATCAAGTTCAAGAATGAGATAAATTTTCGGAAGAAGTCCAGAAAACATACCGTGATTTTGCAAAGGTACATTGGATTTTGACAAATCGGTCGGCAGCGCTGACGGACGATATGGAGCTGACGGGTTGTATGGCGCGGACGGATTATACGGTGCAGATGGATTGTACGGCGCGGACGGATTATACGGCGCAGATGGATTGTACGGCGCGGACGGATTATACGGTGCAGAAGTTTGTTTATTATCCGTTGCTACACCTGGTTTTCCTGCTTGACTTCCCTGAGGATTCGCTAGAAAAGAATAAATAAAAACAAAAACAGGTATTACTTTACATATAAAAAAAAGAAGAGAAGATTAGATATAAAATTTTTAATTTTTCTTTTTTTCCGCTTGATATTATACTTACAAGGTCGACGAGCGCCTCCTCCTTCAGCTTGCAAGAAAGACGTAGACGAGTCTTTATTTTGCTGACTCGCGCTTTGACCTATAATTTTCAGTGTCATGTGTATGATGTATAATCTTACGTCTTCTCAGTATGTAACTACAGGAAAAATTGAATAAACTTTTTCTTTACTTAATCGCGCTATGTACTTACTTGATGGAGTTCCGTATCTAGGTGGATTTGATCCTGTCATATGAACGCCTGACGAAGTTCCAGTTGGATGTGATCCCGTCGTGTGGTCGCCTGACGAAGTTCCGTATCCAGTCGGATGTGATCCCGTCGTGTGGCCGCCTGACGAAGTTCCGTATCCAGTCGGATGTGATCCCGTCGTGTGGCCGCCTGACGAAGTTCCGT
>NW_018020586.1:492255-740604 GCF_002006095.1 Pseudomyrmex gracilis | reverse complement strand
TCCAGTCGGATGTGATCCCGTCGTGTGGCCGCCTGACGAAGTTCCGTATCCAGTCGGATGTGATCCCGTCGTGTGGCCGCCTGACGAAGTTCCGTGTCCGAAAGAACCCGTCGAGTGTCCACCTGAGGAACTTCCAGAGCTTGAACTAGAGGTATGTCTTGACGAAGAATATCCGCCTGAGGAAGACGACGACCCTCGTGACGACGAGCCTCGTGACGACGAGCCTCGTGACGACGAGCTTCGTGACGAACCTCTGGAAGAGAATCTTCCTGCGTTCACATGATCTGAAAACAAAGCGGGTTTGTGTTTTTTTTTTTTACAATACATATGTATATAAAAGATAATACGTAGTAAAAAATAATATTTTTAGTCTAGGTACATAATGCGTTATCACTTACGCGTCGTCAGTAGCGACAGAAGGAAGAGAAGCAACAAAATTCGGATTTTCATCGCTTTGTAACAGTATTTCACGATAGTTTATAGAAGACTGACGACTTTCGGTGAGCATATGCTGCGTTAAATATAAACGTTGTTTTGTATTTATCAACGTTCTTATCTTAATATGTATATATTTTGATATTTGAACCGCATATTCTCTTTTCCCGGAACGATACCAAAGCGAAAGACGCTTATGTTAGTGACCTTTTGACCTCTTACTGACACAATCACTTTCGATACGATTAAACGCTGATATACTGAGTAGTCATAAAATTTACTATCATAATTAAATAGCAACACTGTTTCTATGAAAATTCCTTTTTCTACGAAAGATCAAATCTCTTCTACATAGGGTTTTCCAAACTACGTTAAACGTTTGATATCGGATTTTTATTAATAACGTGATAATAAATACAACATGCGTCATAACAAAAATTTCATTTTTTGTACAATTTGTTGTAAATACATGTTTTGTAAAAACATCTTTTATATTTACATATATAATTTCAGATATTACTTAAGTATCTCTTTGCAGTTTGTGGTTTTTAATTGCAATTGTTTTTTTTTTTTTTTTTTTTTTTTTTTTTTTTTTTTTTTTAGAATAATACTGAAATATGGAAAAAACGATTTTTTTATGCGTTATCTGACGCTTCTTTTTTAATGTATCTGTCCAAAATTGCTTCACTCGGATAGTCCGGGACTGACAGTTCTCTAAATCCCTCGTCGTCCACGAAGCAAATCTCATGCCCGTCCTGAAAACAATCACAATTATCAAACCGTGATAAAAGAGTTTATATAACTAGCACAACACAGGCGCGCGCTAAGTATCTAAATAAAATTATCAAAGATACTTTTATCTAGATAAGATAATATTATCTTATCTATTATAATATTATTATCGTATAATATTATAATCGTATTTTTTTATAAAATACGATAATCGATAGGATGCGTTTTTTTTTTTTTTTTGACAAGTATTGCAGATACTTACTGGGTCAGCAAGAATGATAACTCTTACAGAAGCCTTTCCCGGTGTGTCTAAAGTTATAAGATCAGTTAGGATTTTATTTCCGCTTTCTTTGATGAGTTTTTGAATTGTAGGTTGCTCCGCGTGTGGCACGGAAAAAGCAATACGTCCATATGCTTTTGCGTGATTAACTTCAGTGCCTAAAATACACAATTGACACGAATAACAAATAATATAGCGTCTGAATAGTAACATAGAGAGTTAAATGAGAAATTAAAATACAGCAGTAATATGCAAATCTCACCGATATCTTCAAATTCGAGCTTAGCTTGATCCTCACTGTAGCCCATTAGTACGCTTTTATCATTCTGATCAAATATCTTTAATCCCAAGATATCCTTCCAATAAGCAATAGTACGTTGAAGATTGGAGCTGGATAGAGTAACTTTTTCTACAGGATCTATTTAAAGTATCAATATAGAAAAAAAAAAACCAGTTTTAATATAATATTGCATAAAATTTTCTTTTCAGATTTGGAACCTTGAATATTTTTAAACCATCATGTTATATTCTATTAGCTATATTTTGAATTACCACTGCCAACAGGTTCTTTTTGTTCATTGATAATATGATATTTATATCCACCGGGTGCCTGCATCACAAATTTTCCATTCTCTTCCTGTACAGGCCACTTGTTAGCACGTGCTCTTTCAATCACGTCTTTCGAACGAATTGTGATAGCTTTGAAATCATTTCCCATTTCATATTCCTTAATTCCGTAGTTGTATGTTAATTCAATCACAAAATGTGTGTCCTCAGGACCGTATCCTATCATCGTTTTGCTCCATCGATTTGCATAAGGACTGAAAAAAACGGTGTTTAAAAACATATTTCAAGTGGTAAACAAATTACGTTACCAACTTATGACTAATAACGGATTACTCACCCATTGCACGCAGCTTCACATCCGTCTGCAAATTCCTCATGTCTCAGCACCTGCGTAGAAACAAATCGATATCTTGTGATTGACACAAAATTATGAAAAAAAAAAGAAAATATTTGACAAATAGAAACCATTACCTTCATTCCAAGAATCTCGCGATAAAATTTGACTGTTAATGCTCGATCGGGTATTTTGAATACAAAATGCAACGCACGTCCCGTGGCCATGTTTCTCAGATCTTTGTTGGATTTGTCCTTTCAGTGTTTCAATATATAAGTAAAAATGTGCAATTAAAGACTGGGAAGTGTTGAGAGAGAGAAGAAGAGGTTTATCTGTACATGTATATTATCTAGTGGGGGAGATGAAGAGAGAGAGAGAGAGAGAGAGAAAGAGTAAACAGGCATTGGCGTAGGAGTGTAAGTTGATCAGAAGTATATTACTAATTTCAAAAAATGGAGCAATGTTCACACTCTCGTTTCTCTTCTGCAACGAACTGCATATTCATCAGCTGTTTTATTATCTTCTAATATCTCGTAGGTTTTTACAAAAAAAATAGCTTGTGTACTACTCTATTTGCACCTAACCTAACCTAACCTAATCTATTTTTTCAAGTAAAACGTGAATTTTAGCTTTTTACAGGACTACGCCCATTGGTGTTACTACGCATGAGCAGAATTTGATAATCACTGGAGCAGAACGTGAGCAGAGAGAGCAGACGACAACATCGACCAAAAACATCAAAGTATGTGACATATGCGTTTGACGTTTGTTAGTGGACCAAAAAGTAAACTGCAAAGTGGGCATTTAATCGAAAATTTGTTTCTGCAATAAATATGATAGAGAATCTCGCGGCGAAGTTATGTTTACTTTTATCGGAAAGTGCTAATGCAGGTATGTATAATCATTAAAAATTTGTCAAGATATCAATGTATAAAAAAATCTTTTAGATAAATATTTTGAGATTTATCTTGCGAGATTTTTCAGCGGAACAATGGAAGTTATTTGGACAAGAAAAAGATGGATCCATACTTATTGGTTGGGTGGAGGAATCCAAAAATAACAATGCATTTGTGTCTCGTACAGTAGTAGGTCGCTATGATCAGATTAACAACAAATTACAGGTGGGTATTGCAAAGATAAACTTTTCTCTTCTCGCACTGAATGAGTTGAATATCGCACACGTTGATTTAGATATTGCATCGCTTTTCGGAAGTGCTGAACATTGTTCAGGCTACAGTGAATCAGAGCCATACTTTGCTCGGATATGTGACAAAGCAAAAGCATTCTGTTGATGCGGCAGATTGTTCTGAAAATCAATCTCCAAATGATGACAATGCTGCGAGTGAATGTTACAAGGAGCTTTACAGAGTGTTCATTGTTGAGTTAACAACTGATGAGGCCAAAGTCCACAATTTAGAAATAGAAAGATCTAAGCAAGTTCGTATACAATTTTTATACAGGGAAAAGGAACAACTCAGTGCAGACAAGTTTCTGGTGCTGATACATCACGAATGTAAGAAAATTTACGGATCTATATATTATTAAATTTGATTTAAATATATTTTACTTTTGTGATTGACAGTTTTTCTGTTACATATTTTGTTTAAGGCGTGCTGACATACACTGTTCAGTTTGATACATCAACAAACAAGTCGAGATCGATAAAGGAACTGAAATCCGAAGTACTTGTAAAAACATTTATATGGGCTCAATGGGACATGATCAATCAAGTTCTCTATCATATACATCATCGACGGATTCCTGCAAGTGTGGTCACCGAACATGACGATGAAAACAATTCCAGATCGATAAAACCGACACTCAGCGGACTACAGTTTCACGATGATTTACCTCATGAAACAGTGGTAGGTATTGTTCATCAATTAAGAATTGTCTGTCCCTATTCTTTGATAAATAACAAATATGTAATCTGTCGGAGCTTTTGATTTGTAACATGTATCACTAACGTTTTTACAAAAAGCGAGAGTTGATTAACACTCGGGCTGTAATTAATTTAGTACATCTAACATGTTTGTGCTAATTTCAACTTCGTAGTGCGAAATGCATGAGACAGCGTAACACGTGTGTATTGTATCTTTTTAGCTGAATATCCCATTAAACTTACCGTTACTGTCGCCATCCTCTAGTTGTGGGACTTACGAAGACGATGTAATACCCCTGCGAGTCCACGACTGTTCCTTAGATCTCATAGTGGTGTCGGACTCCAAGGGAATGGTTTGCGTTTGTCATTACTATCTCTATCGACCGGTACAACCGCCGCAGCATGTGCTCAACTCCCTGAACGAGTCCAATACGGTGCACTTCGCGTATTCGGTGACACTGTTGCACCACAGTTGTGTGATTCATTGCGTTATACCGGGTATATTGTGGTCGCGCGCCAAACTGATGAGACCGACCTTCGCGATCTACGAAGGCCATCATATGATCGTGTTTGTTCCGGGACTGTTCGCACATCTTCTCGAAATTGGTGTAAACCACGAGCCCTGCTGCCACATACTGTGTGGTCCGCCGCCGTCGGTTCCGTCTCGCGATTCTTACCTGGTGCCGCTATTCGATTTGGACAACTCTAACAAGGGAACGAGAAAGAATTCCCATCCAGATAGCAAGACCAGTTGTTCGGATGGAAATAGTTTGTTCGCAAATTCCAGTATACTGACGATAGATTTGCCTACTTTGGATCTCGTGCGACTGACGATTTCTCCGGACTTCCTCGTGGAAGTCTTTCGCAAGGAGACCTCGGTCGAGATTCGTTTGGGGATACTTCACTATTTTCTCTGTCACAAAAACGACATGGAAATTATTGCGGAGTTAATGTCCGTCGTCGCGGAGAAGCCGCGCTCGTTGGACATACCGCGTTTTATGCAAGAGATTCTCATAGGCAGCTCGTACGCATTGGTGCAAAAGAACCTTCTCGCGGATACCGTTCCTCTGCTCTCCCTGTTGCCCGTGACCACCATAGGGGATTACATGACGTTCGACATAAAGATGAACGAGTTGGATATCACGCTGAGTCACGAGAAACTGTGGAACACATCGGTAATGTTGCTCTCGCCGCAGCAGAGACTCGTTCCGTATCGTAGCGATCTGTGGACCAGATTGTGGGATCAGCTGAGCAAAAACGGCGGTGATAAGTTGAGATTCAAGCCAAGCCACATTGCGGAGAAGCTGCTCGTTTCGTTAGCTTGTTATCAACCCGAAGCGTTGTCGAGATGCAGCACTCCGATGTCTCCGAGCGGAGGGTAACGGCATTTTGTACTCTAACTTTTGTGTGTATCCGATCACCAATTGCATGTGTATGTTAATACAAAAGTAATTCGGACTGTTTATGCTACTTGCTTTTGTAATAATATTTTCCTAGAAAATTAAAACATTTTGCTTATTCAATTTATTTACAAAAACTCTGTGTTCATATTTTTTCTTACACTAACTATTACTAATTTGTGTACATCAACAATGAACGATGATATTACAGATTTGTTGCAGTACCGTTCGGTGACTTCATGGGTAATCGAAATATCAAAATGGACTCGGGCTTGCCGTTTAACGAGACGGAAAGCTGCACCGCCTCGAAGCAGGAACACATTGTGTCGGTCAATTTGCGCGAGCTATCTATGTATCTTTTGAAGAACGGCACGCACACAACGTCGACTATGCACACACGAGGATCTTGCACCCCGTTACACGTTCACGCCATGGCCACGAGATACGTCGCCGCGCAATTGGAAGCTTCGCGTATGTTGTGTCAGATACTTTGCAGAGCGGCTGGTGTCGATCCGAGAATTGAGCAAGATCGTGGCTTCGGTTTGATGTAAGACAACATTCTTTTTTAACGCAACTTTCAGATAAAACTTTCACGTATTTCATTTTTGTATTCGAGTGTAACTCTTACAATTTTTGCAGAGATCAGTTGGATGAGACAAGACGATGGCTGTTGTTCATGCTTCTGCAGCGATACCGATATTCCATAGAGAGCATCGCTTTTCCGGCGCCGCAAGGATTTGCGTCGTTCTTTACGTATCTCGGCTATCGCACTGTTCAGTACCCGATGTTTCTCCAATACGTCGAACGTTCAGTATTTGAGCTTCAAGTCGATGTTACCAAGAAAATTCTAACTGGTACATACATACATGTCTCTTTATATTAAAACAAAAATCCTCTGCAAATGTACTGATGATTTTCTATGCAGATATAAGTGATACGAAGGAAACTGTCATTCAGAAGTTGAAGTTACTGTCCTTCTTGCCAAGATCTCGCGCGAAGAGACTTTTGAATCAGTGGCTGCATCCGGTTAGTTTCATGCTGCGAGCCAGAGAACACGCCGCCAATATTCTGTGCGGTGAAATATCTCAGAATCGAATCGGCAGTCGGACTCTGCAACATCGTAATCATCACAATAGTAAGCGGAATACATACGCACAAGTAAATTTTCGAGGAACGTAAATTTACTTGACGACACACGTGAATTCTCTTCCAGGTTTGGCAGCGTTTCCCTCTGCAGACCGTCTATCGCCATTGGATACGTTTTTGGATTTACTTACTGCGAAAGGTGACAATTGTGACATTTACAACAAGGCTCAGTTTTCTTGTCAGTTTTCACGCTTTGTTGATAAATCAATTTGTTGTTTTTTTTTTACAGCTAGTCTTACGGAACTGGATTTTGGACTGTTGATAGAAGCAACAGTAACATCTACGGAAGACTTTCTCTAAGAAATTATTAGAAATTTGATGTCATACCTGAAGTGACCATATTCACATGATATACTATATTTCTTAAACCATTGTGATTTAAAGCTTCCATATTTATTTATATAACTTAATTCCATAGATAAGAAAAGATAATTGTGAAGGGCACGTGAAATTACAAAAGTTATCATAGTTTATATATTTAAGAATCTCCAAAGAGTAGCAAGTGCCATTGAAAGCTGTTTAGTTACCAGATGTAATTAACAAATTTAATGTGTTTTATGTACACAATTTGTATAATTGTTTAATATGATTTTACATCATATTTAAACCATGGAGTGCAATATTAATATAAGTAGACAAATATATAATTTAACAAACCTATAAGGAAACAACCTTTGTGCTGTATTTTATTTGATGATTTTTTTAGAACGAGAGGAAGCCAGCCAATGTTTTTCACTTTTGTTTGAATTTTCTTATTTGCGACAGAAACGCTAAAATCATAGCAAAGTTCACCAAACTTAACATTAGTTTTCTCTGATTGGTTAAATTTAAATCCAATTTCAGTCGGTATTGATGAGCGAATCCTGTGCATCTAGCAACGCTCGTTCAATACACAGGCTTTCAAATGCTTCGAAAGTGTTGGAAGCATTTGAAAGTTGCAAGCAGACCGTGTTGTATATTTACTTTTGGCACATAACCTTCACCGCTCACAGCTGATGTAGACAACAATCGTACGCGACGATTAAGAGTAAAAGAAGAAGCTAAGACGAGCAAGTTTTGTGTTTCAAATTTTCTTCTTTGTTTGAATCTCGTGAGTTTTTATACGTATTATATTTTTGTCACATACAATTATATAAATTTATATTTAAAATTACAGATTTGTGTGTGTGTGTGTGTGTAACTAACACGGCGTCATCATGACCGACGTTGCTTTGACGAGCGAACAGAAAAAGTTCTTGGAAGAGTGCGAGGAGGAGTTTAAAGATCGTTACACGGAGAAGGACGACGCTTTTATGAAGATCAAGCTGCAAGAATCGACGAAGCCACCGATCGTCAATCCTTGGTACACCAAACACAGCAGACCGGAGTGGTCACACAGAGATCAAAGTTACGACAGACGTAATCGTCATTGGGATCGACGTAACATTGAGAGACGCGAAAGGAACGAGAGGATTGAACGACACGGCGGCAAACACTTCATGCATCATCGGCAAAGAATGTATTGATACATAAGTGATGTGACACAGTAAATCATCATTTTCTTAACACGTATAAAGTTTATCCTCAAAGATTTATATTTTATAACATCAATATCATACTCTTATAACATCAGTACTCTCTTATGTAAGTCCTATTTTTTATACATTATTTCGTTTAATTACTAAACTATATATAGTCGTATAATTCATTATCAAACTATAGTCTCGTATGTGTGTGTACATATACAAATTTTCCTTACGTGCTAAAAAGTATAATAATAACATTTGTGCAATTTACTCTTTGTATATTTCTTCAAGTTTTCTTAAATTTTTCCACGTAAAACTAATTTGTTTCTATTTCTAGTGTCTGAAAATAATTTGTAAAATAGATACGTACACAGGCGTGATTGCGTGATAAGTACCTGAAACAAAACGATCTATTGAGTTGAAATGTATTTTATTTGTCAATGTAGTCGCCTCTCGCCTCGATACACTTCGACCAGCGCTTCTCGAGAGCACTGATGCCACTTTGGTAAAACGATTTCTCGAGCTCTTCGAAATATACGTTTACGGCATCGATGACCTCGTGATTGCTCGAAAATCTCTTTCCGCCGAGCCATTTGTTGAGATTCGGAAATAAGTGAAACTCGCACGGGGCCAGATCTGGCGAATAAGACGGATGAGGCAGCAATTCGAAACCCAACTCGTAAATCTTGGCCATTACGACGGGCAAGGTGCGAGCTGACGCATTCTGATGAAAAAGCACCTCGTTCGTCGCCAAATCCGGTCGTTTCGCTTCGATCTCGTCGCTTAAACGTTGCAACAAGTTCGCATAATACTCGCCGGTGATGATTTTTCCTTTCTCGAAGTAGTCGACGAAAATGATTCCACGCGCGTCCCAAAACACAGTCGCTATCACCTTGCTATTACCGGTCGATGGAATCATTTTCGCTTTCTTCGGTGCCGGCTGATCGGTTTCTGTCCACTGTTCTTTGACGTCGGGTGTGTAGTGATGAACCCAGGTCTCGCCAACCGTTACGAATCGGCTTAGGAAGTCTTTCGGATTACGCTTGTAACGTTGCAAGCACTCGGTTGACACGTCCATTCGACGTTGTTTCTGATCCAACGTGAGCAACCGCGGCACCCACTGTGTGCACAGCTTCTTCATGTTCAAGTGTTCGTGCAAGATGTTGTGCACACGTTCGGACGAGATGTCCACTATCTCTGCTATATCGCGCAGCTTCAATCGGCAGTCGTCCATAACGATTTTGTGAATCTTTTGAATCATCGCCGGGGTCGTAACTTTGTTCGGACGTCCGCTTCGGTGCGCGTCTTCGCAGCTCGTCCGACCGCGTTTGAAGTCGGTTACCCATGTGTGGACCGTGCTTATCGAGGGAGACGAGTTGCCGAGAACCGCGTTCAGTTTGGATTTGATCTGCGTGACCGTTTTTCCCTTCAAAACGTAGAATTTGATGACAGCACGTATCTCGGTTCTTTCCATGTTTTTATTTTTAACATTAAAAAAAATCAGACCGATCACAGCGTGTACCTTGACGAGCTGTCAGACACTGCGCGCGATAACGAGACGGTGTTCGACATTTGTTCCTCTGAATGATGAAACTTTGTCAACAAAACAATGCGACGCTATTATCGCTATCTCGGTGGTGCGTCGGGCGCTTATCTCAATCGCCGCTCATATATTTATATACCGCGATATATTTTATATATTAATTTATGCATTTTTTTTCGAGCGAGACGAGAATACCGGCGGGTGACAAACGCGTAAACGCGGGGAGCCCAACCTAACCTGTGAGGAAAAATCGACAAGTGTCTCTCGACGAGACCTTGAAACACAGAAAATTTATATTTGGTACATGTGCGAGTCCGTGACACATTCGGTGCGCGATACACGGCGCGTTGTTTTATTACACCAAATTGCAAAGCTCTCGTTAATTAATTTATTCCGCTAGCTTCGATCTCACTTGTGTTACGCGATATTTTGTCTCAAGCCAAAGAAAAAGAAGTAGCTCGCAGCAAAACACCGATTTTTATTTTTGGTTAAGTTCTCGTAATGTGATAAATTTGCAAACTCACGAGAAGAGCGATTTTTTGAAAAACTGCATGCGTTTAAAAACCTGGCAAACATGTGGGCGGACACTATTCTAATTTTGTTTATCAGCATATGCACGGCGTTATTGGGCGAAGGTAAGACGGCAGAGAGAATATTTCGCTGATCGCAATTTAACGAGACCAGCGGATAGCTCGTGAGTTAATCAATTTGAAATGTATTTTATGTTGCATGAGTTACAGGATTGACATGGTTAATGGTGTACAGAACCGAAAAGTATCAGAAGTTAAAGGCCGAGGTTGAGAAACAGAGTAAAAAATGTAAGTTTCTCCAAAACAAAAATCTTGTTGGAATTAAGAATGTATGTATGTTCGAGATCTGATGTTCAATTTGTCTAAAATATTTGCCCATTTGTTAGTGGAGAAGAGAAAAGAAGCGCATGGCGATTCGTTGGATAAGCAGCAAAAGAAAAAAATCGAACGAGAGGAGGAAAGATTGAAGAATAACAATCGAGATCTGTCCCTCGTGAAAATGAAGTCGATGTTCGCCATTGGATTTGCGTTCACGGCACTTTTGAGCATGTTCAACAACATATTTGACGGACGAGTTGTCGCCAGATTGCCGTTTGTTCCCATCAGTTGGATACAGGGTCTGTCGCACAGAAACTTGCCGGGCAACGATTACACGGAATGCTCCTTCATATTTTTGTACATATTATGTACCATGAGTATCAGACAGGTACTTGATCCGGTTGTTTAATCGCACAAACTGTGCACTGAGACATTTATTATACATGTAGATACTTCTGATTTTTAGAACATACAGAAAATGCTCGGTTTCGCACCATCCAGAACGGCGAGCAAGCAGAGTGGCAGCATCTTCGGACCTCCACCTCAACAATTTAAATAAACAAATCACGTCATTGTAGATATGTACACTTCCTGCTCAATTATGAACATGTTTACTTATATTTAATTGATCTTTACAAACTTTTATCCAAATACCTTGTATCTTACATTGCATTCTCTGTTTTTAAAAGACATTTCCAGATTTTCAACACATGTGCGTGTGTATCTTTTTCCTACTACTTAAATATAAAATATATATATATACACACATATATATATATGTTATATTGAAATACGTGATATATCTCTTCCTTATTCCTTATTTACAATTGTCCTCTAATTTATTTTTTAAATAATATGTAATAAAAGGAAAATTGAAGGCACACTTCACTTCAATATCTGTAAAATATCTCAAATATATTCATCGTTATTATTAAATTATGTATAAAGTAAAGAATGTGAAATGTGCATCGTAATATTACGTAAGTTTTATGTGATGGTGATTCATGCGCGAGAAAAATCAATTAAAACAATTTTTAAAAATAGTTATGTGACTGATGTATTTTTATATCAAGTGTTCATATAACAATCAGCAATGTTATATATACAAACGTAACGACTAATCACATACAAAAAAATATATATCCTTATTTATATTACACGGTAAAAACGTTGTATTATAATATATATATATATACTACTACTACTAACGACAACTTAAACATTAATAATCGTAAGAATTGTTACATGATTCTATACAAAGTGTTTTTGCTTTTTTTTGAATAACAATTCAGATCAATTGCGTTCTGTTTTGTTTTGCTCATACTTATGTTTTAAAATACAAGTGTTATTTTTAATAATTATTAACATCTCTTGGTCTTTATATATATATACATACATATATATATATATACATATATATATATATATACATATATATATGTATATATATAATAACCGACATATTCTGTTAAAACTAGCAGTTTTCAGTCTCTCATTAGAATAAGGTATGACTTATGTATGTATGTAATAAGCGAATTCCGGTTTCTACAGAGAAGAAACTCCGTGTGTACTTGTTGTTAGAACTTATTGCCTTAATTATTAGAAAGTACAAGCTTCATATTGTTACGCGAAGTTTTTTCGGAGATTTTATCTTATCTCTCTTTATAATTAATTTTTTATAATTAGAACTTCGAACAAGAAGCAATAATTGCGCGTTCTACAATTCAATTCCAGTTCTTCGTCAATTTTTGAAAAAATGTGTCTTGGTCTTAACCAAATACCTCGCAACTCTATCCCATCCTCTCGATGTTACATCTCTATCGAGTTCTCCCGTTAAGAAGAGTTTCTAAACTTACGGCTTTGGAAAACAAAGTTCCTGTCTGCTACCCCGAATCTCTTTAACGAAGTATATATCTGCACCGTGTGCAACTTCGCGATACTTAGATGTTTCAATGGATTTCGAACCCCACCGACATTGTTTCACAAGGGTAGCGTGTCAGTAATATACCCTAAAGACACAATACACGTAGAGAATTACAAATCTCGGCAGTGTGACCGCATATGCAAACGCAAAAGGAAGACGCTAAGAGACGATACTGCGCAACATAATTTTTGAAAGAAAAAAAAATAGGGAACTGAAATTGATGATTTTAAGTATCATCTCTTTTTCTCTGAAATTGATTATGGAAAATATTCTGCTGTCCAGCAGCTGTATTCGACATGATTATATTCGCGATTGTACATTTGTATTTTTCATCCAATAATATCGAATATCGTGCAAAGTGTGTGTGTGTGTGTGACTGAATATCCGATTAGTTTATTGAAGTGACAATATTTACAAAATTTTCTTTTATAAGCGCGTAACGATGAATTAAACAACAGAATTCGAAAATCAATATAACCATGCAGTGAATTTTGTGAAAAAAAAAAAAAAAAACACTTCACGTTGAAAGTTGTTTTTTCTTATGCATTCGCATGTTCAAATGCGCGCTCGCTTTTCTAAAACGAGTTGTTTAAATGTCTAATCCTAGTCTGGTGTTGCATGACTCCAGAGCAAACATAATATATGCGTAGCTCATAGGCCTCATCGGTTAGAAAAGCGAGTTGTTCGGTCAAATCCATAAGTATTCCAGAGAAAATCAACCGTGTACATAAAAAAAAAAGACGTTGGTACGTCTGATTTCAGTTTCTTTCCAGTTTTTTTCTTTCCACTATTCGACTTTCCATCTTGATTCGGAGTCTTCGCCTTCAAAGATTGGAATCCAATTGGTCGTTACAAGTCATTGGTTATTAAAATGACTTGAGTGCTCATACCAGTCTAACTTCAATCGAAGGGATTCTGTATCAATCAGAATCCCGGCTCGAGACTTGCAGTTTCAGGTGGATTTTGACCTATCAGACAACAGCACACGGACAACACTTGATGGTATCACCCATTCAAGTCCCGTGTTCAGCGTTGTTTGAACTGCAATATTCCCATGAGAACTGGTATTTTTAACGTGAAAATGCCGTTGTCTGAAATGTTTTCCGAAAAATCGGGAAACATCGGAATTTCATCTAAAAACTTAAGATTTTCTTCTCTGTCCTTCAAAATGGTGGACAATTGACACCAGGATGAAGATATTGGCACTTGTCACCTACTCGGCAGTAACCATTTTTTGAGAATTGTCTACACACCGGAGGTTGCTTTCCGCTACCCCGCCAAACACCACCACCACCCCTCCATACACCTCTGGCGGCTCCGCGATACCCCCAGCCTGGACCACCTCTTCCTCGGTTGAGCATAGGCGCGCCTCTCGGTCCCGGAAAGTTCGGGCCAGGACCGAACATCGGTCCAGGCGGGCCCTGAAAATTGTTCGGATTCATGTTGTTGTATGCCATCTCATCTGGACACATCATCCCTGGATAGCCTTCTTGTTGTTGATTGTACATAGGTGGCGGACCTATCATTCCCGACGGAACCATTGGCGCACCTTCCATTCCTTGATTTGGATATCCACCTGACATGCTCATTTGATTTATGTTAACATCTGGTACGAGAACTTTGCCGTCGCCCGTCCTCCATCCGCCGCCAGTGGCCGCTGGGATTGTCGATCCTGCCATCTCTTGATTCATAGGAGAAATGTGTGTGGGAGCCATCATTTGATGTGGCATTTGAGACATCGGGCCCATCGTCGATTGAGGACCCATGGGCGTCATCATCGCTTGCTGACTATGCGGGAATGTCGTTTGATAATGGAACGTTGTCACAGTGGAAGGTTGCGGTGGCAATTGTGGTTTAGGTTCAGGCCATGGTACCGAAGTGAAGTCCTTTTCACTCTCTTTATTGCCCGTAAGATCGTCCAGCGGTATTATCTGGGGTTCGGTCAACACGTGGTGTCGCTCTTCGTCAGGTTCTGCCGCAGAGTCTGGAATCCTGTGATTTAAAAATGATAAGTATTATTTCTAATAAGTAGATATTTCTATTTCAAGAATGTTTAATAATTCCTCTTTTATAAGTTTTTTGTTTCAATTTTCTTCTTTGATGGTTCTGAGTTTTTTACTGTGTGGTTCTGGAGGGTATCTAATTCTTACTCTTTAAGAGATACTATGTATATATATATATATATATATATATATATATATATATGTACGTTTTAGATTTCACGTGTTATCTCATTCGAAGTAACAGACATGTAACATAATATGTAAGTTTACACACATAGATAGATATTACGCCTACGTAAGAATAAGGAGAAAGTGATTGAGTAAGTGAGAAAGAGAGAGAGAAAGAGATAGAGATAGATAGATAGATAGAGAGAGAGAGAGAGAGAGAGAGAAAGCATAAAGAGACGGACAGCAAGAGAGAGAGAGAGAGAGAGAGAGAGAGAGAGAGACAGAGAGTATGTGTGCGCGCGCATACACACAAGTACATAGCCATTACTCATATAGTCCGATCTTATATTTGATAAATCATCTTAAGTTTACGTATAGTTCACGTAACATGTATTATAGATTTTCAGTACTGACAGAGAATTTTGAAACACGCATTTGTAATAAACGCAGTTTGATCAATATTAGCAAAGAGATCGCGTTGGTAGTATGGACCTCACAGCCATTAAAAAACCAGATCCATCGAGAAGTTATTGAAAGTGCTGTTTTGCATGTATATCATAATATATATTGTGTAAAATATATATTTTATATAAAATACAAAAATTATCTCAACATATTATAAAGGTATTGATAAATTTATTTATTACGTTCCTAAATACATGTATTGTTATGTTATTGTTATAACAGCGACAAATTAATTGTACATGTATACCGCATACGTACATGCTTCGGTTAAAGTAAAGAGCTTGAAGAATTCCTTTTTCGCGAGCATATTGAATATCTTTCTCTTTGCTATTTTTTCCTGGCTCCACCAACGGAGGAGGTAAATCGATGGGAATCAGAGGTTTCCATCTAGTTCTCTCTTCCATCAGATCTTCGTTATCTAAAGAAAAGAAAGCAAAAAGTGTCATTCTTTCGTTCAAATTAGATTTTGCACATTTATAATAGGTATATAATAGGTATATAATTGATTTTATAATAGATATATAATCGATCCGAGATCTCGAAAACGGAGAAAGAACAGACCAATCAGATTCGTGTGACTTTTGGTCAGTCGACCAAAGCGATCGATCATTTTTCTCTCGATCCGAGATGTCCGATGATTTCTAGCAATGTCGCAGACACACGTGGTTTGTTCTTTTTGTACTACCATCTGTACATTTAACTTTATGACGTTGTCGCGGTGCAGCAAAAAAAAAAAAAAAGAACAAACCTCAACAAGGCCCAATTGTATACTGTAAGTATATATACATACGTAATTTTCTGGCCATCTGGAATGCTTCTCTTTCATTTTGTTTCTCTATCTGTTTCATATCGGTGAATGTCTTCGTTACATTGACCCTTTCCGTTTCGTCCAGTTCGAAGTAACGTATCGATTCCAGATCCGTCTTCCACTTCAACACTTTTTTCGGTCCTTTACGTTTCTGAAGTAATAACACGCTTCTAAGCCCGTCCACGTATCGTATTTCAGGGTAGGAACTGTCCTTCTTCGACGAGTCCGAGGACGCATCTTCCGGAGATTCGGAATCTTTCGTTACGTCTTCTATGTCCTCCTCGGGTGTTGGCGCTGTGAGGAAAACAAACGAATTATATACGCGCCGAAAAAACAAAAAGGATGACAAACGCAGAAAACTTTACGATAAAAAAGGAGCATCGTTTTTTAAACAATCTATAATATATTGCATAATCAATATGTTATATAAATAAAGTGAGTATATCTACACAAGTAAATAGTTAATATATGTACTTATTTCTTATATTTTTATAGTTACAATTGTTTATGCAATTTTATAAAAAGAAAGCGAATTTTTGAACTTTTATTTTGTTTTTACTTAGTAAATTAATGTGTACTTACTGTTACTTCCAGTATCGTCGTCGTCTTTACTATATTTATCATCCTCAAGGTCTTTATCTGTCTTCGCATCCTCATCGTTATTGTCTTTTTCTTTTTGATCTTTATCCTCCTCTATTTCGAGCGTATCTTGATAGAACTGTAAGCATCGAGTTTTGCAATTATGATATTGATTCGCTCCATTTATTTTCAAACGAATATATTTATAAATAAAGAAAAGAATGTAGTAAATACAAGCTTCGCTGAGACTTAATTAAAATTTAATTGCAAAAAATAAATGGCAATATTTTACGAAAAATTAATATTAATAATTCTATTAGTATAAAAAAAAAACAAGAAATATTTTTCATATTATTTTTTATTGTTTAAATATTATTTAAATTATTTAAATATTTTTGTTAATGTTTTTCAACTATCGAATTCGAAAAGTTTTTGGAAGTGATTTTTAACGCAATTGAAGCGAAACACATCATAAACATTACGTGTGCAGAATACAATAGTAGATGCGTGTACAGAATATCTCAACAACAAACAACAGATCGAATTTAAATGATGGATTTTAATTCTATATCTTTTTTTTTTTTTCAGAAACAGCACACACAGGCACGCACAGGAATCAATATGTTTACCTTGAGATTGGGTTTGATAGCGAGCGGCAATTTTTCCTCCGCGTGCGAAGGCGAACCGGAGGGTGGTGTGCCCTCGCGATTATCGGCATTAGCGACCTCCTGCTTCTTGCTCTCGGAGGCACCGTCCTTGGTGATTGAAGTTTTGCGCTTCCGTTTCCTCGGCTCCTGGCGCTTGGTGGACGCGGTGAGGGCATCCATAAACATGTCGCTTTCTTGCAGCACCATCGCTAAAATCAACGACGCATTCGAATTATTATATAACAAAATTTATTATAAAAAAGACTCGTACGTAGGTGCTTTAATACATAAAGAGTGGAAGAGTATCTATAAATGTAACAATATACACAAGTTGATATACGCTGTACTATATATAGACTTTGGGTTACATGTCTCTGAAATCAAATGCAACAAACTATTAGAAGCGTCTCGGCCGTATTCATGTACCCAATCTGATCGAGAATGAGACAAAGAATTTCTGAGAAGATTTAAAAAGAGAATATTAAAGCCAGGAGCATCCTGTAGTCCGAGAAAAACGATGACTCTGAAAAAGGCGGCACATCTCATCATCATTTACACGCGTTTGCAAGAATGCAGAATTTTCCAAAGGGCGACGAAATAAACTCAGCGCGCGTCCAACTTGCTCCCACAGACAGCGGGGGTCTTGTTTCACGGGATCTTTCTCCAAACAGATGTAAATACATATGTATATATATACATATATATATATATATATGTAACTCAGTTTTACATCATGGATCTCCCATAGGAAAGCAATTATCTGACGATGTAAACTTAAAGTTAATTTCTATCATGTTTACGCAAAAAAAAACGTGAAGTCTTAAAAATGTCTTGAAGTTATTCCGTAAAAATTTTCCGTATCGGTTTTTTGCCATCTCCTAAAACAATAATCGTGTGAAACACAAAAACCAAGAAACAATTTCAGTTTTATTCGACGTGTTAATACGAAGCGATATTGTTTTTTCTCTTATAAAACACGTGGTTTAGTAAAAGAGATGCGAGGAGAAAGAATAACAAAAATGTAATGTAGAAGGAATGTTAAAAGATAGCAACGATATTTACAGCGATATTTACAGCGAATATACGTATCTGTCTATTAGCAAAAGACGGACGCGATGGCTCGAATCTTTGAATTATCTTTTAATTAAAAATTAATTCTCTTTACATAAACGCGTGGTCGCTCACTTATTTAGAAAATTAAACACACACTATGTATGTGTTTCTGCAGAGTTGACAGAAATTTTGTATCGTCATAAAAAATGTCTTATTCAACTCTACACATATATATATATTGATCCCAGACAGCATAGAATGTCCAAAATACATCAGTGAAACGTCCGAAAGACGTTTTTGTTACACAGATAGGACGTCTTCTGGATGTCCCATAGACGTATTTCGGACATGAGTACCGTCTTTAAAGATGCTCTTTATACACATGTGTGCTTACAATTAAGAACAGGGAATCCAAGACAATTGTTGGATATTTATTGTTGTATTACAGATATATCGTAATTCAGAATTTACCATATACGTATACGAAATTGCAAGAAAATATTTTGATATTGTTACGTGGTTTCTTTTCTTTTTTTTTTTTTTTGAAAAAGTTAAATATTTGAAATCATATTTTATTATTTCATTGCCATTATGTATATTTCAGGTGTCGTTTCAAATAACTCTGTTTATGGAGAAAAAGGGATTCTCATATTTATTCTATAAATTACACACAAAAATATATTACACAGAGTTTCTTTTTTACACACAAAAGAGTAAATCGTACGTTTACTGTGAGGAAAGAGATGTGTCATTATCTCAATGTTGGATAAAATGTGTGTGTGTGTGTATGTGTGTGTGTGATATTTGGATTGAATACACACCTCCAGACAAAAAATAGTAGAAATTTATTTCGAAACATGCGACGTGTCAAGATGCGGGCTCGGAGCGCAGATATGTGTTTACAAAATGACTACAAAATATTTGCGTTATATTGTTGTCATTTTGTCACACTTTGATGAAAAGCATGTCTGTTCTTGACGTCGTTGTTTTGAAATAAATAGATACCATTTTTCTGTCTGGATGTCAAACTATTTCTTGAATTATTGAATTATTGCAAGACAAAATATACAAGTGCTGTCACTCAATTATGCTGTCACACATTACTAGAGAAATCTCTAACTTTGTAAGTTCATGTAATAGATAAATATACGAGCGTAAAGAAGTTACATACATGTTTTTTGACAGCACTAAAAAAATTTATATACACGTACAATAAAACAGCATGAATGCCAAAAATTGAGGAAGAATGTACTGGGTGAGTTACATGTGTTTTATTTCTCCGGAAATAATATCTAGAGGCAAGATACTGGGACGTATGTTGTATATATTCGTATTGTTGTTTTAACAGCAATTTCAGTTTTTATTGTAAATCTAAAGCAGTTTTGTCAGTTTCTACGATGTGACATCGGGTCTATCATTATCTCTAGATTATTCTTTGTATATACATAAGAACTATATATCGGTAACAAATGTAAAAACCTTTAAACGTATACGTATATGTACGATACATCTTCTGCAAGATAAAAAAAAAAAAAAAGAAAAAAAAAAAGAAAAAAAAACAGAAAAAACGTAAATCATTGAAATCTTTGATTCAAAAATTTTGATGAGTAAGTTCTTTCAACGTATACGTAATATACGTATACGTTTGCACACGTGAATAAAAACGTATAAACTAAACAAATATACACGAATGAATGGATGAATAAGTTACCGCACATCACGTTCCCGTTTTATTTTTACGTGTTCAAATCAATGAGATAAAATTTAAATATTGAAAATTAAATGCTCTGTTACATGTTCCATCAAATATTTTTGTATCTTATTCATTCATTTTGTACTGTACATTAACAACATTTATATTTCTTACAGACATAATTCCGAAAACTAATATACAACTTAGTTAACAAGAACAAAAGTCAATATCAAAGTAAAATTTAACTAAATTCAAAATTTACATTTACGTCTCATTAACACAGTCCGATGTTCTTTTACATTACGTATGTAAGAGAAATATATCGTAAACATCTTATGTACAATTTTTTTTTTTTTTTGCGAAATTCACACACGCACGAGAAGTAAGTATAAGTAAATGATCGCGAAATTATGCACGTGCGTCCGAAAGCCGGAAGTTGTCACATAGGTGCTCGAAATCTCCCCCACCATCACTGTTCTCTCATGTAACGGGTGGAGATTTCGAGCCATGCAGTCTGGCATCTCCAAAACGTGTCTCCATAATCCGGGCGTATTTTAACATAATTTGAGTTCATCGCGCGAAGACAAACGTTTGAGCGCGAGTCGATGTGCGTCGAACCGATAATAGGTGCAAAAGTACACGCCGCGCGTTTACCCTAGCGGCGCATTGGCAAGAAGCCATGTGCGTCGGCGTAAAACGGTCGCGAAAACATCGTCCGGAACGTGTGTCTCATCATCGTGAAGCGATTTTTGTTTAAAATTTTTCGCGTTAAAATTTCTCGCATCAACTTCCGGCACGATGAAAATGTAGAGAATATGATGAAAGCAAGTCAATTTTTGGATGAAAGTGCCATAGCAAAAATGCCATCGATCTTTAGTAACTCGCAACCGTGCGTGCGTGAGTGCGTGCGTGTTGTGACGTTTTGTTTCGAATAAATCTTTTTTTTCTTTCTTGGTAACGCGAAAACGCTCTTTTTATTATATAATCTGCAAAAATGCGCGCGCAAAGAAATACGTACCACAAAATTTGTTGCGCATAATAAAATACCGGATTTACACATTGTGTGCGCTTGTTGCATAATACACGCAAGCAAGAATCGCTAGGCAATTCTTTAAAAATATAATCTCGACTTTTATTTATTTATTTTTTTTTTTTTCAATGCGAGGTTTAAGAGCGCAATGTGGCTTTTTTTTACAACGTTATTTTTTTGTGAGTCACTTTCTATTTTTGTAACTTTGATTTTTAAATTATATTGATGTATTGGCACGACGTAGACTGTCCATTGTGTGCCGATGCATCAGATGCAAAAGGCTCTGCCTGGGTAGTCCTTTGTAAAAGAGGTTTTCCTGCGTGAAGACGTCCCAGTACGCAGTGTTTCAGAATTCGTGCATTCGAAATGTTATTCGTCTCTGAGCATTTGTTGAACAAACACTTCGTTTGTTGCATGCCGTTGTTTTTTTTTTTTTTTTTTTTTTACTACTCGCTCTCGTTCGCTCTCTCTCTCTCACACACGCACACGTGCATGTGCGCGCGCACGCGACATGCACACACAGACGTTTTCTCACTACCTCTGTGCTTTTCCCTTGTTCTTCTTCTCTATTGAAGGAATCTCGTGCGACGAGCAAATCTCAAATCTTCAATTTCTTTATTTTCTTTAATAAAAAAAAATAATAATAATTAAAAAATAAAAAAAAAAAATTATTTGCGCCACCTCGAAACTCGGTGGTGCGTTTAAACGTGTCCTAGGACAATGATAAAAATTGTACAAACAAAAAAATATATATCTTTCTCATTGAAGTGTGACAATTTGCTTATGTGATTTTTTTTTTGTAACATTATTAAACTACTCGACAAGTTACGATTGAGTTATTCTATCTACGCGTTAAATATAGGTCTTTATATGACTCAATACAAAAAGACTTTATATGATTCGGTCTTGATTGTGATTTCGTGCTTCTCATTTAACAGGTTAAATTACACGTTCTACGATTACTCTATATAGATCTTTTTTCTTTTTTTTTTTTTTTAATAAATTTTTATTTTTGTGTGTTCTTCTTTTTCCATCCATTTTCCATTGATCGTCAGTCACCGGATCAGGTGTGCTTCATTTTTTGGATATGCGGAAAGACCTCGCAAACAAATGCACTATACTTTCCGGTACGTCGCGGAAGTTACTCCAGTTTGTAATCTCATCTTCATCTTTTGGCGATGTAAATGCCTTTACACATTGTCGAGGTGGTCTGTGTACTTTTCTTGTAAAGGCGTTTACACCGCCCGCTTGAATAAAAGGGGAGGGGGATTGTCACAAAACTTGAAAATACGATCAACTTGACGGTTTTGTGGCAGTCCCAAAGCAAACTTTTTTTTGCTTCTAATTGTTTATCTCTCGACTTTTGTCACAGACAACTGAGAAAAGTCTGTTATAAGTGAACAGTCCCCCTCCCCCCAACTGTATATTACATTACACCGAGAAAGGATGCAAATCTCTTATGGGTTTGTGTTGCGGCTTGCACTCGAGAAACAGTGCGTTTTTTTTTTTTTTTCAAAGCAATTGGTTGTCCGTTGCACTCAATAAAAAGAGAAATATACGGAAACTTAGAAAATCCAGAAGTTATTTGTTTACCAGAATTCTGATAAATTTATTTGAATGTTTAAGTAAGATATACATGTACAACAAAAGGAAGAAGTTGAATAATCAAGGAGCAGACCTTACCTAAAGCAGAGATCACTATACTCCTGTGTGTTGTCTTCATATGGTTGTGTTTCTTACTTCTCACTTATATCGAAGATAAAGCACACGCTATCGATAAATCGCAGGGCACTACTAAAGTGCGCAACTCTTACTTTATATATATATATATATATATACATATATATATATATACTCTATATATCGAGCACTATTGTTATATAGCGATCAATGTTAAATTAAGTGATTCTTTTATGTTGTTCTTTGATGTTTTTCTGATTTTTTTTGCTTGCGCGTAAAAAAACTCGATTACATAGTGTAAAAGTCAGTGTAGATCACTTTACCTGCTATCGAAGATCTTAATATAACGAAAAAGTTTCGGAGTGGAGTTTCTCTTGCAGATCGGCCTTCTAATAACAAATACTACGTGTTTCTCTCTAGATGTCATGTGTTCCGTATGGGCCATTAATAAATTCTTTGTAAAAGTTGACCTTAATATATCTTGGTACAAGAGTAATAATAAAATTTCTTTAAGGTAATATAAAATAATAAGACGTGATTGCGCCAGTACTGTGATATAAAACGTGTTGCCTGGAAGAAATGATAAAGAGAGTTAAATGAAAGTACATGAATATACACAAATGGCCGACGAAAGATTTGCGACATTCGGAAAATGTGACGATGTGCGGAGGATGCAAGTCCTCAAATTGATGCTTCCACCTGCGAACTCAATATTATAGAGTTAGTAATAGGTCATATATAGTACAGCATATATAGTAAAATGTAAGAAAAAGCTCAAGCAGTCATTGTTCACTTAATTTTGTGAAGATATAAACAAGTAAAATCTTATTCTAAATTTCTCTATACACGACTTATAAAAAACAATAATATAGAAAAAACAATATGTTGTATACAACAATATATATGCGTGTGTATTAATACTATATATTAATTTGTTAAAATAACTTTTTAAAGAAATAAAAAATATAAAAAATAATACATACAAAACAAGAAAAATAATAATTTATGTTTAAATATAACATCTTTTCTATCCGTGCTTAGTAAAAAAAAATATTTAATGTATCTAAATAAAAAAATATGTAATTGATAAAACTATATACTACAGACATAATTTTTTATTATACTTTTTCTGGTATGTTGCAAGAAAATATATGAAATAACAATACAATTCATTACTTCTTAATTACGATTTATATTAAGTAATAAATTATGTTTCTTTTATTACTGTCTGGTCTATAAAATTATTTATAAATAATTACTTGCTTTTGTTTGTATAAAAGAAATAAAAGCGTGAACGTTTAACGTATTTTCTTAAACAGTTTGTATAAACGGTGGTGTTCACGCACCTTTTTAACATGTTTTATAAGTTATTGCAAGTGATTTTGAACAAATGAACTTATGCATATATTTATATATGTTTTTCTATATTTTATACACGCAGGCTTTTGAACATTTGACTGCTTAAGAATATTAGCAACAGGTTTACATATAGATTAGAAGATAGAAATAAGAATATCAGTATTAAAAATATATCATAATAGCACGTAAAAGAAATAATGTTTATAGGTTGTAATAGGACACATGTATACATACGTTTTGGTTTTGGCGGTATCAGCTTTATTCCTCCTTTCTTCTCATCGTTTGATTGCGTGGTTGGTTGGTCCAGTGACAGTTTCATGCGTTTCTCGAGCAGTGGAGCCGCTTCTCTGATTGGCGATGACCTCTTTAAAGGAAATTTCGGTGGTAGAACTTTCTTATCAACGACGAGATTCGGTTTTTTCGATCTAGGCGGTGGTGGCTTTATTTCTTCCTCCAAACCCGTGGATCTAAACTTCGAATTAAACGTCTTCACAGTTTTCGGCCGCGGTGCTGAGTCTTGACTGTTTTTCCTCTCGATGGAAATTGATATGTTCTTCTTCTCGCTAACTTTAGTTACAGCTGTGTCCTTCTTCGAGTCCGTCTTTTCCGTCCTTTCTTTATTGTCCCTCGAACTGTCCCGGGACTCAGTCGAGGTTTTTCTTCCGCTAATTTCCTTTTCGTCTTCTGCCCGTTTCTTCGGTATCTTTCCTAATTTAGAACTCAACGCCTGACCCTGCACTTTCTCCAGAGTTGCCTTGTCCTTTTCTGCTTGATCTTTCTTTTGCTTTTCCTTCTCCTTTTCCCGTTCCTTGTCCCGGTCTGTTTTGCTCCTACTCGAGCTATTATTATTACTGTGTTTACTAGATGAGCTTGAGTGATGTTTGTCCTTGGAAGACCTATCTTTACTAGAACTGGAACTTTTGGAACTACCGGATCGATGGCTGCTGGATTTATGAGAGCTGCTGCGATGTAAACCAGAACTGTGTTTCGAAGAACTCTTGGACGATGAACTATGATGATGACTACTACTTTTCTTGTCGGAACTAGATTTTTTGTCATCTTTTTTATGAAAGTCTCTACTTTCCTTGTCACTAGACTTACCGAGATCACCACTCACAGTGTCCTTCGAATCTTTATTGTCTTTAATATCTTCTTGAGTTTCTCTCAAAGCATCTACAGTGTCCTTCACTTCACTGAGAACGTGTTTCGAGTCATCTAATTGCTCAAAATCAACCGCGTCGTCTCGAGCACTATTTGCACTGCCACTCTGTTCCGTTTCTTTCACTTCGTCTTCTTGCTTGGCCTCTTCCTTCACAAAGAGCGTAGTGTCCGCGAGTTTTTCACTTTTAACTTTCGTGCTTACATCAGATATATTTACAACGCTATTTATATTAGCAGAGTCCGTCTCCACTTTGGTGAGGACCTGTTTACCGTCGCGAATGGTGATCTTGTAAACTGACGTCGCGGAAGACACCGACGGCGCGGAAGACGATACAACAACAAAAGATTGTTTTTTACATGGTTGTTGCGTCGTATTTGCTGGCTGCTGCACTTGCTGACTCTTCCCAACAACGTGTACCACTTGCGGTAGCCTTTCATGCTGTTGATGCAGTTTCTCTTGCTCTTGCTGAATTATTTGATTTGTTGAAGCGTTCACGGGTTGTTCCACGAGCTTGAAACTGTCCACGTGAACAGTTGCATTCTTGGCAACGTCTACGACTTGTTGAACGTTTACCGAAAAATGCTGTTGTTTTTGTTGTTCTTGCTGAGACGAAGGTACTACCACGGCTTGCACAGTGGTAGTTGGATGCACTGGAACTGTCATAATTTGAGCTGGCACTGAATTCGGCGCTGCTTCACCTTTTACAATCTTCAGCCATTGCTCCACAAGCCGAGTGGCTAACGTCCGTACTTCCTGGTGACTACCTTCCTTCGACAAACCCTTGATCAACTTTGGACAATTATTGCTCTTCAACCGTTCGATATCAACGGGACAAAGAAGCAAAAGCTCCAAAAGTTCTTTTATCAGAGCCCAGTTTTTGGCAAGAATGCCATCTGTGAGCCACGTGTGGATGAGATTCCATCCACCGGCGCTCATAAATCTGCAAAAAAATAGGGATTATAAAATATAAAATAATGCAACTTGCTTTATTTCCTTCTCTTTTTTTTTTCATTATAATTTTGTGTGGAAAAACCAGAAAAGCGAATTTTGAACTTTTTTTTCCTTCTCTTGAAAACTTTCAAGGTCAGTGAATTTGTAAGTAATATTTTAAGTGTAAGGTTCGTATCAGTAAAAATGGCACATTGAAAAGTACCATCTAATGGTTCTGAGCCTCTCATAATTTTATCTTGCATGTTTTACTTTTTGTTTCACACAAGTGTGTATGAATTACATAATTCACTTGTGTGTCTCAACATGCGACAGACACATTGCTATTAAATTTGTGTGAATTAAAGTTCATTACTTACTGACTAAGCAAGTCTGTATTGGTAGTTTTCAGAATTTGGATGTAAATGCATTTTGAAACTAGTTTCTTCGAAAACTTCGTCATTAGATTGGCTAACCGATTAACTTCTTCTCTACTTTTAATGCCTCCCGCCGGACTCAATAAAACACTGAGGCATTTTAGTAATGAAAGAGGATCAATGCGTGGCTAAAAATTTAAGAAAAAATAGTATTAGTAATACAATTTATTATATGCAAAATGTTCACTTATCTCATTATCTGTATAAACTATCTAACTTGAACCGATTTCGCTCTCTTAAAAAAGCAGCATCGCGTTGTTTCTAGTTGCGCGTTAATCGACTCTAGCCTTAGTCAGTTCCATTTTCGATTAAGTGAATCACCCGATTAAGCGTCAACCGTCAGTCTGATTAGTCAGCGCTTAGCTGATCAGTCGACCAATACGATTCAACGAAAGAATCGACCGATTAAGTTAATCGAAGATGACGAAACTGGGGTCCTTATAGCCAATTAATAGACTTCCTGTCAATAAACCCTCTCTGTGCTAGCGCTACTGTCTATTTCTAAGCAGTCGGTTAAATTCTATATTTCTTTAGGCAATATTTATTGCATTTTTATGTTAATATAAAATTATACAAATGCCAAGTAAACACACATTTTCTGTCAGTTTTAATGACTTTCTGAGAGAAAGAGAGATTTATAATTTTACTTGTAAATCTTATAATTTATTAAAATAAAAAAAATAAATAAACTATAAAGTAAAACCAATAAATAAAATTTAAAAAACAGTAACATTATTTAACATTCAATATTCGGATATTCTGAATATTAAAATATTAAATTTCGCTTGAACTTGACGTTTCAACTTGAACATCTGATTGAAGTAATGATTGCGCAATTGTCTGATTCTACGAACTGACGATACAGCGTAAAACTCCTCGTCAAATCTCATTTAATCGAAAAGTTATTAAAATATCTAATTCTGTTTAAAATTTCAAACTGTAATTATGTATATATCATGATATTACTATGCTTCTACAGCAGCAATTTTATCTCCTGAAGAGTAACAGTGCACATTTTACTATCCACCACTGATAACAAGCTTGGAGCGTTATCCCCGAGTTTTGAAAAAATCGCACGCGATAATTCTTAAACATTACTAGAATACGAAACAAAATATGAAATATTTTACGCGATATCTTTCAGAAATGAGGGTTGGCTGCACTGAAACAAAGCATCAGAACAGAGGAAAAAATAGCAGATTGGAATGGTAATAAAAAAAAAAAAAAAAGATAATAAATTAGAACAATTCCTCAATCAGAGTAATTTTGGTTTTTGCCGGGTTTTTCACTTGGCACAAAATTTTATCATGAAAAGAAACGGAAACATTTTTCACCTACAAAAACTTTACATTAAACAGCGCAAATTTGTGATCACAGATATCAAGATTTGTGGAGTTTGTAGAAAAGTTGAGAAATATTTTATAACAAAAAATGTAATAAAAATTACAACTATATGTTAGAAATTTTTTCCTATAAACTTATTGCGAGCCTGTTAATGTTCAAGAGATTTAACGTATAATTTATACAAATAACTAAAATTTATTTGCAGAAAAAAACCATTTATTACTTTTAACTAAATTACTCTGATTAGGGACTACTTCTCTATTATAATTTTTTTCCGTTACCATTCCATTATTTCTTTCTTTGTTGGGATACACCCTTGTGAGAACAAGGTATCCTAGGCTATCTAATCATAGTTCTGATACCCTCCCCCCCAAGAGGACTGACCTAACAAGTACAATATCAAGCGGCAAAAGGGGATTGGCTCGCAACTGACCAATTAATCTTTGTACTGATAGATTGATTTTAATATAAGATTAGTTGTATTTATATGTAACGACATATTGTAGAATAAAGTCAAATGTGTGTTATTTGAAACAAGGTAAAAAATGACAAACGAGCAAAGTATGTCATGACGTAGATATTCTAGTAAATATGCTTCGGTAATTTTCCTCGTTTCAAGAAACACACTCGACTCCTTCTGGCCTTGTACCGACAACGCCTTAATTGGTCTTCACACCGAGAACGCGTATACTACGTCGTCATGTGCTTATTTTCAGTGTGAAAGCTGGTTAAAGATTGCGGTCTACGTAGCGTTACGAAAGATTCGAAGCATCATTTTTATCTTCACTTTACGTCCATCAAAGAACGAGAAATGATCTTTGAAGCTTTGTTGCAGCGCTTACTTTGATCGCAATTTCAGGACCGTCTCACAACTTCCGGTTGACTTAATCAGCCGATTAAATTTTCACCTTGAAATTTGATTTTTTTCAATTAAAATTTTTTTGTTCTTAATTTCTTAGCAGCTTGCACTTGGGGATTTGTAAATTGAATCGGCCTTGATCACGTTAATCGGAATTGACGACCGGGTCTCATTAGAGATATATGTCTCTTGATTCGTTTGACTGCGAAAATCGCGAAAAGACACGAGAATAACACAAGAGCTTTTCTATTGTTTCCTCTACACACGCTATTAACGAACACCAGCTGAGCTCCCAAAACGGCAACGCCCTATCAAAGAGGCTGTTCTAAAATTCACTGAAACTGTATAACGTACGCAACGCGAACTATAGAATTTTAATACTGGCAGTGAATTTTGGAACACAGTCAAAGAGACAACGGGCGAGATTGTCGTCGCGGGGATTTATTCTGCACACTCATGCCAACGATGGTCGATTTGATACGTGACGAAGCGCAGCTGCTGTTCTGAGATATCAAAATAACCGCGCGACGACGACACACATCGAACCGACGATAGTTAATACACGCGCACGCACGCACACACACGCACATATACGAGTGTACAGAATGGGAGGAGTCCAGTTGGATCCGACATGTACCGAATATTATATGGAATACTATTCTTCGCTGCAATAATCTGCAAATCCTCTCAAACTTTCAGACTACGGCTTGATAAAAAAACTGAGTAAGGTTTCGAAGAGAGGTACGCTAGTAAATATACAAGAGATTATCTCCTCACACCTTGACAACAAGCTTGGTGGGAGAATCCATGTCCTGCCCTGTCCTCATGACTCAAGCATGCGTCAGGGGGCGTTACACGAAACAAACTCAGGTAGCCAATCAATATTTTGCTTTCGGTAGCAAAATGACTGCGCGATAAAAAGTAGCACTACAATTTGATATCATTCCTACAGCGAAAAATATCAAGTGGACTGCAAAAATTTTACTTTCTAATAAAAAATTATTATCTACTAACTTTATTACTTTTAATTTGTTATTTGTAATAAACAAGTACTACTGTTATATATCTATTAATTTTAAACAAGTAAAACCAAATTTTCTATTCCTTTTTGTTTGAAAAAAAAAAAATTTCATACAAGCGCTACTTTTTCATGCGCGAGAATTTTTTTCAATTTTTTTTTACATATATGTATACGGTACAATTTTACTTATCGATCGTTTCATTAGACAGTTCGATCACAAAAGTCTGCGGATTGTGTTAATTCCCGTTAACACGATAACATTGTGAACGAACAGAAGAAACTAAAGATATTTTCTGCAAATTGCACGAGTTTCGTAACAATAAAAATAGAACCAGGCCAGGAGGCGAAGGGTTATTGATCCCGCGAGGTACCGCATGATTTAGATGGCGCTACGCTTAATTGCGTATATATATATACACACACACACGCGCGCGCGCGCGCGCACACATATACATATATGTAAGAGATTGCTCGGCAAAATTAGGATATTTATGTAAAGCGTTTTACTCACCATTTTGTTGATATTCTACGAAGTCTCAGGGTAATTTTAAGACCGAATATAAATTCATCGTGTCTGCAACGAAACATAAAATAGTCCAATGAATAAAACGGATGACTTGCTTATTTCGACGGACACGCCTTTACGCCATATTGGAGGAAGAGGATTCTTCACAAAATCGCACGAGTCTAATAAAAGATTATGACGGCAACCTCGGACCGTTCTTTTTTTTTTCTCTTTCTGTTTCTCAAACGTTCGGTTTCGGTTTCACGATGACGATGATCTGACGTCAGACTCGCATGAGTCGCAAAGCACGATATCGTCTACAAAATACTGAATTATATCACGCTCTGTTAGAAGGGACCTCCTGTTATCTCAACGTACGGATCTCTCCTCCATTGACGGCAATTTTATCAAATATTCCGTACCCTAATCTGTCCCTACGTCAACTACGGAGTTTAATTCTTATTTGCTTTTTAAAAAGGAACGTGCTCAATGAAGAAAATCGTTATCGCAAAGGCCCTCAATGTGGAAAATTCAGAACATTTAAATAGTCCCTCACACGTTCGGTCTTGTCTTGCCCGTACTGTCCGAGTGCTCGAGGCGCAGCGGATACGGCGCAAACCCCACTCCACTCGGCGATCGTCGCAACACCGACCAATCCGAACAGCGAACGCTTACCCCCCTTCGCGCGCGACAATAACGGATCGGTTCGTGCCATAACGATAGAACCTCTCGTGCCCCTCCTGCTTGCGATGAGAGTAGGTAGGCTTTGCAACAACTACAAAAAAAAAACACCTCGATCTTAACATCTGTCGCGCGCGCCACCTGCTGTGCGTGACGTACTTCCGTGCTTATGTAACCACGTCGGAGGCGCCGACAGCGCCATCCTGTCCCGGTAGAATTTAAGTCGCGTTGTAAGTATATATGCAAGAGCACGTCGTTCTCTACTTGCTCCGAAATTCGGACAAATATGTGATGACGCTTTCGAGCGTTCGTAGCTCAAAACGAGCTTCTTCCGCTGATTAAGGAAGACGATAATGTGCGTTACATTGTCACAAAGACCCGTGTGCGGGTGGCAAAAGAGATGCTTAAAAATCGAGAGAAAAAAAAATTGCATTAATTAAACTTCACACTCTTCATCCTTGAAATTTTATTGTCCCATATTAGAGAGATACGTGCGCACGCGCGCGAACCGACACTTCGTTCCGACAGCACTTATTGGGAGAAAACCTCCATTACTTAGCATACCGTTCGCAATTGATACAAAAAGCACTGGACGAAATCGATCCGCGAACATTTCACACTAAAAAATCTCGGACGTGTTATTTTTGCTACGGATTACGTCACTTGATCTCTCAGCAGGAATTCACTCGGGGAAGAATGGCTACGAGCGATGATCCGCTACAACACCAACCATATTGGAAATTCACTCGAAACAAAAATTGGGCGACATGTTTTTTTTTTTTTTTGTTTTCTAAGCTTTCTATTAGCGTGAAAAAATCCGACATTACCGCAATATCTGCATATCGATTATCAATTGACTCTAGCATCTGCCGACGTGCGATAATAAAAAGCCATCGATTATTTTTTGAGACTATTTTCTATGGGAATTGGGGATTATTCTCCGTCTTAGTCTCTGTTCTCCTAATCTTTTTTGTAGGATATTCACACGCATATGTGATTAAAATTGATCAAAAATCTCTCGTTACCGAAAATACATATCACGATTCATAAAAAATAGATAAATTTTCTAACATATTCGAAGTGTCGAAAAGCCACGCTTTGTTTGTTCCTGCTCTTGCTTTGCGTTGAGAACCTCTATCGTGAGTAGTACAGAGAGAATTTTCTGCGAATATAAAATGAGATGTCGATTACCCTCTCAATCCTTTCCTCGTGTGTTTCTTGTCCAATATTTTGTTCTAGCGTCTGTAGGACTTATATGTGAACTGGATTGTCTCTGCTTGTGCGGGCTGTTGCAGAGTGAGCAAAGAGAGAATAAGACCATGAGGCACTTCCTGTATACGGTTCAGGAACCACGGAGACATCTAGCAATCAGAATTGTTATTTAGTGTCTGATCAAGAAAAATCTTTAGGATTACGATGGGAATATTTGTGCAATCAGCATGATCAAACATATAACTATGGGGTTACAGTCTTAAAAAAAAGTTATTAAAATAAAATGTTTATTATTTGACAGAATATATTGCTGGTCAAATTCAACAACATTCGTCTACAGTCCGAGTTCGACACAACTTTTAGGGAATCTGGTTACTTGCGCTATATACAAGCGAAGTTATCCAAGCAAAAAGCGGAAACAACTTTGAAATTAACAAAATATCCAACATATTCTATAATAGATAACGTGATAACACGTCTGATTCCTCATTGCGAAACAATTATATCACGTGGTGAAACAAATATTTCTGTAGTTAAATACCTTTATGTATAGCAGCCTTTACTATAATTAGTTTGATGTAAAAATGGCTCAAAAGACTGAGTTAAGTTAGTTTAATGCTATAATAAAGCGGTCTATGCGCCTTGAATTGTGTATCGCAAGTGGATGAATTTGCTTTTCGCTAACTTGCTTTCTTCGATTTTTGGTTAATGGACACAATCTTGTTTTGTTTCTGCGCACGGAGGAGAAGCTTCGTGGTAGATGATATGCGCGAAACGGACCAATTCTCGTTCGTTCCGATTCTATTCTCTCGTCGAACGGATAATCGTTAAACAGGGGAACGCAATTGAAACGAAATCATTCTGATAGGCTACTCCCCCGCCATATCTCTTTTCGTTTCGGTATTTCCTTCTCTGATGATCGGATTGGCTGACACCATTCCATGTGGCGCAGAGTCAATTCTTGCCATTCGACAAATCTTTTTTAAACTCACTCCACAGTCTGATACGAGGTTTGGACTGATATCACGTGGATGCGGCTCTTACGTCGTCTCGTTCGCCTTAATTATATATAAATATTTATTAGATAATTCACAAGGGGTAATGATGTATTTTGTTTATATTGTTGTTTATTATATTTTATTTGAATTTTATTTTTCTATAAATTTAATTATTAATTATACTTTTCCGCGCTGTTAACCCCTGCATAAAAATTTGCGTGCGATCTCACGTGTGTAGTTTGTAATTAAGGATACGTAAAATTTATTTCAGTTATTTCTTGGAAAAGATGATTCTGAGTACGCTACATCGCGTGGGAACACTGGCACGAGCGAGTTTGTTGCACAAAGTAAGTAAGTTTGCAAAAAGTTAGTAATTTCAAAAACAACACTTGTGCATGCCACATTATTTTCTTATAAATCTTTGCAAGTTATAAAAATCTACTGCAGTTTGATCCGGTGAGATCCATCACCTTCTCATTGGCACGTTGTTCCAACGATGTCGAGACAAAAGACGATATTGCGCAAGATGAGAAATCGGATGTAGAAACTGCACCAAAGATTCCACCTAGAAAACAGGTTTCGGTAGAGACGAGCATCAGATATATGAATAGTGACGGTAAGTATTGACGAGTTCTAACGCAGATAAATATCTCTCTTGTAAATATTCCAAAATTCATTAGCTTACAAGCAGACATACGGCGACGAACCGGTGTGGAAGCCATATAGAAGAAATTACAAGGGACACTTTGAACCTAAGAAAACTCGACAAACCTGTATAGTATGTACAATGGTTTTGTTATAAAATATAGAACTGTGATTGCACAATTGTTGCTAATACTGTGTATGCAATTTGCAGAGAAAAAATGTGATATCAACTGGAAATCCCTGTCCCATATGTAGGGACGAGTATCTCGTACTCGATTACAGAAACGTCAAGTTACTTAAACAATTTATCAACGAACAAAACGGAGATATCATAAGTTACTCGTAAGGATTACTGTGTTTTCCTATATCTTTTCTTTAAAGTTTTAAACATTTTTCCATGCGCACTTTAATGTAATTTCTGTTTACTTTTTTTGTAGGAAGACAGGTATTTGCCAGAGAAAACACAAAGAACTTTTAGTTGCGTTATTAAGAGCCAAGGATTACGGAACTATCACGTTTGACGTTCCTAGACGGGAATACGATTATTCAGATTGGAAACCATCAGACAATTAAACTTCAGTTACTCATCTCTCAAAATATATTCTGACCTAGTCTCTCCCATTAAACATGGATAAATCCGAGAAAACTGATAGGGAACAAATAGAATCCACATTTGTCATAGTGGGAGGTGGTATCGCTGGAGTATCGTGCGCCGAAGGATTGAGCTTTCTCGCTCCGAAAGAAAGCATAATTTTAATTACCGCCAGTCCTCTGATAAAAGCTGTGACAAATGTGATTCCACTAGGTAAAACATTGATGCATTTCGACGTGGAAGAGAAAAGCGCGGCTGACTTCAGCGAGAAATATAAAATGATGCGAGTTGTTCAAGATACCGTAATTAAAATTGACACATCCAGTAAGCTGATAGAAACCGCCGGTGGAAAGCTCGTGCGTTTTAAACTGTTGTGCCTTTGCACCGGCGCGAAACCTAAACTGATCTCGGAAACGAATAACTTCGTCATAGGTATTCGCGACACAGAGTCCGTAATACATTTTGCCGAAAAACTCAATAACGCTAAGAGAGTCGTGGTAGTCGGTAATGGAGGAATCGCCACCGAAATTGTTCACGAGGTCAAAGGCGTTGAAATGATTTGGGTGATCAAGGACAAACATATTTCCGCGACTTTTGTCGATCCCGGAGCCGCGGAATTCTTTTTGAGCAAGATTTCTTCTAAATCCGACGCGTCAGAGGATCTTGGCAAAAAGCCGACCAAGAGAATGAGATACGTGGTATCAGATAGCACATCGGTTAAAAGTGGGGCCGCTCTTGGTCCAGATTGGCACAACAACTTCGATATCAGTGGTACGGGACACACATTTACAAATGTAAAAGTCGAATACGAGTGCGAAGTATCGAAGTTGTTGACTTTCGACGAACTAAAACAGTCTAATCCTACGGAAGAATGGCCAGTTTATGCGGAGCTGACGAATGGCAAGATTGTCGGATGTGATCTCATCATCTCGGCAACGGGCGTTATTCCGAACAGCGATATATGCGGTTTGGAAACCTTGAAGAGAGGAGAAGACGCCGGTTTGCTGGTGGATTGGAAACTGGAGACCTCGGAAAAGGACGTTTATGCCGCCGGAGACGTCTGTACCGCGAACTGGCCGAAAGCGAAGCATTGGTTTCAAATGAGACTCTGGACGCAGGCTCATCAGATGGGTCGTTACGCCGCGAAGTCGATGGTGTCGAACTTAAGACGCGAAGAGTTTTTGCAGGACTTCTGCTTCGAACTCTTCACTCACGTGACCAAGTTCTTCAACTACAAGGTCGTGTTACTCGGTCTGTACAACGGTCAGACTTTGGGGAGGAATTACGAGATACTTTTGCGAGTCACGAAGGACCACGAGTACGTGAAAATTATTCTGCAAGACGGCAGAATGCAAGGCGCGGTGCTCATCGGAGAAACGGACTTGGAGGAAATGTGCGAGAACTTAATACTTAATCAGTTGGACCTGAGTATCTATGGCGAAGATTTGCTTAATCCCGATATTGACATTGAAGATTATTTCGATTGATGTGTCATAAATTTTTCACATAAAACATATGCGTGTACATATTTGTTTGTTGATTCTCTTTCACCGATTTAACCGAGTGTGCAATTAAACAGTCTAATGCCATATCCTACTTAGGTTTATAAAAATTTATTGCCTCGTATGTACAGCAGATATCTTTACACAATCTTTGCAGTCCTTTTTACATTTGCGCAGTCTTACGAGCATTAAAAAATTTTAATATATTATGCAAAACAAACTAAATTTCAAACTAAAACAGATCAAGTTTGTACTTCAAGTTAAAATATAAATATGAAAAACTTATCTTAACCATATTCAGCATACATATTAATGTGTTCGTTACTTACATTTACATAGGTACATAATATACAATACGAGTAAGTCTTTGACAGTTGTACATCAATCTTGTCTGAAATACTTTTTAAAATATATTTTTGCGTTTCTCTTTGTCATGTAATACCTCATATTTCGTTTATTGAATATCTTTTAGATCACATGAGAAGAAGAGGTGGTCTTTCTTGTGTACACCGCGCCAAGGGGATTCGCGTGTTCTAACAGCTGATATCACGTTGTAGCACGTTTGCATCGTACGACAAAGATTTCCGAGCGTGTCAACTTTCTCGATAGAAAACTCCATCGGGAACAGTCGATAAAATTTTTGTCGTACGAGAAAAAAAACCGTAGCGATATTAGCCGTTTGCAAATCAGTTTGTCGTAGTGTACCAGTAGAATACATAAAACAAACAAACAAAAAAAAAAAAAAATTAAAACTGAAACAAGCAACTTATAAAGTTAAAACACTCAAATGCGAACGGTTGTCAGTTTTTTTTTGTATGTAAATATGTTATTATCGTATTGTACTTTCTCTTGTTTAAAACATATATTTAAAACGTATTTAAAACGATGCGAAAGATGCAAAAATTTGCACGACCGATTTTAGTTATTTCCGATTAACTTAATCGGTCGATCGAGAACTAATTTGGTGCTTGGTCAATTCTGCTAAAAAAAAAAAATATACGTAATTCTACAACAAATACGATTGATATGACACTTACGGCGAGAAGAATCAGCCTATTAGCTTGATCGGAGACTTAGTATACTCCGTCGAATTGATTTTTCCTTACTTGTGTTTTTTTTTAATTGTTTTGCTTCGCTGTTACATCTCATGTTTTTTTTTTTTTTTTTTTTTTTTTTTTTTTTTTTAGCGTTCTCGGATTACGTCTGACGTAAGTCAGATTGTGTATAGAACTTCGACAAACTGTCTTCGCTTGACGAATTGCAAACAACATCGCTTTCCGTCAATGGTTTATCGCGATTGATGTCATCGTTTGCAGAATTTGTATTCTTTTTCTCGCATTTGTTCTTATCTTCTTTATTTAGTGAACTAGTTTTTGTGTCATTTATCACGTGGATAACGGTATTATTGCTGCTTATCGTGCTCGCGCTCGCTTCGTCACTCGAGTCTTGATTCTTGAAAATATTTTTTAAGATTTCGACGATATCTTGGATTTTACTTAACGATTCAACGACTGACTTGTTGTCGTACGTCGGATTACGGGAACACAATTTGTTCAGTGTTTTTGCGGCGATTTCGATTTGAGTGAGACAGGCCTTTATGTCTTCCTGTGTTTGATTGTGCGTTGTCACGGACGTTCGATCGTTCAACGTCACCTCCAACATCGACGCGTCCATAGACAAATGATGCAAGCTTTCGTTCAGCTGCTTCTTCACAGGCGTCATGTTTATTGAAATTCGTCTGTTGTTCAGGGAATTCTCGGAAGCTTTGTACGGCTCCCAATCGCATTCGCGCTTTTGCAGTTCTTTTATCGAGTCTGCTATGTCACAGTTTCTCAAACGATGGATCCAGTCCAGAAAGTCCGCCGGTTGCCACAGCGTTTCCATCACGCGCGCTGTATCGCGGACACGAACTACCGGCCGCAAATTCTTTTCCACCACTATTTGTTGTTGATCAAATTCCTGAAAAATGGAAGACAGCATAAAAATTTCTCTGATATATTCCAACCCGTACGATTTCAAAAGGAGCAGTTGCTTGTGTTGAATTTGTCTGATAATTACAACAGAAATATGTAATTAATAAATTTGTTTTACGCGATTGTGAAATAACTTACATATTTAAATCCGCCTTCCTTGCATCGTTGAGTGGCTTCTTTGACGAGTACTTGCATCTCGTGCAAACTAATTCCACCGGCGGTTATTGATTCCACCTTGCTTACCTCTGTTTTCAGAGCACTTTCGGCATCGGCGGTTGTGTCATTTAGAATTTTCACGAGTTCTTCCAGAAAATTTGATTTATACGGTGACAACATCGCCTTACTTTCCTCCAATTCCAGATTTTTAATTTTATTGTTCGTTTCCACTTCCGTGGCGAGTAATTCCTTTTCCAATTCCAATTCCTCTTTTCTGCGATTAATTTTCTCGAGCGCCTCCTTTTGCTTTTCCACAGTAAAGCTGAGAGATTGGATTTTATTCTCATAGTTCGATTTCTGTGAACAGAGTTGTAATTCCACTTCGCGCTTCGCATCTTCCAGTTCTTTTATCGCTTTTTGCTTCGACTCCTCCAATTCTGTTCTCAATCTAAATAAAAAAAAAAAAAAAACAGAATTACCGCGTAAAAATTATTATTTCGAGTAAAGAGAAATTAGAACGCAGTTGTTGAACGTTATAATTTATATCGCTAATAATTTCGATAACAACGTCATTGTAAAAGTAACAAATTACGACGTAGGCAATCATAGCATAGATAGCGATTCCTGCAAAACTACTTCAAATGAACTCTTTCCGAGTGAGGATTCTTTTGCTATCGTTATCTGTATTAGCTATCGCTTAAAAAAAATTGATATATAATTGATATATAACGACATTTTTAATATGTAATCGAAGCAATTATTAATAACGTAAATATATATACACACACACAACAACTTTGTTTTGTTTTTACACTTTTGTTTTTCTTCTTTCAAATTTGTCAGATTTTATATATTCAAGAAACTTCTTAATTCTATTTTTACCAATTGTCCCATTGTTTTTGTCAGTACGCACTTTTGTTCCTGTACCCGAAGAATTTCCTGATGGGCGAAATCGTAGTCTATCACTTGTTTGACATTGCTAGGTTGATCATCGTGTGGATTTAATACTTTGAAATAGTGATTACCACCTATGATCAAGCGATCACCGTGGTTGAGTATTATTTTTCCGCTTATTATCTGCAATAAACATTTTCACATACAAGACCAAAATCTCTCTGACAAACTATTAACACGAGAATACATTCATATTAGTGAAATAATACCTGTCCGTTAACGTACGTATCGGCGGTCTTTTCAGGTATTAGAATCAATTTTCCCCCATTATTTTCAATGACACTAGGAAGAAGAAAAAGACAAACGTAACACAAAACAATTATTACACAGTGCACTTATATAGGAAAATTATTGATTGCAACGTTGTTATAGAATTTAAATATTCATTAAAAGAAATAAAGCATTTTGTGCATTTGTTTAGATGAATGTGCAATGTTTGCAAACCAAAATATTTATCTTTGTTTTGCAGAAGAAACAAGCTGCAATTTATTGTCAAAATTACAAGAGAAGAAATATAAAATATAAGAGGAAAATTTCTGATAGTTATGTCACGCGCGTATAGTTTCTTCAACTTTTCTATCGCAAACTTGATTCTAATCTGCAAAACAGCAACATGCGTGAAAATTAGAGAATAATTTGTTTTTAATGCTTGTTTGTTCATGCGTGCTAAGAGAGAGCTCTGAAAAAAAACTTTTCGGAAAACAAGGAGGCGATTAGCGTCGAAACAGTGACTTGGATGGAAACAGAGAGAGAGTGAGACCTCGCGGCATATCGACCCTGAAAAAACACTGACTCCCATTCTCGCATCATTCCACACTCCCCTAAGCATCAAAAAGCATCAAACAGCAACAACACACGATATCTAGTGACTAACCAGTGTAATTCCCTAACAAGAGGTCCGTCCAATATGATATCCAGTTTTTTGGAGGCGTTCTCGGATCCCACATTCTTTCCGATGCGAACCAAACCTGGAGGTATGAGATACAAAAGTGTGCCGGACAACATAGGATCGGCCGAAAGATTAACGAGACAAGGCTGTTTGTTTCTTTCGTGGAAATCGTACTCTATGGCGATTCCACAACGGCGCAAATATTTCAACTCCGAGCTCTTCTTCTCCTCGGCTCTCCGCAACTTTTCGCGCCAGTTCCTGTAATTACACGTGGCTAACAATTATGCCTTACGGGATATACGTGATCGATTAATCGACTGAGAATTTGAAATCGACCGAGAACAAAACGTGTGTATATCTTTTTTGCTATTGTAGCTGACCATAGCTGACCACGCTGATAACGTCATGTAACAGAAAACCACGTTCCTTGCAAAACTGTTACAATTCTAAAAAATATTTTTCATCCACAACGAAATTATAATGAACTAATTAGATTTGACGACAAAATCGACTTACAAATAAACTTTGAATTAACTCGATCAGAAAATTCATATCTTTATTGTGTAAAAGCGTGAGGTTGATGTTTTTTTTTTTTTTTTTACTTACATCTGAGTGACGGCCAGTTGTTCCTCCGTTTTCTTCAATTGTCCCCTCAATTTATCAATCTCCTTTTGTTTTCGCTTAATTTCCCCGTCAGACTGGGCTGGCGGCGGTTCGAAACAATCGAGCAATCGACGGGGCGTAATTCCGGAAATTCCAAGTTGTTTCTCGTACGTGTCGCAAATTGTGCGCAAACGTAGCTTCTCGGCTTTTAATTCGCTACCGAAATAAAAATCCAAAATTTATACGCGCGCTCATCTCTCGACGACCCAGAAACTTCGCGCAAAAACAAATGCGATTGATTTAAAAAAAAAACTCACAAAATTAAAAACTTACCGTATTAATCGGTCGTACGAATCCTCGTTGACTCTGATCCTGTTGACTATAGCTCTGGCTTGACAAGCATAGCGGAGAGTCGCTAAAGTTTCTTCCACGTGAATATTGGCCGGCGACACCGTACCCAACATAGCCGTTCGAGAATTTCCACCCAAACTCTCCTGTGGAAAAAAAAAAAAAAAAAAAAACACACACATACCGTATAAAAAAGAAAACGTTTCGAAACAGTTCTTATCTACGAAGAAACGATCGCAGATACGTCGCCGAGAAATGCAATCTATCTAGATTACATAATCATCAGAAGAAATTAAATCAAGAAAACGAGATAAAGAAATCGCAAAGAAATTGAATCTATTTATCGTTCGCAATTGAGAATCCTTATCAATTTTCAAGTATTTAATATATATGACAATCACGAGACAAAAACGTGTGTCGTATACGTCAATTTAATTTCTCATTCCGGCATTTGAAATTTTATTCAAAAAGTCGTTGCAAAGCGCGCGCACAAAGCTGCGTGCCGCAACCTCCGAGCTTTTGATTGATGGTTACGGGGGAAGGGGAGAGGGGGGAAAAGATGCGGAAGTAGTGCAAAAGAGAGAAAAAACAACAGAGCTTCAACCGCGATTAGCGTTAGCATGTGCGCACTCATCGTACTTATCTTAATGTTAATTCTGCGAATTTGCATTTTGCTATTGTCGCACACATTTATGAGGAAACATCAGATATGCGATCGCGCTTACATATTTTCATACAAGACCGAAGAAAGATTATGCGACGCTTGTTGTCGCGCATTGTCATCTTGAAAAGCCAAACGTCAGTAAGTTAACAATCTAATCAATCTTGTATTGTTAACTCATCAATAATAATCGAGTCGTACGATTTCCGTTCGTTATCGGTATAATAATAATAATAATAATAATAATAATAATAAAAACAATGAAATGTAGAGACAAGAGCGACACGACGAAAAGTCGAAAGCGTAAAGATCAACAATCTGGAAGCCGGGAAAGGACATCGAATTTGCGATCGAAAGTTTGTTACTCTCGTTCGAGGCACACAGGAAGTGTTTTTTTATCGAAGAATTTTTCACAAAAACAGAGAATAAACCGCTCTCGTACGTTGTGTTTTTATATTCATTCCGTATCTCTTTGCGTATAATTCTTGAGAGATACAACTTCGTTTCAGATCTGCGCCGCTTCTCAATTTTAATCTCTCGTTTCCTGTTACATAATACTTTTAATCTTTGATTTGTTGGTCAATACGCGATTCGTGATGCCGTCCACGTTCCTCGCTGAAGAAAAGAAAAGGAGAAAGAGAAGCGAGAGAGAGAGAGAGAGGGGGGGGGGGAAGGGAGAGAGCGGGATAAAAATGTGGACAACGCACGTGTTAGTGCACGCGTAAGCGCGCACGTACGCACAAACGCGCGGTGCACGCGGGCTTTCTTTGCGGCGCGTGTCGTTACCTTTTGCGCGTCGCGCAAAACGAGAGGAGCGACGAAGGTGATTGGCGGAGCGGAAGGTGGGGCACACACAGCCGAGAGCGTAAACGAGCGCGCACGCCGTTACCGAAGGACGGGAAGAGATGTATGTTGCGCGGAAGAAACGAAGAGATGGAAGGGGGGAGAAACAGACGGAGAACCGGTGGATGAAGAGTGGGAAAGGCCGACAGATAAACATTACGTTGTGCGTTAGGCGTTCACGCGTCGTTAGTTCAAAGCAAAAACTCATCGACGTACAAGCCTCTCCGGCGACAACGCGTTCACCAACGGCTACACCGCTACTCTGTAAGACCGACGTTGCTGAGGAGAAGACCGTCGTCTATCGTTGCGGCAGAAGCGAACGCAGCAGCACCGAGAAGAGACCAATGATCCAGCGACCAACAACAAGTCACTGACGAGAGAAAATTTCACGCCAAGAGACACTTGCTTGCGATACAGACAATTCCGCGCGAAGCGCTTGACACTCTCTCCTTCGCCAAACGACGACGACAGTTGATCTCGACGGGGAGAAACACCATGGATCTCGTCTACGTGCCGGAAGTGTTCACTTACGGCTACTCGAGAAATCCGCAGTACCGCGACTACGAGCAGCCGTGGAACAAGAACTACTTCGGAGCTACCGGTGGTAAGCGCTGAGGTTTTTTCTGTCATTTGTCTCGTCGACGATAACAGCGTTTTTTTTGCGGAAGAAACAATTGTCGTAGAAAAATTGTACCACGAAAAAACCGCGCTATCTCCTTGAAACCGTAGCGATTAAACTCTGGTTTCTCTGAGTCTAATTGATGCAAGTCTCATCAATGACGACATTTCTCTGAATATCATCTCTATTTTCTCTCGCTTCCTTTGCGATAATAATTTGTTTTTCACAGACTTCCTTCGTCGGGAGACAAAAACGTGTAGTCCGTAGTGTGTGGGTAATACAAATGACGTTGCAGCGCGTTCACGCGCTTTCTACGAGCACATTTCCTTGAATGGACAGGTCGCACCTCCTCTTCTCTCTTTTCGTTCCGACCACCGTAAACTCCATTTTACCAACTTCTTGGAGAGTTTCTTTTCTCGAAACACAAAGGAACGGAGTTTTTCGCGCGTCGTAAAAAAAAAGCAAACGTGAGATTCACCAAGACAAACTTCAATTCGATCTCGTCTCGTGATTCAATCGATGACTCAAATGCTCTCCAACACACTTTTTTTTTTTTTTTTTTTATTTAAAAAAATTGCTGAAACATAACGTTTCTGATTAGTCACGGAATCACATCAAATTGATGATTACGTCGGATGCATAACGTGCGATGCAATCACGCGTGAAAAAACAGACCTAAATGCGCCGATGATAACATTTGCTCAGCGCTCGTGTTTACAAGTGCGCAGCACGCGAAATGATTTCCCATCTTTGCGACGAGAAGGACGCAGCTGCAATTATTATTTTTTTATCTTAATTATTGAACAAAAACACTTTGTACTTTTGATTCTTAATCTTTTGATTATCTTGATTAATTACGCGTTAAACAAAATGGAATACGTAAACATTGCAGGTAGTGACTAATGTATTTTTAAAAACCTGAAGAGTTGAGATAAAAAAAAAAAAAAAAAAAATACTCAAGTGATTGGAAACACGTCCAAAAAATTATAAACGGTGAGACACATATTTTCAGTGTTTTTTTTTTTAGGGGGTGGAGGAACAGGTGCGGAGCTAATTTTAAATTTATCTCAAAGGATCGCGAGCGATTTTTATCAATCAACGAATTTATCTCGCGAGAGATAAACGAGTAAATTTGGGAAAAAAAAAAAAAAACATAGGTATCTTATCTTTGATTTAGTGCTTGTCAATCAAACTTATTACGCGTATTATTGAACCGCGGATTGTCTTGCGAATTTTTGTCGGTTGGTAGAGCTGAATTTGCGAGATAACCGTAAGTCCGCAAAAGTCCTTTCGCTCCAACGCATCTCCGCGAACTTGCTAAAAAAATTTACACTAGCTACGGAAAAACGGTGGAATCCTTCCAGATTCTTTATCTCGCAAACGAATTAATTTACCCAAAACTTTGACGTTCGGTGCGATAAAAAATTTATTTTAAAAACAAGCTTGTTTCGAGACTCCGTGCAGGTAGGATATTTCACCCGAGCGTGCGAGTCGTGAATAAAACATCTATTTGTTATTCGTTTGCTAATTAGACGTTGCAGGTAAAGCTCGATAATAAACGCGAAAAAAAACTTCCGTATCGGCGTGACAAGTAAAGCGACACGTGAAAAAAAAAAAAAGAAAAGAAAAGAAAATAACAGCAAAGACACACACACAAAGCGACCAAAAGCGGAACTAATGGCTGCTTTTTTCTGCGGAGTGTTATTTAGAGAAAAAAAAAAAAAAAAAAAACACCGTCTGAACTGTTAACAATGCTCGAACCTTGCACCGAGAAGGTCGTCGCGCGCATCCGGTTTCCAAAGATAGAACGAAACAAAAGATGGAAGAAGGGGTGTGAAAAAAAAAAAAAACCGCGGGAAAATCAGAACAATCGGAAGCGGATATCGCGCGGAAAGACTTTCGTCGCGCCCGGGGCGGGGGCAGAATCGCGAAACACAATCTCTCAGTTCTGCGGTGTCGCGCGCGCGACCGCGAAAACAAGTTTATATTTGTCTCAGTAGCAAAAACTGGCGGGGAATCTGTTTGTCAAAAGACGGAATCGCATTACCGAAAGGCAAAGCAATTCTAATTATTAGCGAAAACGAGTGTCAATTGACACATTTCTATTCGTGCGCGTGTAACGAAAATTGCAAAACAAAAGTTAGTGATTTACGAGACAGTCCGAAATTCAACTTGAAGTCGTTTCAAGTCTGTTGAGACCGAAGGAGGAGAGACTCGAAGATACGATAGGTATTTTGTTTAATCGCCGACATCAATTTTGCATCAAAATTATTGCGCGCGTTGTCACGAAACGGATGAAAAATATTGATAAGACGCGATTGCACAAAGATTCTGAAACTTAAAAATGTCCGTTCGACACGTCGAGCGAAACGCATTCCTGAGTTTTGCTCCTAGCTGCGCAAGCGGCGGCTGAATAAGCAATTTGAACGCTAATGATTATCATACACTATCATATTATGTTACAACTGTTCTATGCGTTTTACTTCTCTATATCGGGTAAGTTAATAAAATCCCGATGATGTTGCTTCAATATTGTCGCGTTTGAAATAAAATGAAACATCGGTCGCTCGCATCGCCAAGCGAACCAATTTCTCACTTTCAAAATGTTTTCAAAGTTTTGTTTTTTTCAATTGAGCGATTGCGAAGCGCCGAAGCTATTCTCGTTTGTTGTCGTGAAAATATGCGCGCGTTATCATATATTTTCTCATGCAAATCGGACTCTGTTTACATCGAAGTTGCATAATTACGTGCGTAATAGCGTTCGATGCTTAAAAAAAAAAAAAAAAAGTTATCGAACAAAAAACGCATTGAATGTTTACTACGCGCGCGTTGTACGAAAGTGCCGCCCTGTTATCGCGTTTTAGATAAAATTGCGTTATATGAGATAAAACAAGAATATTAAGCGCGTGCGTGTCTTTCGGAAGGAGGGGGAATGGAATCTATCGTACGGGAGTGCGTTAGAGCTGAGGACACAATGAAGCGCGTTTGTCGTAGAAGATAAAGATGCCAGGTGTTAGACGCGCTAATTGCGTGCCGATTGTTGTAAACTAGAAGTTCGTCTCACCTTGAATTCGAGAGAAAGAACTCTCGAACTCTCGCAAAACAGTTGTTGTCGCTATTATTTAAAGATTCAAAGTAGCTCTCTCTCCCTCTCTCTCTCTCTCTCTATCTATCTCCCTCTGTTTCCGAGATAACGCGCGATAATACAAGTGTGTTACGCGAGTTGTCCAACATCCAGCGCGCGCGCGCGATATACATGCATCACGTTTCTACACACGTGTCTATTTTTAGCCGGTTTCTCGAGGTGACCAATAGTACATGACCCGAATCGAGCGTTTCAAGCAATTTGCAACATCTTTATCTCGACGCGCGTGCGGGTGTGTAATTTTGCAACACGCGATATAAATTTCCAATTGTTTAAACAAAGATTAAAGTTGTCGTAAAATCGTCGCACAAGACGCGTTTTATAAATAATTAAGGCAAGCGCGAATCTAATCTCGCGACTAGTCGCGACGCATTTCCGATTATTCACAGGCGAGAATAACCGGTCTATTCTTGATTAAACAATTAAAACGCGTTTTTTACAGTCGAGCGTTAAAAAAAAAACAAGAAAAAAGTGTATTCGTTAAAAAGATACTTTCAAAACGTATCTTTCGATTCGCCGGGCAACCGCGAACAATCGTTCGGATTGATCTCGGTGTTTTTTTTTTTTGTTTTTTGTTTCGTATAAACGATTCATCTCGCGGTTTATATATGTTTTGCGACACGCTCCGAAGACTACAGCGCACGCTCTCAGTCCAGTCTCAATAGTCAAGAGGCGGAACGACGAATGAATTTCCGTGACTCAATACAAGGGGGTATAATCATCCGGCGCTACAGGTGAGCGGCATGCCGGGATATCGCTGGAATTTTTTTAATTAGCGCGCTGAGCACCGTGACGGTCACCCGAGTTATGATACCGGCGTGACGTACATACCGAAGTGGAACCAATTGCATTTAATAACATGCACCTAGATAACATGCGCCATTATGACGACGAGCAGAGATGCTAAAGACTTTGTTGAAACGCTTGTTTTTTTTTTTTATTTCTACTGCGCACACTGTCGTCTCACTTGAGTTGATTTATTCCAAGTTAAATCATTAGACGTTTGATTGATCATTTGTATATCGTTATTTTTTTTTTTTTTTTTTTTTTTTTTTTTCGTCTTCAGATCTGGAAAAGTTCCGAGAAATTCGAAACGTATCGCGCGGAGAGACTTGCACACCTCATTGCGGACGAGAAATGCGCGCGCGCTAAAAGACCAATTACCGTACTTCGCGGATTTGAGACCAGTTTTCCTCGAAGAACACTGCGCCTTTTTTTTTTCATTTATAAACCGCGCCTTCGTTCGATAAAGAAAAAACCGAATCAAATATTCATATTAACGAGCCGACATATCCGAGGAAAAATAAACAAAAACCGGTTTGACCGCCGAGCTTTATATAACTTGCAAACTGCATTTACAATCTCCGGACATACGCGATTTCCATTATCAGAGAGAGAGAGAGAGAGCGAATATTTTCACTTCTCGCAAAAGCACACAAAAACGGACGGACTTATCGTTTTGCGTGTGTGATTGTGTGTCTCAGGTAAAGTGGCGGAGAAGCAACGAAGCTCAGAGAAATTGTCCAAGGAGAAATGTCACTTGTGCAAGGAGATGAAGCGACGAAATCTGGCGGTTTACATCAGGAACAAGCGAAGCAACTCCTACAACGAGGAGATCGAAGAGGAGGAGGAGCACGACGCGACGAAACACGACGAGAAGAACGGCCGGGAAACTGCCGACCAAGGTAAATCCGCGAAATCCAAAACAGACAAGATGCAGAAATCGTAGCTCTTTAAGCGCGTCGCAACATGGGACACAATCTACTGTAACACATCATTATGTTTTATATAATATTTGATATTGCTAAAGCGTTAGATGTAACATGTACAATGTAAATACACTCAACGAAGATAGTTTAGGGCGATGTTAAAAAAAAAAAAAAACGCGCATTAGATACGTCGTACATTTTTACCGCTCGTTTATCGCTTGACTGAATAACGGAATGCCGCAGCGTTTCCGTTATTCACTTTGTCCGGCAGTGACTCATTAAAAAATTTATAGTTCCCGCAACGTATATTGCAGATTTTTCGGAACGCAGATAAGTCGAGGACACGCGAAAAAAAAATAAATAACAGTAAGCACAACTCGGTCACGGCTCCGCAATTACGGGACGTTCTAGAACATTCTCTCCAAAACACGCGCTTGGTGATTGGTCAATTAACTTCATTCATTGGTCATTAACCGATCATATTTAATAAGTTTTCACTGTGTGTCTCCGACCGCGTGTATTTTTATTGTAACAAAAACTATCTCGATGTAAAACGCGAATGTTAAATACGGTACGTCAATCACAAGATGTTAGGCGTCATCATGTCGTCGCCGCCGCGTAGGTGTTACCTTGATTCGCGTAATCGAAACATTTGAAAAGGTAAAGTGAAGGATAACAATGCTAATTCTGACGAACCTGTTTACTTAAAGAGATAATACATATATATATATATATATATGTAAGTTTTAAGTGACTTTCAAAGTTTTTATCTATGCGTGCTTCTGGAAATTTGTATTGTTTAAAAGGCAAGAGAAACGGAGATAATGTATCGTTATAATTACAAATTCTACAGTTTTGCATTTTTTTTTATGTCTACAACTAAAGCTGCATTTTTAAAACTGTCCGCGTAAAACGTAAGTAAGAAACATAAAGATCTAAGAGATATTTGAGAAACAAATTATTCAATTCTATTCTCTTATTTCTCTGTGCAATTTAAAAAAAAAAAAAAACCCAAGCACGCGAAAGATATAATTTGAAAGTTACGTTGTTAGATATTTATGACGAGGAACACTATCAAGCTGAATAACTTGATATCAAGACTGAAGACGCGATTGCGCCGTTATAGGACATTAGTCAAGTAAGTTAGCGTACGTAGCGTACGTATATGTGTAAAACTATTGTTACTGGACGTTATAATAATGTTATTACGCGTTCGCACAGTCAGGTCTTAAAAGCCTGTGGCTTGTAAGATGATTACGCTACCATATACCGGATACATTATATTTTTACGAGTGTGTAAAACCTCGTACACTCATCAGAAAGATGTCACAAGTATTTTTTATTGTACTTTTACTTATTAAACTCGCACGATTCATTCGATAATAATCCGCTTGAGAGTATTAAATAAAAAAGATAACGCTGACTAAAAAAAAGTATACGTCAGTTTTCAATAAACTCTGTTTTAAATGTGTTTCTGAGAGAAGATAAGCGTTAAATTGACGCTTCTGCTTGGATAACGTGTGTATTTGAATGAAACACTTACTTTTAGCAGCCAGGTCAGTACTGATTCGCGATAAGGCACAAATCCCTGCTTGCGATTGTTTGTGTTCTCCGTGAGCGTCGCGATGACCTTACCCAAAGTGAGTAAAGATTTGTTGATGGAAACGCCTTCCTATTGTGCAAATCAAACGTCAAATGTTACTTGTGCGTGTAACTTATCTAAAAAAAAAACAAAAAAAAAAACAAAAAAAAAAACAAAAAAAAAGCAAAGAATAGCTACGTCAGAAACGAACTCTTAATCTGTCACCAGTGGCAGAAGTTTGGCTCAATCTCTCGCTACCAGCCAAGTCTACCAGATTGATTTTACTACGGCGATTGGTGTCGAGTGCCTGTCGAGAGTCCAACTGGTCCTTCGATCGCGACTGAGTTAATACGATGCTAAAGATGCTGTGAGATCGCGAACTTTTCTCGTTCATACCGGTCGCTGCTGTGGCTCTTTGCGAGTTTCCTACTTTGAGCCAAGTCTGAAACAGGATTGTATTAACAACAAATGCTCGTATACTCGTTTTGCTATATTACACGGCTACGAAAGTACCTGCAAGTCTTTGTAATTTTGCACACAATGCTGGCTCAGGTCCACGACGTAAGGACCGAATACAGGATGCTCTCTCACTTTAAGCGGGGCTTTCTTCGATCCGTTACTCGTGCTCGCCAAGAGATCGTGTATCTTTTCGTTGTATATTTCGAAATAGCTTATTTCCACCGTAGTCTCGATCTGCTTGTTGCTATCCGCTCGAGTAAATATCTCCTGACAAAATCGAGGTATAATACCGACATTTTCGTCGTTCAATTGAGCGGATTCGGTTCCCATTACGCTGTAACTCTTCCCAGATCCCGTCTGTCCGTACGCAAACAAACAGACATTGTAACCCTCAAATGCGTTTTGCACCAAAGGCAACACCATATTCTGGAAAACAATCGCCTGACTAGCGTGACCAGGTGTGATCGGATCATTATAAGAAACGAAGCAATGATCGTAGGTAAAAGTATGTTCTGTAGAGTCACATTCTACTATAACATTCTGACCATTTCCTTGAACGACTATTGCAACTTTTGGATCATTTAGCTCTCTGAAAAAGAAATAAATTCAATAGAGCAAATTTCTCTTGTACAAAATTCAACTTAAAACTACAAACAAGATAAAACTGGCACATGTTACTATCCAGAATTGTTGTTGTGTCATTAGTACTCACTTAGAATTCAAGGGTCTGATGCGAATTCCAACAGTAAGATTGCTGCTTTCACCCTCGTATATTGTCTGCTCACTGACTGCTGTGTCTTCAGGTTTGTGAGATGGAGTCTCCAAATGAACTGCGTTGAAACAGTCTGGAGTGTTTTGGGACAAAGCGTGATCACTGAAATAATGTTTTATAGGTGTCCTCGTGGATGGTAGAAGATTGAACTTTACTGTACTGGCGCAAGGTGTATTTGTCGCCTTCGAAGGCTTGGGGGTAGAAAAGTGCACAGCTTTGTCGCCAGACAAGCCACTTGTGAATTTTGTTCTAACCGAAGGTGTTTTTGCTTTATCGTTAGATGTCGTACTACCAAAACCTGCCGCATCCTCCTGTTTCGCCGAGGTTGCAGATTTCGAACGTGACAAGTCAGTGTTGGACGGAATCTTCTTCGGCGGTCCTAAGGTTTCCGTTATGTCTTGTTTCGACACCTTCTGAAACGGGCACTGCTGCGTCTTTTTCATTGCACTTTGATTTTTGCTCGAAGCAGCCGTCTCATTGGATGCGGAAGAAAACTCGCTTTTATTTCTGCAACAAACAAAAATTACTCGATTCTCGTAAAATTCGACGACCGAAGGCGTGAAACGCGCGTCGAATAAAATGTCAAAAAAAAAAAAAAAAAAAAATTATTCCCGGAACGGAAATATTCAGTTTTTCAGGTTGTATCGCGTAAATGAGACCAGGATGCAACATATATCTCGCTTGCAATACCCTGAAAATATATCATTCGCGCGATTTTTAACTTGACAGCAAAACTCTCAACCGTCAAGTGCAGCCACTAAACGCGCAACGGTTGTCGAGCCGAAAAACAAACGTCAAGTTGAATTATTGCTCACGCTTTTGCGACGGGAACGGCGTTCTCCTTGTTGGAATTCCTCGGCGAGGTTGAGAAGATCGCTTCGCAGTATCCGTGAGCGGACGATTTCATGCTGTGGTAAGACATTTCTCGATAGCAAAACTTTTTGACGAAAATCTTGTTTTTGACGCTCTTCCACGGAACACAATTTGATTTTTGCGACCTAACTTTACGAATCCCGGGCTTTCGTCCATAGAACGCGAACACGCATGTAGACGCGCAAGTGAACTTCGAGAAAAGTTCGTCCCGAGGCTGCTCTCTCCGCGACCAATCAGCGACCGCTGAGTATATCTCCACTTTTCCTCACAATTGCTGCGTTCGGCAGAACAAGCTTTGCGGCACTCGAACATGATTGGTTCTTTACCCTCAGAACCGTCGAGTGTCCGACAAGACGACAACTCGGCGATTGTTCCGCAGAACGCAACCCAATGTCTCGCCGTGTAACGGAAATTAACGGCGCCTCTGACGTCCAAGTAGCAGAGAAGCGAAACTGAGGAAACCGCCAACAAATGTTTTTGGCGACTCGTCGTAGCGGCGATGGCGGCTTTTTGTTCAATAAAAATGAAAACGTCTCGGACCTTCTTTTGTTGCAAAGTGTATGTACGTAGGTATCTATCATATAATATCTATTGACATAGAAGACTATTATTTTTTATTTTTAAAACTTTTTAAAACACAAGTCCAGAGAAGTAAGATTAATAATAAATATATTCATTGTGCGGTTTTCAAAGAATTGGCTCGTGTTATTTATTCAAATAACGTCGTCGAGAAAAAAAAAAGGAATGTGTTTTTTTTTTTTTTTATCATCTGCGTATCATAAATCAGTGTACGTCACATTTTTCACCTACACGTGTAATAATAAGTTTTTGTTACAATCTAATGTATACGCAATATACATATACATATACATGTAATCTACATACAAGTTAAATTATGTTTATAATAAGAGAATGCACATTTTATACAATATATTTATATCATGTTGACGCGTTGCGATCGCTTAGATTGTTTCAAAGATAAAAGTTAAAAAAACAAAATGTGTGCACAGCATATATTACGTGCGACAGGTGTAATGAAAGAGGAGGAGAGGAAGGATTGTTGTTGTCGAGGCGATCGTTTCAAAATCCGGAAGCGGAGTCGAGTAACAGATCGTCGTTCACGATTTGACTTATCGCCACCGTCACCGAGTTATCGTAATCGCCGCTGGATATCAGCCGCACCGACGTCACGTCGTACGCCACAAGTTCTCTTATATCTGAAATAAGATCAGAACCTGCGTTATATAAAAAAAAGATGCTGAAGTTTTTTGTCGAACAGATAGAATGAAAGATAAGTGTAAAAAAAATCATTGTTATACATATATTGTTTTATCTCCAGATGTTAATTAATCCAAGAACTCGTCTACCTGGTTTGGAGTCGATGCCGCAAATGGTGTCGATCACGTCGAGCTTCGTCGTGTCGAGCCCGCGGCTGCCTCCGATCTGCACCAAATCGCGCGGACTCCTCGTTCCGCACTTGAAACACGATGATTCATATCGTATATAAATAAAATAAAACATTGAACGTCCGCAACTATGACAAAATCAAAACGCGCGGTCGACCTTGCAACTAAACTTACTTTGCGCAAAGTGCCGGTTTCGGTGGTGGTGCGGGCGACGCTCTGCGAGACGCCGCCGACTCCGAGCGCGATAACCCGCACGACACCGGGATATACCGCTATGAGGGTGCAATTAATCCGTCTGCCGTAATTGCGAATCGTGAACGGATCCGTCGTGCTGACCGACAGGATATTGCAGGCTGAAAAAAACGAGACATTTGTCAAAAGTCTGCGTACAATCCGATTCAAAGTTTGTTAAAAAAAAAACCAACGTTATTTTCTTTATTTGCGAATTATTTATCAGGTGTATAAAAAAAAAACAAGTTTAATTATCTCATTGTTAAGTCGACTTTGTTCGACTCACGTCTCGGATTCTTCGGATATTTCGCAAACACAACGAAGCCTTTTTCGGACGAAGGTATTTTGTACTGGAGTAGCGCGACGTTTTGCGAACTCGAGAAAGTTTTCCTGCGCCATCCGTTTTTGCCGCAGAACTCGTTCACCCTCTCCTTTACGGGTAACATATGATCGGCCTCGCTCGGAAATACCTCGCCGTTCAACTCCCAGCCGTCGATCACCTTGTCAGGATTCGATTTTACATTGTTTCGTGTCGTGCGAAAATGTTATTTCATTGTTTTAATTTTTTTTTTGTCGTGCCGACGACAGATATTTGTCTTTCGCGACGTTGCCCGCTGCGCGTGACACACGAGGGATCGCTCGAATTTATCCGACAGGAGTTTTCCATTAATAGCAACACGCGGCGAGAACACAAACTTTGCGAAAAATTCGATTTTTGCGAAACTCGCTGTTACAAAAAAAATGTTGTTTCGTTATTGCAGCGTCAACGAGCGCAGATGGCAACGACGAGAGGGAGATCTATTGTTTTAACAATTACATCCGACGACATACCGCCAAAAGTCCGTGACGTTCGCAGGGAACGTCGTAGCTCTGGAAATATAATTCTACAACGCGATCCGGATCGGTTAAAAAGTAAATGCCGCAAACCTCGTCGTTGTCGGACTGAGACACGTAAGAGAACGGTCCGCTGTCCGAGGTAACGAACATACAGTCTGTAAAATTCAGAATATCAGTTTTTATATTTTAATACAAGAGACACACAGATGGAAATATTTATTTTTACATAATTCCGGAAAACAACACCGCGATTGCGCACCGTGGCTGTGTCGGTGAACGGCACCAAGAGAGGTACACGTAGAAAATTCATACTTACGCGAAAAATTTATACTAGTTCGACTTGTTGTGTTACGGACAACTACCCCACAGTTCTCAGCCATTAACACACGGATCGCACAACTGGCGCAGTGACGCAATTACCGCCTCAATTATGAAGTTTACAAGCCGTTTAATTGCGCCGACCGCGCAACCACAATGTTCGGTTTCGAACGTGCATATTAATTGATTTTACATATCGCAACGATAAAGTGTCATTTACAAGAGTACCGCGCTTCCTCATTACCTGTGACTGGCCGATAATTTTCACGAGACGGATTAAACGAAGCCTTCGCTCCTATCTCGTAAGCCAAGATATTGGCAGCTTTGTTCGACACCTAAAAATTAAGTGAGATTTTCTCCAATGTAGATTTTATTTGCTCGTTATAAAATTCAAAGAATTGCATTAAAAAAAAAAAAAAAAAAAAAAAGAGAACGAGAGATTGACATTTGCTTGAGTGTAAAAAAGGTGTGGCGAGAAATTTATGTAATTAAACTTTCTTCTTTTGAAGATGATAATGACATAAAAAATCTGTCGCGTAAAATGGGGAAGAGATAAGAGATACAAAAACGTTGAGATGAAAAAACATCTGAGCGATATCTGAGAGAGAAGAGCGCGAACTGACAAAGATTAATAATATGATTATATAGACGATGGAAAAAACTCATTAAAAAGTTGGCAATCGACGTCGCTTGTAACATTATCTTCGAGTTCACTCAAAGTTTTATCGAAATAGTCAACGCGCTTCACTCGCGTCCAATTTTTTTTTTATTTAGCTTGTTTCGAGTTCCAAACCGCGTGTATTGTAAAATACCTCGGCGCGTGAAGTTGCTTCAACAACATCTTGAACAATGAACAATTTTATATAGAATTTTATACTCGCGTTGTTTGTGTAATTTTTTTTTTCTTTCCAAATTGAAATCTCCGTTGGAACATGTAACCAAATTTTTCCGAAAGCGTAATATTGCAAGCATCATCGAATCGCTAATTAAACTGTCGCGACAAAAAAAAAAAGGAGCTTGTTTTATCAGACACGAAAGGCCAGAGAGTGACTCGGCCACATACATAGGCGATATCTATTTACAACGGTAATTTTATTTTTATCGAGTTTTTGTTACGCTAAAGAAATTCTTAAGTGAAAAAGCCTCTCGGGGGATGTTAATGAAAGAAAGTATTAACAATAATTTTATTAATTATCATATTATAACGTCTAGGTTTTATATTTTTTGTTAAATGTGTATTCACAGACAGGGGCACATTTACCTGTTGGTGACGGTGATCGTTGCTGATCGTTGCTCTCGCGATGTAACACATCGCGTTGCCGATGATGACCAGGAGGATCGACCTGAAGATCGACTTGCAGAACATCTCACAAACGCGACGTGAAGTAAGTTTGCAGACCACACGCAAACCACGAGAACTGAATCCTCTGGCTCTTTTACTCTGGATCGCAAATCAAATGTGAGCACGAACCAAGCGCGGCAGGTGTTCTGACGGCGTCGCGACCCACGACATCCCTCTTATAGCCATCTCGTGCAACCCCCTCGTCTCGTCCTGGCTCTACGCGCCACCCCAAACCCTTATTGCTACGTACAGCACGTTGAATTTGGAAACGCGGAGGCATAATGTGAAATTGTTTCTCGGGTATCCAGACGAGCAAAAATATCCCATTCCGGTTGCATAATAATCCTTGTATATGTGTGTGTGTGTTTTATAACAATATTAAGAGGTACGTTTAAAAAAAATGTATTCTTTTGCCAGGAAGAGATTTGCATCATTTATTCGAATGTTTGAATTTTATTAGACATTGTTCTCGTTTACTCGGCGCACGGTGATCGTGAATATCCAAATATCTCTTTCGTCCATTCTCTTCCTCTGTCGTTTTTCCAACGCACATATTGACGAAATTCTATACCGCGAAAAAATCATTAACGCGGCGTTCGGCGTTTGAATGTTCCAGAGAGAAAAAGAGAGAGAGAGAGAGATCGACGATTCAAATATTCTTCTATAATACTAATGTTTTATTAGAGCAATGCTCGTGTGCGTGTTCGACATTTATACATGCGCAGCGCGGTTTTGAGTGGCAAGAACAGGAGACGCGCGCGTCAACTCGTCAGCGAGATGGACGTTAACCGATTATCCGATATTAGCGCAACCTAGAGAAATTCGCCGTGAATATGTATATCGAAGTACACAACGCTTCGACGTTATCTCGTCGGGCTTAATTCCGAAGTCGTAATAGAGATCGATGTTGACGGCTCTGGTGGCTACTTACGCGGCGCTGCGCTTTGCTCGCGCAAAGCTTTACAAATGACTTTCTGAAACGCCAAGGGAAAATGAATTATTCTCCTCTCTTCGGGAGGACGATAATCAAATCGAAATGTAAGTTCGTCGTTATTGTTAATTAATTTTTATTAATTATTTTGCAAAGTCTCTTCTCTCTCTCTCGATTTTTTCCCTCTTTTTTTTCCATATGTACAATCACAGAAATGAATGTTAATACAAAGACACGGTCATTTTGACTGGTAATTTGTTTATTATAATAAATCTAGTTTCTCTGCTACACCAGTAAAATGCAAAAGTAAAAAAAAAAAAATAACAATTAATAATCATCACGGGCTCTGATCTTTAAACTAATAAATGAATGTATACATGGTCGCAAAGAGCTCTTTTAGCTCTATTTTTTTTTTTTTTTTAACTAATGAATGAATATGTGATCGTAAAGAGCTCTTTACGACCACACATACATTCATTTATTAGGTTAAAAAAAAAAAAAATATTTGAATTGTCAAAACAAATATTGCGCGTGTCACAACAGACTTTCGTTTTTTTCTTGTCTTTACGCACTTGGTGGTACCAAAGTAGTCCGCGGATGTCAAAATCATCCCACTTGACGGTGTCTATTTAAATGTAAATGGTGAACATTATATAAGCGTGTTTTCTCTCGAAGAAGAAGAAGAAGTGAAACGCGAAATGCGGCGTATTTTGATGATGACACATGTGAATAATAAAACAACTTCGATAACTTTACTCTTATCTCACTTTGCTAGAATCTAAAAAAAAAAAAAAACAGAAATTACGAGAGAGAAACCCGAGAGAAAATACATCCTTTCGGAAAAAATGCATCTCTTCGTGTTTCTCTTCTCGTTTCCTCTTCCTCAAAATACAAACAAATTTTCTCTCAATTTATATGTATTTTTTTTTGTGATCTTGATAAGAATGCGACACACGTCTCGGCAAAACTGTGCGATTTTCATGTTTACGATTAAGCGCGGAGAGTAGTCACGCACAAAATAGAAAACAAACATTACCATCGGCAGAGTCTGCGAACGCCGTGTAACTTGTCGATTTGCAATTCCTCACGCAAGCGTCGGACGTAAGCGGATTAGATCTAAAATATCGGTAAAAACACGCGGTCGCCGATTTGCGCGACAATCTGCCTCTCACAAAGGAAAAAGTAGAATAACAATGTCTCTAATTTGTGTTTTTTTTTTTTTTTAAGGAATTTCTTTTTGATAACATAATTTTGCGAAATAATAGTGAATTCAGCTTGTGTGTTATTCCACAATACGCGCAGCGGCCGTTGAAACCTTTGTTATTTCTGCAAAAGAGAAAATCCTTAATACTTAATGATGGTGCGGAGGCATGTATGCCGGATAACGTTCCTCTTCTTCGGGAAACACTTGATGACTCCTGTCGTGCCAAGCCTCTATCGGAGAGTGATAAAGTCCGTAATTGACGCCACTGGTGGCTATCTTTTTCAGACCCTGTATGCTGGATAATATCAGAGCCATTTTGGCGAGGATCAGAGCCTTGCCGCCCAACACGGCGAGAAACTGGAAGCCCAACGGTATGAAGACCGAGCCCAACAGCATCAGGCCCATCATCATCATCGGCATCATGTGATGACGGTGACGATGTCGACGTCTTCGGCCTGTGTTGTTGAGAGACGTAAGAATGAAATTTATAATGAAATTTATAATGAAATTTACTACGCAATCCGCTCTGTTTCTATATATGGTCTGTAAACCAACCTTGCACGATATTGCTACTCAGATCTGGTTCGGACGTGTTGGTAGCTGTCTTGAACATACGATCCAGGTCGACCTTGAAAGCATGAGTACGCAGAACGCGTGTTAATCGATTCCAGATGATCGTCGGCCAACTGGCATCGTCTCCCAATCTGTCGTACGATAAAGAATTGTCTTTGACGAGAACATCGTTACGCGTGTTTACACAATTATCGATTCTACTTCGAAAAAAAAAAAGCGAGACAACGCCAAACAATCAGGTATGTCTTTACAATTCATTTTCTGCTCCTTTTCTCTCGTTACATTTGTCAAATTAAATTGTGATTTACAGTATGTTATTTATTTGTGTATAAAAAAAATTATTATACTTAAGTATACTTGATCTATTTAATCGTAAGTTATGAAAATCAATCTCACTTAGAGTCCGTGCTGTTATCGTCGTTCGAACGAAAGCGGATTAGATTGACGCCATCGAATACCGTGATGACGTCGTCGTCGAGAAGAGCGTCCAAAGTCTCGATGGCTCTCTGCTGCACGCATTTCCGAAAGATCTCCAGTAATTCATCCTGACCGGAATTGTTCTGGATCTCTGACGGGCAATTTTTTAACATAGACCGTAATCCGGAATACCATTTGGTTCTGTCGTCGCAGCTGGCTCTTACAACCGCGGTCAGTGTGAGAACGAGAACTTGGAGAGTACGAGAGTACATCTGTGAAGTTGAAAAATGCAACTTGTGTCGTATTGGAAAATTTGAAATACAAAACTTGCGTATAAATTTTTTTGTTTTGTTCTTTTTTTCTTTCTCTCGAAAGTATAGAAGAGCGCCTTAGAGTTTAAAAAAAAAACAAAAAAAAAAAAACATTAATTTTGCCAAATCAATTGCCACACTACAATTTTGTCGGAAACAGAATTTTGAAAGATTGTCATCAAACAATGTTTCCATGTTTTCTTATTTTGAACAACGCAGTTCGCTTTTGCAATCGATGTTTCGCGCGCGATCGTTATCACAAGAGCGTACATTAGGATTGCGGTCGCTTTGCTCATTCAAGCATTTCGTAACGTGAACAATAATAATAACAATAATCGGTTATCTTTCGTAGACTGTGCTTAGAACGTTTGTTTTAATTTGTAATACGATTTTTTATGTTTATATTGTTCTTTTTTAAATGATACAGCGCAAAACTTTTTACTATGTACAAAAACATTTATCGCAAGCAGTATTTTTCTAGCTGAAAAGCGTTTCGCATATATCATACGTGAATATCGCACGCAAGTCATTCAGTTTGTGCAAGTGTGTGTGCGTGTGTGTGTGTGTATGTATGATATTTGCATGCCAGTCGGTCAAGAATCATCTAGAATACTCTTAAGAATATACGTTTCTCAGGTTCTCTCTCTCTCTTTTTCTCAAACAAGTTCTCTCTAAACTCGAGAAAATTTCTCCGCCAGATGGCTACGAGCGAAATATCCTTCTCGTATTCAAGTTTTACCGTGACTGTTATATAAGGGACCAAACAGCGAGGATTAATTAAGATCATACTTCACAGGATCAGTTCTGTAGGAGTAGGTCTCATACCTCATCCCTAACATGGGAGTTGATACAACCACGATGACGAGAGGAAGCTCACTTTCCTGAGCGTGAGAACGACAGTAGTTCCCGACTTGTCGGATGAGCTCTGTCATCTATGATCGTTCACTCTCTGCACTCAGTGCAGGGGGGATGGAAAGTCGGGTTTTCTGAGTGGTTCCCCTTTTATAAAATTCAAATAAAAAAACACTTTTCCGAGTTGCAGCGAGAACTAAAATCTACTTTTTGACGAACAAGTTTGTTTTTCGTCTAAGATCGTAGATGGAAGTTTTCTATCTGGTGTGTTACATTTTGTTTTTGAGAGACAAGTTTGACAAAATGCACAGAGTGGTTGGTACACTGTTGATTCTAAGAGGTTTTCGAAAAATTTTAAATTATCCGCACGTAAATGTGTTTAGGGAATATCAGAAACAAGCGTTTAACTTGAAATCCACTTTTGTAGAATATATTATTTCTGTTTCTAAAAAAAATATTTTCTTTTCAATAAGTAAAACGTGTAACTCTGTACAAATGCGGAGAAACGATATATCCCAAAAATTCACTTGTTTTTGGCGTGAGAAAAGTCCACTTTTTATAAAATATCCGATGAAATTTTTTTTACCTCGAAAGATCGGAACTCCTCCGAGAGAAGACCACACACTTAACGGACACGTCGCGGTGCACTGCGAATGAATATACGATCGTACGGACGTTTTACCGTCGCGCGTACATTTATACGTGCAGAAAATAGACTAAGGTGCCGTGCAGGTGATCATTACGAGTCATCGAAGGGCATCAAGGTAGCGGTCAAAAGGCGGCCGGACTTCACGCTCGGACGATCACTCTACGCAATCACCGGCAAAAAAACCGTGTTAGTACTCGACTATATGACAATCCGGATACCGGCGATTTTCCTTCTGATGACGATGGACGGAATCCATCGATTTTCCGATAACTGTGATTACACCGTAATGAATATCGTTATATATATATATAACGATATGTATAAGAAAATCGGATGTTGGAATTTTATTTTTATACATTATAAAATATATACGCGCGTGCAAAACAAAACTTCAGTATTTTACTGATCAAGAAATGAGAACCTTACCAGCCAAACGATTCGGTAATTAAATTCAGCTCGAAACTTGTTACGTGTGTTATAATCTACACGTTTAAAAAAATAATTATTTTACATACATCCAGCCTTCGAGGTCCTCATTTCTTGATTGAGATTGATTATAAAATACATGTGCGTTTTATTATTTCGTATAAATGTTTTTTCGTATATGTATATTTCATCGTTTCGTTGATACATTGTACTTCGAATCGAGTTTTCATACACGATGGAAGTTCATATCGTAACAAGCACCTTAAACGTAATTTTGAAGGTATAAAAAAATATTTAGATAAAAAACAAAGTTTTTTATGTACAAATTTACGGACGCGGTGGAAGTCTGCGAGAGAGATCCAAGGTTTGTCGAAATTCTCCGTAAGTGATCACTCGAGGAAACAAAATTACGCAGACTTTACCGCAATACGATCGTCAAAATGCGTTGTTACGGCACGTTACGTTTTACAAATGTACGAGTTGTAACTGCAGACCGAGTAATTGTCGTCCGGTATTTGTTCGTAATCGTCGTGACCACTCGCGCCCTCGTTCGATTTGATTCCCTTTACACCGTATTTGTTCCTGAGCATGGCGGAGGTGATGGTCACTTTTCGCAGATTCCACTCCTCTATGGACGTCATCGCGTTTTCCTCGCTGACGGGATTCATCGCGGAATTGTGGCGCGAAGGCACTACTGCATTGAACTTCAACGTGTGTTTGCACGCGTAATCGTCGTAGTTGTCGGTCCTGTTGAAAATCGGCGCGTTGTACTTAACCACGCGCGATCGCACAGACACGCAGAGACTGTCGACGGGATTGCCGTTTTCGCTCTCCGCGTTGCGAAGCGACGGCAATCTCCGAGCGGAGCACGGCGAGTTGTTCATCGTCCTCTCGCGCGGAACACTGTCGCAGTGCCGTGATGTCTGGCTCGAGGAGGTATGCGCCGCGTTACCGCTCGTCGCTCTCCCGGGAAAGCAGTTGACGTTGCCCGACACCACGTTTCTGGCGAAGCGCATGTCCGTCGCGTTAATATTCACGGATTTGCACGACGACGGTACCTGCGACGCGACGTTCCTGGAGAAATACTGCTTGCCGCTCGCAAAACAAGAAGACGAAGGAACGGAGAAACTCTCCGACGATTTCGAGTACGACTCAGATCTTTTAACGGCTAACGTCGTCATCGACGACATCGTAGACATGGGACTTTGAGCCTGTGAATTGCACACGCAAGTTAGTCGCAAAACAAATGTGAAATAGAAAAACATTTTTTTTTTTCAGCGCAAAAATTTTGACATTTGCAAGAAGAGAAACTTACTTTAGGCATCCCAGACCTGATGCATTGCGCCAACATGATGTCTTCTTCCTCCTCCGAGAGTCCGACATGATGGTCTTCGTAGGGCAGACCTTTTTTCGTTACATTTTTTCTCTGCTCTACGTATCTCGGCTGAAAATACGGCGACGCGGTCGTGCGCATGTTCATCGGTTTGGTGTTCTCCATGGGTTGCGATAACGGCAGTCTGATTGACGGTGATGTGCCAAGTCTCGCCTGAAAACAATAATTTCACATGAAAAACCTAGTTAAAGTGCACAGCATAATGTGCACATAACCGGTTCTTTTTACAGTTTGAAAAAAAAACCTTCGTTATAACGACCTTTGGCATCGCCGATTGTATGCATTCTGTCAACATGGCCTCGTCATCCGAATGATTCGGACTGTCGTCGGAAAACTCGTCCGGATATCTCAGTGTCGCGTCGCGTGGCGACTTTGAGCACAAGATAGGATTCTTATTCCTGTGACTTCTCTCAACGGGCGAGGACAATGGGGTGCCGCATGTGTCAAATTTGTGAGATGACGACTCGGGCTTTTTCGCAAATAAAATACTATTCGTAGGAAGCGGAGGTATCTGTCTCGCCTGTGTGAGAGAGAGAGGGGGAGAGAAAAGAGAATACAAGTAGATTAAAGAAGTTTATATCTTGACAATTGTTCTAACACACATCTGAGAATTTTCTCTACATCATATGAGTCACCAAGTTACGAACACATACCTTGCCCGATTGAATACACTCGTCCAATATCTTCTCGTCGTCGCCCGAGAGATTGGCACTTTCGTCGAACAAGTCGTTTCTGTGGCAGTCAATCTCAAGCGACTTGTCCTGCTCGATCGTCTCTATGTCCTCTTGCACACTCGGCATCGAGAGGGCGGACAGATTGGACTGAGATCCAACCGGAGATATATCAGCGGGTGTGTCCTCCGTGCAGTACACGTGTACGGTATCCGAAGCGACGATCTCCATCGACGTTCTCGTCTTCGACGTGTTGACGGTCGCCTCGACCGGAGACGCGTGCGGGTCCGATCTGCTCGAAATAGAATTTCTCGGATACGAGACTAAGATACTTGGCTCCGATTGCGCGGATTTCTGCGAGCTGAGCGTTTTCAACGACTGTTTGTATCTGCAAACGCATCAGAAAGAGAATATATCAACAAAAAAATTTAAAATAGATGATAAAAATTTACAAATTTTACCTATTTTGAATTCCCATGTTGATGCAAGCAGCCAACATGTCATCGTCGTCCTCGTCATCGCTCACTTGCTCGTCCTCCTTCGCTTGAGCCTCGGGGCTGCTCACCGCCATATTGAGCATATCAGTTTCGAGTTTCTCAACATTCTTTTCGTCCGCGTCCGGTGTTTTTTCCGATCTGCAATACGTCTCGGCGACGATATCAGGCAGTTTGACCTCGTCGTCGATCGTGAGAGAGCTCAGACTCGTCGCGGTCGAAAATTCGATCGGCGTCGATTCTTCCTTGAAAGTTGCAACCTCGTCTTCGAAAACGCTGTTCCCCCCGACGCTCTGCGGTTTGGAGAATGCTGCAACGCGTTTATAAAAAAAAAAGAAAACAAAATTCAGAGATTTAAAGTCTTCCAAGTGGATAAATATTCGAAATTTTCGTTGAACTGATATCGTTATTACTGTCGTCACATTTTGATGATCAATAGCATTGCATACATAAGTGTCGGACCGATGGTCTTACTGCTTCTTCTTGTATCTTTGACACGAACTCAGGGTTCTGCGTCTTGTGATTGCGTGGACTGGGTAAGGCCGTTTGCGTGGGCGAATCCGGCAGTTCGCTAGGCGAGACCACGCCGCTGGTTCTCCGGCTGAAGACAAAAACCAATTGTTATCACAGACAAAAGTTCATTAAGTTTTGCACCGCGGCAAAAACTTTGTTTTATATACAAAAAAACTTACCTGAAATCGCTGACAACGGAACTACGATCGTCGTGAATAGAATGTTGTTCAAATCCGCTCAGCGATCCGAGCGAACTACACCGCGAGAACATCAGAGGGGTTTCTTCCGTGTAATAATCTTGGCCGCCAAAAGTCACCATTTTTCCTACAATTAACAATCGCACAGATAAGCGTGCGTGTTTCCTTACGTGTTTTTGTCAGTTCAATACAAACCTTCCTTGTCCAACACACGTGGATTGTTTTTGATCTCGGGAGAATTGTCGTTTTCCGGGGACAACTCTATCTGATTGCCGTCCAATCCGAGAACGCTCTGTTCGTCGTTTTCCAATTCCTCCTTGTTAACCGGAGGCGAATCCACTTTGGAAATGTCCGCGTTATCCTTCTGAGGCGTTATCGCACTGTTCAGAGAACTTGGCGAATTGGCACGCGAGAAACTCTGACAAGCGCCTTCTTCCTCGTAATAAACGATCTCCTTTTCCGGAGTCACTTGTCCGGGATTAAGAACCGCGGTGTCCTTGACGCTTTCCTCTTCCAGCTCCTTTGTCATCAGACTGTCTTGCTCGTCGCACACGTTGGCGGTCTCGGTCTGTTTGATGAACGACACCGGACCACTTTTGACGGTCGCTTCGACGATCTTCTTCGGCAATTTCTTCGGAAGGTCGTTCTCTTTCACATCCTCGACCCGGAGATCCGACATAGAAGTGGCGGTGGAGAAATTGAAGGGCGTCTCGTAGGGTGTTCCCTCCGTGCAGTAGGTCTTGACGGTGTCCTCTTGCTCGCTGCCCGGAAAGTATTCCGTGTTCTGCTTCTCTTCCTCGTCGGTGTCGTCCTCGGCGTATCGCAGACTGTAGTCCGTGGGCTGATCGAGATCGGTCTCGGCGTAGTCGCTGAACAAATCCACTTTGGAGTCGCGCTCGACGAACTCCTTCTTCGGCACGCCGCTGCTCGTCTGCATGCCGCCCTTGGCCAGGTGGTTCTGCGACGGTACATTTCTCTCAACGTACTTCTTGCTGTAATCGACCGGTTGATCATTCGCGTCCTCGTCATACGCCTCGACGTTATTCATGTTTCACGCTCTACGACACTGAAATTTTTACTCAAAAACCTCGCGCTATGAGGACCGAAAAAAAAAAAAAAAAAAAAACGAATCTTCAACTCCAAGCGCAATCAGGCATGTGAATTACTTGACGTGATAAATGTAGGTATAAGGAAAAAGCGAGAAGTGTGAAAAAATATTTACATTACGAGCACCGGAGGTGTCAATGGAACATCAACAACGCTCGTTCCACGAAGGACAAAAGATCAGCTGAAACGAAAGGCAAACATCGCCGGAGGTCGGGAGTAGAAACTATACGCAGCCCTCTCGTGGTGAAGACGCGAAGCGCGCGCATTGCGACGACGAGGAGGAGAGAAGATGCGCGAACCTTTCGACCAACCAATTACCACCGTTCTCGACCTGGAGGAATTATAAAACCGAGCACCTCGTCTTCAAATTTTCGTGAGCCGTGCGTGCGAAAACAGGCGGTGACAAATAGCTTAGAATGGCGTATGGACTAACTTGAGGCGGTCCTTTGAGCCATATATGGCACCAAACCAAACCAGGCGGTGAAAAATAACCATCGGAACCGAACCAGTCCGTGTGCCGCATTCGAAGGGCGCGCGGGATTGGTCGTTCGCGGCGCGCACATGTGGATTGGCTCGTCGGGGTGGTGGGCGGGTGGGTGGAGGCTCTATCGATTTAAATTTGGTTTGCCGGTGCGCCGCGTGTCAATAGCAAACGCAGAGCCGTCGCTCGCGCGTTACCAGCCCGCATTTAAGGGAGAATCCGAATTCTTATCACGCGCGGATATTTAAAGCTTTGCGTGGTATTCGGGCCCGGGTGCGTGCGAGAGGTGAACATGCACGAGCGAGGGAAAAAACACGAGACGGAAACGGCGCACGCGGGCGAGCCGATCAAATTCGAGAGCGCCGTCCCGAAAATCAGGTCAGTTCTTCCCGGCGAAGTTTCTTCTTCGTCGCGTTCTCTTTCTCTCTTCTCTCCCCCGTAAGTAACAGCGGACGACGCGCGTGTATACACGATGCGCACGTATTCTCGGATATACAATGTCGCTCTCTCGTGTATACACGCACGAAGAGATGTCCTCTCGTATGTGGGTGCGTGTGTGTGTGTGTGGGTGGGTGGTTGTGTGCGATTGCGCGCGGGGAATTGTGCCGGCGCGTTGTGCAGCACAGCAGCCCCGTGCGTGAGTCGCGTGGCGTTTAATTGCGCTAACGACCACACCTCTTGTCGCGTGCTTTTATCTGTAAGAAAAAAAAAAAAAACTATGGTTTATGACTCACCAACCCACGCTCGCGCCGCGTAACTAGGCTTTATTTGTACATAAGTACTAGGTATATCTCATCGCGCTTTATCAACGTGACTTGCTCTCAATATCGCGACGTGTCGAGCGATAAGGGGATGCTCGTCCCCGGGACGACCTGCGCGCATCTCGAAATCCGTCGCAAGCTTTTACGTTCCGCGACGCGGTGGGTAACAAGCGATTGAATCGGACGCGGCGGCGAACAAAGTCGGCGAATGAAAAAAAGCGATTCGCCGATTGCGAGACCATCAACGGTCACGTGAGAAAAAAACGCGCGCCGAGATAAATTTGAAACCCGATTTGAATTCCTTGGTCCTATAAAAGGACACGATTTTCGAAAATTGGAAAATTGTTTTATCAATTTCGGGATGTTTGTGTGAAAATTTAACTGACAAATGTTTTTTTGTTTTTTGATGTTGAAGGCAGCAATTGCTGAGATGGAACGGCTGGGGCTACAAGGACTCCGGATTTCGTATAAACGACAAAAATTTGATAGAATTTACCGGGAACAGGTGAGTTCTTTTGTTAAATCTGCGCGAATTATTGCCGGAAATACTATTTTGCAAGAGCGAAATGTGCGAAATTACGTTTAGCGAAATTAAGTTGGTCGGAGACTCGTTCATTTCACGATCTGGCGACAACTTTACGAATTATCTCGTAGTTATTTTTAACGCGTTTGTAATTGCTAACCAATTACTTCTCGTTTTGTTATTATCATCATCATCATCAGTTTGTCTGATGAGGAAAACGCATTGTGTTTATTCCCATAAACAGATAAATTAAAACGTTTTGATTCCCCCCCCCCCCCCAGATCTATTGCCTCCGTATGTGAGTTTTTATGATTATATAATTGTATTGATAATAATATCGGAGTACGCAAAAGATCAATTGACGTAAAGATCTGGTAAAGAACTGGTACGCTGTAAATATTTAAATTTCCTCGTTCTTTTGTGTGTATTTATTTGAATAATTACACATATTGACCGTCTCGCTATTTAAAAACGTGTTGTCCGAGCGTGTAACAATTTCTTTAACAATTTTTCATTCGGAGGCGTTACGCGATCTCTCTGAATAATTTTGTCATCAATCATTTCAGTGATTATGATCGAGAGTTTTTGAAAATATGCAAATTCTTTTTACGAACAGAATCGTTTCTTTCAAAATGAGAAACATACCTAAAATGTTGTTTACTCCGGACGAAACATCTCGATATGATGACGCACAGAGTAAAAAAATAAATTTTAATAAATCTACATAAGAAAGTAAATTTTTAATCCACATGTGAGCGATTTTTAATGCGTTTGTAAATTTCATTCCGTTTGACGTCAGTTTTTTTAAATTATAATTGCAATAGAAATTAGCATAGAACAAACGCAAATGTTTGTAGCGCGATTGAAAGTGTAGCGCGAATCAAAAACGAGGAGATTGATCAGAACCGATCAGAGAACAGATTTCGATCTTGTACTTGCGATTTTCAGAATATAAACCAAATGTCAATAATAATTAAATTAAAAAATAATAAATAAAACTAAAGTAGCGTGTAAAAATATATGTAATTGTGTTGTTACATGTGTTGTTGATCAGTATATGTATCTTTTATATATATAACTTATTTTATTGTGTTTGCACAGATGTGTTATTACAGTCGGAAAATATTTGGCTAATGTAAACTTGCGTTTGTAAAACGGACTGTGACATACAAATACCATATGCATAATTTATGCGCATAAAAACTTATCAGTTGCGTATCTCATAATGATAATACTAATATGAGCGAAATAATGATCCCTTTCATGTGCGCGTGTTGTCGCAAACCAGACGTTTACTTGAAGATATTATGGTTTTTGCGAAGAAGTAAAACTCACAGTTTTTAAATATAAACAAGCGCGTATTACAACAAGCAATCTTTGTATCACATGTGGACAGTGCGCGACGTCTGACTATGAGTTGCGTGCAGCGCAATAGCATGAAATTTATATTACACGCAAAATAGCTACGAAATTACGTCACAAGCGATTGTTTAGTTTGTTAGAGTTTTTGTAATCAAATGAATATTACGGATTTTCCGTTCTTCTTTCCGAAATTACAAGCGCAAAAAAAAATGTTATCTTATCGATTATATTACGCTTTGAGTTTTTATGCAGATTACACATTCAACATTAATTCAATATCTCAAAAACGCTGATGTTAAGATTCATAGCCTCGCTCGAGTGCGGGACCGCGGTAACAAATTTATCTGTATTTATCAGCGCCTGTAATAAAAAAAAAAAAAAAACAGTAGACTAGATATATTGCACATTTTAATACAAATTTATTAATTGCAAGTTTACTCTCAGTTTGTTTTTTTACAGTTTGTATCTCGTGATAAAATGTTCAGTCTTGAGATACGAGATGCAGATAAGTTGGTTTTTTTTGTATATGTTGAATATTTTACATACAAAAAAGATGAAAAATTCAAGAATACGAAATTTTTATAATTTAAAAACTTAATTTGATATACTGTATGTGCATTGCTTTACATGTTTAAAAAGAAAATAAAAAACGAAATCTCAAGCACGTGTTGATAAAAGTCAATTGCTTTTTTAAATCGTTTTATCACCGTCATATAATTTTGCAATGCAGATATCCAATTGGAAACCTGGAACTTCCGTACTTCACCAAGTGGTGCGAAGAGGTATTCGACGTGTCGTGGGACTCGAAAGCACCGATTCGAAACTTGCCGACAGATTTTCCAGATCCTATCCTTTCGCCGGACTTGCTGAAAACGATCCAGGACTTGAATATTGATTATTCGACGGACGGTCTCGATCGTTTGTTCCGGGCGCACGGCCACACGTTGCGAGAAATTTATCTACTGAAACACAGTACTTACGAAAGGATACCGGACATCGTCTTGTGGCCAAGTAAGTTGAAAAAAAAAAAAAAAAAAAAACTATTTAAATTTTTATTCAAAATTTTCTTTATACTATTTCTTCTTCGGGCTATTCAAAAAAAAAGAAAATAATGATAACTTTTATCGCATACGTACAAAATAAAAAGTTGAACTATGTAACGTAGCTTAATTCATTACATCGCGCGAAGCTACCTTTCAAACAGAGCAACTTGAATAATAAATCGTCGCGGTGCGCAACAGAGGTCTTTCGCGGAAATAATTCATTCGATATATCACCCATGTGTGCATATAACAAGTGCAATCGATAAGGTCTGGTTTACGCATTTCGCAGTAGTTAGGCCTGTGCCGGAACACCGATAAAACCATTAGAAAAACCATTAGAATATCAATGATTCTGTTCCTTAATGATATGTTCACTTAAAATCCGAACACTTTTGTTTCCTTCTCTCACTGCTTGTCTCATAATATAATTTTTGCTTCGAGAAAATATCTCCTCTGCGTACAGATCTATTGCGCCATATTATAACAATTTCAGCGTATGTTTTTTTTTTTTTTCGATTCTGTATCTTCACAACAAAAATTCTATTTTTTCGACTATGTAAATTTTTCTTCATTACATATTCATATTTTCATTACATTCATATTTTCAGAATGTCACAACGACGTTGTTGCAATAGTCAATATATGCGCAAATTACGGAATCGTGTGCATACCGTTCGGCGGTGGTACGAGCGTGAGCCGTGCGACTTATTGTTCTCCGGAAGAACGCCGAACGATAATATCGTTGGACACGTCACAAATGAATCGGATATTATGGATAGACGGAGACAATTTGTTGATATGCTGCGAGTCGGGCATAATCGGTCAGGACTTGGAGCGTCAGCTCCGTCTTCACGGATTTACATGCGGACACGAGCCCGACTCTCATGAATTTTCCAGGTACACAAAAGCGGCGTATTTTTTTTTTTCTCTCGTCTTTCTCCGACATCGCCGACGCGAGTGTCAATATTTGAACAAAAAAAAAAGGGAATCTCTCACGAGACATTTGTAAATACACGGAGATTGAAAATGACGTCGTATCTTAGTTTAGGCGGTTGGGTGGCGACCAGAGCGAGCGGCATGAAGAAGAATACGTACGGTAACATCGAGGACCTGGTCGTCCGAGTGCGTATGGTCACCGGACGAACGGAGGACCCGGTTATCACGCTGGAAAGGAACAGTCTGGTGCCCCGCGCGTCTTGCGGTCCGGATTTCGATCACGTGATTCTTGGCAGCGAAGGAACCCTGGGCGTTGTCACGGAAGTCGTGCTGAAGATACGGCCGCTACCGCGGATCGTGAAGTACGGCAGTATCGTGTTCCCGAATTTTCAGAGTGGCGTTCAGGCGTTGCGAGAGGTGTGTATCCATCGCGTTTTGCTTTCTCATTATTACGTTTAACATTCTGTCGACAAAAACGACGCATTTCTTGCTCATATGGCAGTTATCTAATGTCAAGACGAAAATAGCCACTTTTGCGGTGAATAAACAATTTTTAATTCAAGAGAGAGAGAGTAGGTAGGGCTTTTAACAAGTTGTGTCATAAATATGCATAGGTTGCGAAAGAACGATGCCAGCCGGCCAGCATACGCTTGATGGACAACGAACAGTTCCAAATGGGACAAACATTACGTCCAGAATCGGGCTGGGGCGGTTTGATACTGCAAGGACTCAAACAGATATACATCACTAGAATAAAAGGTTTCCGATGGGATCAGATGTGCGTGGCCACGTTGTTGATAGAGGGCGACGTGGCGGCGGACGTCACGGCTCAGGAACGAAAAATCTACAAAATAGCCGAAAAGTACGGCGGCATTCCGGCGGGCGAGACGAACGGCGAACGCGGATACATGTTAACGTTCGTGATAGCGTACATCCGTGACTTGGGGATCGAATACGGCGTGTTGGCGGAATCGTTCGAGACGTCCGTTCCTTGGAACCGCACGTTGTCGCTGTGCAGAAATGTAAAGTCACGCATAGTCAGGGATTGTCACGCGCGCGGTATTCGCAAGTATCTTGTTTCCTGCCGCGTCACGCAAACCTACGACGCGGGCTGCTGCATCTACTTCTATATGGCGATCAACTACTTGGGCGTGAAGAATCCCGTGGAGACTTACGAGGAGATCGAGCACGCGGCGCGCGAGGAGATACTCGCCAACGGCGGATCTCTGTCGCATCATCACGGTGTGGGAAAGATACGAGCGTCGTTTTATCCCGAAGCGGTCGGAGACGCGGGTGTTGCCCTTTATCGTGCGACCAAAGCTCATTTAGATCCGCATAACATATTTGCAACGGGCAATCTCGTATCGGAGTATAAATCAAAATTGTAAATCTCCACGCGTCACGTGTGAGCGCCACTTTTGGGACATCATAGAAAATTTATCTCGCGCCTCGTTAATGATATTTGTCAGTGATATTTGTATTACATTAGATGCTACGCATTGTGTGGCATCTTGTGTGCAACCTTTTATTGACTTACTTGTTAGTAACAAAATACTGGCAAATATCGTTAACAAATTTCTAGTGTTCAAAAAAAAGCTGATTTTTTTAAATTACTAAGAATGCGCGCACGAGTGGCGTATGTAAAAAAAAAAAAAAAAAAACTACGTAGAGAAAGATGACGAGTGTGAGAAACAATTGGTTACTGTCTTTTATTGACTCGTCACGATGGTATAGAAAAAGAGAGACTAGTTATACATAAATAATAATTACGCACCACGGTGTCGTTTGGTACAAACGGAAAATTTATAATAATATATTATTTATATATATATATATATATATATATATATATATATCGCGCGGTATTTGTATAAATTATTATAAACTAAACAAAAACACACGTTTACAGAAAAATATCTTAATTCTATTTCTATTTATATAATTATTTAATTATCGTACCGGTGTTCGAGTTGGGTACGATGTGTGTGTGTGTACGTGTATGTGTGTCATTTTCCTTGTGTTAACTCTTAAAGCTATTTGATCTCTCGTTGCAATCATATTGAACAATGACATTTAAAATTCAAATGTAACGAGTGACGATCTTACTCGAGATCCTCGTGTTCGTTTTTCTTTTCCAAGTGCGCGCTCGCACGATATAATTTATTTTCAATATGGCTGCATAAAGAAACTCGGACGCTTGCTACAAACGTGTTTACTCGAATGTAGCAGATTAGTTAACGTACTGATTAATTAGTTAACTCTCTAAACAGGTGCGACTGATTTTCTGATGCAAAAATTACGTAAGTGGTAATCTCATTATTATTCCATTAACCATTAACTGTTGACTGTCACGCGTTAGAAAATTATGAAAATCTGCATAAAATGTTTGCTTTATACGTAAAAAAAAATTCTTTTTGTAAATATATAAATTATTAACGAGGAGATGGAAATATTGTTTTCTGAGACAAAAGTCCTAATGCAAAAGTGGCGAGGCTAAAATTTGTAAATTACATGCGATTAAAGGTTACACAAATTATACACCCCGCGTTCAAAATATGTGTATAAAATAAATATAAATACCCTGTATATATATATAATAAAAGTGTAATAAAAAATTACAGTTAATGGCGGCGTTACGAAGTCTCAATCGAAAACTTCACGTGTGGCAGTCAACATGTTAAAAAATAAATCGGAATAATCTTACAATTTCCAAGATTATTACTGCACAACTATGAGTTAACAAACCGGACTTTCTAAAATTGTGTTCACTCGATAGCACTAACTTCCAGCTACGTGGACTTACCAGATTCTAAATCTATAATTCAATGTTTTATCAAGGAGCGTACTTAGTGTTTCTACTATCAGCCTTCAGAGTGAACAAAAATGAGTCGAGATCGTATTCGTCGTCGTATTGCTGTTGTTCCCAGAGTTCAGGCAGAATGTCCAACACCGCACGGCTGATCCCCGGCACGCCGGGAATCTTCGTTAAACCAGTATCGTCGTAATTGTCCGATTTCTTCTCTTTACCATTGTCCAAGGAGAACAAATCCAACAACTGTGTAGAGACAGTACATCAATTATATATCTCGCAAGTTAGTTGACAAGTTAGACGATACAAGAAAAAGAAAAAAAAAAACATCTATCGCTCTCAATTACCTGATCAGTAGCCATGGTCTCAAGAGACGCGTTCTCCGTCGATATTATTGTGTTTGCGGTAACGAGCTTGAACTTTTGCAGTCCCATAATTTTCTCCTCCACTGTCGATCTGGTGATCAAGCGGTATACGTTGACCACTTTCTTCTGGCCTATACGATGCGCGCGATCCATCGCTTGGAGGTCTTTCATCGGATTCCAGTCATGTTCGACAAATATAACCGTGTCCGCTCCTGTTAGATTTAATCCGAGACCACCGACTTGGGTGGTCAAAAGGAGAACGTCTATCGACGGATCGGCATTGAAGCGCGTTACGACAGAGTGCCTCTGTGCCGCGGGCACACTGCCGTCTAGACGGAGATAAGTCACCGTCGGCAGATGTGTGCGAAGCAAATCCTTCTCTACGATATCCAGCATTGCTTTCAATTGGCAGAAAATCAAAGCGCGGTGCTGACTGACCAATTGTTGTTCCTGAGAAGTGTTGTCCATGGTGTAGTTCGCGGTGGCGGAAGAGGAGTTGCTGCGAGCCTGCTGTTGCTGTTGTCCGATACCGCAGTCCAACAACAATTGCTTCAAAGCGGGCAACTTGGCGCCGTGTTCGATATCCTTCAAAGTTGTCTGTTGCTGCTTTAATATGTCATTTACCTAAAAATATCACATTGGAAACACGCGATAGAAAATTTAACGCTCGACAGAAAAGAAACAAATTTTAGACACACACACACTAATCTTCTATGCATATATTTCTTTCGTATCTCTTTTTCTAAATACGTACCGTTTGATACAACGGATGTTGTTGACTCAACACCAACTTGGGATGATTGCACACATTACGTAAGTAGCGTAACGCCTCAAATACGTGACCGGTTTGACTATTCGAAGATGAAGGATCGGGAGAAAGAATAGCCGAATGACGAGAGCGGAAATCTTCATAAAGCATACGTTGTATGGGTGACAAATCGCAGTAATAATCTTGGGTAATTTTAGGCGGAAGATCCTGCAATACGTCTTCCTTATTTCGTCTCAACAAAAATGGCAACACCTGTAAATACAAAAATTTTTATGTATTTTTCATGCAATTCACCTGATAAAATGAACGTTTTGTAAATAATAATAAAAAAAAAAAAAAAAACATTTAACGTAAATTACTTGTCTGTGAAGAGCTTCCATTGCTAAGGCACCTGCCTCTTGTTCTTTTGGTCCTGCCTTCGGCTCTCGGCAGGCTAAGATGGGACGGGAAAATCTGGCAGCAAACTGTTTCTCGCTACCGAGAAAACCGGGCATAAGAAAGTCAAATAACGACCACAATTCAAGCACATCGTTTTGCACAGGTGTGCCAGACAATACGAGTCTGTGATTGGCGTGAAGTCGCTTTGCGGCTTTGGCGTTCTTTGTTTTCCCGTTCTTTATCACATGGCCCTCGTCGAGCACACAGTAATTCCACTGATGTCCTTCGAAGAACTCGATGTCTTTTCGCACGATGTCGTAGCTCGCGACTACGAGTCTGTAACGTGGTATACGAGGGCGCAGCTTCTCGCGCTCCTGAGGCGTCCCGGCGTACTGAATAACTGACAAATCCCGCGCTTTGAAGAACTTTTCCGCTTCGTAAACCCAGTGACCGGTGAGAGTCGGCGGACACACCACCAGACTAGACTGTGCCTGCGGATTGCGATGGTGATCCAGTGCAAGTATGCACATAGTCTGAAGCGTCTTTCCGAGTCCCATGTCGTCGCACAAGACTCCGTGAAGGTGGTAACGATTCAAGAAGTTGAGCCAGTTCAGACCCTGACGTTGATAAGAGCGCAACTCCGCGGCTACGGGAATCGGTAGATCCGTGTCTGGTATATTACGGGGATTCATAAGTTGGTCCAAGAATTTTCGCTCTTGCTCCTTTTCTTGCCTGTAATGTTGTTATATTACGTACACAAAAGAATCATTCGAATAAACAAAATTTTCAAAGAAATATCTCGTAAATCATCAGCAAACGCTCGTATAAACTATATGAATAACGTACACCAATTCCGGTGGGTCGGCGATTGCGCCAGGATCAAGCGGTAATAACTGCACAAGCGTGGCAAAAGTTGCGCTACACACTAGTCTCACGGCTTGATTTTGATCGCTCATGCGTCCAAGTAGAGGTACCATGAAGAGCACGGCGTACGGTACAACTTGCACGCCCAAGCTCTCAACGATACACGTCAGAGCTTCCGCCGCTCCCTGACGTACGGAATCGACCTTGTTCGGCGCAACTATACCCGAAGAACATCTTTTCTCCCCGCCAGTTGCATCCAAGAGCGGTATGACGCTGCGTATTACATGCACCATTGTCTGAAAAATATAATTTTCTTGTTGTTGTTTTTTTTTTTTCATTTATGTCGAGACAAGCCAATTGATAAAGTTTGAACATTTACTTTCTCTGTATTTAGAGTAGCCAAGGTAGCTATACATCGCGAAGCCATGTGCCTGACAGCTTTGTACGGGTGTGTTAACAAATTGCACAAACGCGGCATACAGTCGAGTGCGGGTGGTAGCAGAGATTTGTCCAAACTCGGCGCCATGATCTCCAACACTTGCAAAGCGAAGATCAATTGATTTCCCTCCTCTTCTTGTATCTTGTCCTGCCAGTCCGTGTCTTTCAGAACTCTCGGTAAAATCAGATCCCACAACTCGGGCAAACGAACGGGTAATGTGACACCAAACAAAGTAGCTGTAAACAAAAACACGAGAAACGGAAGTCAGAGTGTGTTAAACACGCAAATTTTAAATAATTATAAAGCCAAGTAACCGTTGCGCACCTATAGCTGTTAGTGCCAGTGTAGCTCCGCGGCGGCGCATTCTAGAGGCTTTGGCTTCCGGTTCTTCACAAGCGAGAAGCTCTTCCAGAGGAATGTCGGTCAGCGGCGGCCTGCCCGGACCCCTGCTACCGCCAGGTCCGGTACCCGTGCGATTATAAGCTATTCTCTCGGCGTGCTTTTGCCTGTTATTCAGAGTGAGTATGCCGTCGAAAGCTTCGCTCTCGCAAGTGGAATACAACGTAACCCGTGGTGTAAATTCAACGTCGGAACAGAGGAATATACAGAGATTATTGCAAATCTGCAACGTATATATAATTTACTTATAAAGTGCTGAAATACCCAAATAATTCGGAAAATATCATATACGTATTTTTGTGTAAACAATTTTGTTTATTTCTCGCGCAAACCTTTTTGTTCGGAGAGGGCTTTCTGTCCACACAAAGATCGATGAGATAAGCCAAGTGTTTTGCGGCCAGTTTCTGAAGTTCCTCATTTTCTTCCCGTTTAATAGATTCCATTAGCGGCTTAACTAACGGATTGAGCGGCTCGGGAGGCTGAGGAAGACAATGTAACATCGCGGCAGCACCAGCGAGCGCGGCCGTCGACATAATGTGCAACGCTTGCTGTTGAGCCGCCGTCATGGCCGCACCGGCGTCCAACGCTCGTCTTCTCTCTTCTAAGCTCTCTATCAATTTGGGTTTTAATTTAATAGGTATTTGATTGCTGCTGGTATTTCCAGCTCCACTTGTACCAGTTCCTCCGGCGCAAAGGGAATTAATCGTTTTCCCAACGAGTGTCTGAATCTGATCGAGAGTCAACACGCCAGCTAACTCCACGTTATCTGGCACTAACAATTTATAATGCTTCAAAGTTGCGATATAATCGCGACTTTCGTGCAGCAATCGAGTGAAGGAGGCCGCGATTTCGTCGTAATACATACACTCGTTCAAACAAGCCAACAGTCTGTCCCTTTAAAAAATAAAAACCGCATTTCTCGTTAATACAAAGCGTATTTCATTTTTTTTTTTTTTTTTTGTATGATTTTAATGCTAATTGCATATACTTCGCACCTGAGAATATCCGGTATCGTGGGCGGCTTTATAGGACTCACAGTCGCCCACTGGGACATCGTAAGTCCCACGACGGTACGTTGTAGCGCCGAACGCGAATTGAGATGCGCTAGTAACACCTTGGCGTAACAAAGCGCTGGACTAGGCACGTCCGGTGGATAAATGACACCCGGGGCGGGCTGTACAACGTAGTGCGACAACAAACCCAACATGCGAGACGATCTACAGCGAGCCTGAACTACGTTTGCTTTTCGCACATTGAGCGGCACTGTTTCGACCCCACCGATAAACACTTTCAGCTCGGACAACGACTTCGGGCTCACGTTATTATTCCCGCCATTACCGGCGTCCTGCGCGTCACAATAAGCGACCGTTTGATTATTTTTCGTGCCCTTGGTGGGATTAACGACCGTCATCAATAGATTCGGATTAAATGGCACATTTTCCGGCTGCATGGCGAGGCAGAGCCACGTGCTGACGTGAGGACACGCCGCGTGAAGCAACAATTCGAGATCACTGCGTACGACTAGATTCTCCCAGACACGCTCGGCCACGTCTTGTATCGCGGTGATGTGTTCGATCAGCACACACTGAAACACGTGTCGCAAAGCCTCTTGCAATACCAATCCACCGCCTAGGCCCCACCGTTCCTTTTTGTCTTCTCTGTGATCGCCGTCATCTCCGGTCAGAGTTTGCAATGTTTGCAGCGTGGCCTTGCGCACGCTCGAACTTGAATGGCTGAGAAATGGCCACAACCGTGGCAACACCTGAAAAACATTAATCAATCGTTAACTTCAAAGTTTCTCCGAAATCGTTAACACACAAATCGCATGAAATGCAATACCTGTGATAACGGTTGAGGTGTTAAGCAAGCGCGTGCTGCGGGCAACGAGAGTATCGCGGCCAACAAACCCATAAAACTATTGCAGGCCGCGGCGAGGTCGTCTTGTTCCTTCAACAATTCCCACAAGCGTATCACTATTACTTCGAGTTCCGCTGGTTTTAGTAATCGTGGAAGAACGTGAGCCACTGGTATAAGCGCGCTCGCGGCAGCAGCGCCCACGTCGTCCACATCGTCAGACAATCCTTGCATCAAAGCGGGAAATACTATCGGCAACATCTCGTCCAATAAATCATCTCGCACCGCCAGTAAATATTTCAGGGCGAGAAATGCACCGTGTCTGGCTTCCCACTCGTTGTGCTTCAAGAGTTTCAACACCACAGAAACTATTCCGAATAGCACGTCGTTGTTATCTTGGCAGTTTGTGTCATGTTGTCTGCTTGGTATCAATTTGAAAAGCGAGCCCAATGCCTGAGCGCACGTCTCTCGTACCGGCGCAACGACCTGATCAGAAACGAAGTCACCGAAACGATCGAGTCCCAATACACACAGTAGTCGCAAAGCGACATCAACTATCCACTCGTAATGGTTTTCCTCCATTTCATCCAACGTTTGATCTCTGGACTTGCCCGCTCCTGTGTATAATTTTTTAGTTAATAAAAAGAAAACCTATTTAAGAAAAAAACAAAATCTAAAAACGTTAATAAGATTCGCGTCACCTTCTCCATGAAGTTTCAAGAGTTCTCGCAAAGCTGTAGCCGCTCCATGACGCACCTCCCATTTCTGACTGAACAAATCCTGACGAAGAATTTCCACGAAGGATTCCAACGGCCAGTCTACGACAGAATCTGGCCAACATCCAGTTCCATCTGGCACTCCGCCCGTTTGTTCGCTGGATGCGTTGTATTTGGATCCCGTTTCTGACGAGATCGTTTCCTCTATTTTCGACTTTTTTATCGGCGGTTCACAAGTATTGCTACCGGGCGACTGCACGCCCATCGAATTCGTATGCTCGTCGTTAGCGCGATGATCGTCGGGATCGCGTGATCGCTGCTTCGATACCGACTGACGTGCCTACACATTGATGGAAATAATTAAATTTGCAAACTTTCCGATTATAAAAAGTAATACTAAATATTTTCCGAGTCTTTAATATTTGCTAAAGTAGACAATAACTCCAAGAAAACATTAGAATGGTTGTATAGTTATTTAAAAAAAAAATTGCAATAATACTTTGCGCTTTGCTCTGTTCATTTCTCTTCTGCTTAAACCACTCGATTGGTTTAGAGTTTCGCCAATGGGTACTGTGGCGGTTTGTGATGATGTTTGTACAACTGGAGTAAGATCCTCGGCAGTAAACAGATCAGCAGTGTCGATTAAACGCGGATGAAAACCCAGCTTCGCAACTAGTTTCTCATGTTGATTGGGAACTGACAGTTGGTCCCCTTCTATTATGGTCAGATCATACTCGCTACCTTCCGAGCCGGTTAGATGTGAACTTTGAGCTAATATTTTGTCCATATCAAAAGACTCCAAACTTAACTTAGTAGTGGACGCTCTACGTTTTGTTGTTTCTGATTCCTCTGTTACAATTGAAAAAAAAATTAACTTTTATAAATATGTTAGTCTTTAAATTTTATCATACATTATACACAATATTACAATTAAAACTATCCAAGTAGTAAATATTTCTTTTTTTTTTGTATACCTGTGGAAATCTCTTTTTTTATGGGTTCTGGATTCCAGGGCGGAACTTGAGTAAGTATAGCTTGCACAGCATGAGCCGCTGACACTCGAGTGTCCCATTGTGTGGATTTCAGTAAGATAGAAACCCTCGCCAACAAATGATGCAAATCATGAGGATGCAATCTCTGCGCTTCTCCCAGCTGTTGCGCAGCTGCTCTTTTCGTTACTGCGTTCGTTCCGGTTTCCAACAATATAAACAATCTATCCAATCTACGGAAATAAATTTGATGTTGTGTAACATTACATAAAATGCAAATTATTGAAAAAGTAAAACTGAGATTTCTCTAAAAAAAAAAAAAAGTATGCTTATATAAGTATTTTTACTTAATACGCATAACAAAATTACATAAAGTATTTACACGAACGTAATCAATATTTTCTATTAAAAATATATGTATCAATTTTTCAATATATATAGTTTATGTATATATTTGGAAAAAAGTATAATGTCATTAACAAATTACCTTGATGTCATGATGTATGATAGTGCTGAGAGTAGAAGAGCTTATAAAAAACCTTAAATCAAAATAATAATAGAGTTACAACTGTTTTATTTTTTTGAAATTAAAAAAAAAAAAAAAAAAAAAAAAAAAAAAAAAAAAACACAATATTGTGTAAAACCATATTAACTCTGACATAAATAAACACCAATGTGTGTCAAAAAAAAAAAAGTCCTTTTCCTTCGAAAATATTCGAGCGGATATAAATTTAAAACTTCATATTGTGAAAACAATTTTTTAAAATAAAATTATCATTCTTTGATACGCACTAGCGCTGATACCGTAACGTGAGAGAGAAGGGATCCGCAAATTTATCTTCCGCAACGGAGAAGGGAGAAAGAAGAAAGTTACAGGAAATGATTATTAATGAGCGTAAACAGCAAGAGCGCGAACGCGAATCCGCGGAGATAAAGTACGCGAGAGAGAGAAAAAGAGAAAGGGGGTGGAGATATGCTCGGAGAACGGATCGGACACGGCCTGTCTCGCATTTCGGAGCGCGTTGCGCAATTTCGCCGCAAACAAGGAGAATCGGCGACGCACGGGAATCACCACGTGCTGCGATCGCGAGCCGCGACGATCCGATCCGAGGCGAGGACGCGCCAGCGAGAAGAGACTCGCGGCGCGTCGGTTCAAGCGCAATATGGACATGAAACGCGCGAGTTCTGTTCACCGACGACGAGACGGCGGGAGTCTCTACCTGGATTTTCGTTGAAACGGTTCGGACGACACGATCACGGCCTCAGCCAACCTGCATCGCTAATTCCCACCGTGTCCGGCAAAGAAAAGTCACATCACGTCGCGCATAAAACAAAACTACGTTCGCGGTTGTCAAATATCTCGGAGAGAGACCCATCTTACAAGCATCACATTTATACTGACAGCCATATTGCTCGGGAACCTGAATTTTGTCCCCTGGTTTTCTCCTCATTGGCCAACGCGTTGGCACGTCATCCAACGACCGTCCAATCGACGCTCCTCCCCCGTTCGATAAACATTTTTCCCCTCGGGCGTTGCGATTGTCCGCAGATTGGTTCCGACCACGAACGTGGCTAATTGCAGACGGACGTTCTTCGTCTACGTTGAATTTTCGCGACGCTTTCGCGCGCCATTTTGCACCGACCAATGGGCGAGCGTTGCGTCGAGCATCGATTACGACGCGTCCAATAAACGCGCGCGACGCATCGCCGCGAAATCGCTGCCTAATTTCTTATCTCAAAGCTACTTTTTCCTAGGGGAAAACTTCGGCGAGCGCATCTTGAAGATCGACAACGGCCAACGCCAGGTGGCGTTCGAGCGTTACAATTTATTGGTATTTTAGTTGTGTCATCTTCCGGAGGGCCGGAGGTCATCGAGTCATACGTACACAGATAACCCTTGACGCGTTCATTGAAGCTTGAAAATTATCGTCAAGTCATCGATGTCGAACCAAAAAATTATTTTTTTTTAGAACAGAAGATAATCGCACAATCTCTCCCGAAGAAGGTCCCAGTTTTTTTTTTTCTCTCACTGGACGTTGACCGCTCGCGCAGGTGTGAGAGTTTTGGCACTTCGCACGCGTTTCGTCATTAAGCCGCCGACTTGCGGATGATGTAATGTCATGCTGTCACTTTTCCCGTTGCTATCGCTAATAAACATGCAACATGTTGCGTCCTTTTTTCGAAAGTTATCAATCGGCGACAAGATAAAGGATGGCGTACTGCCGCCGGTAAGAGTCATGGGAACGGCGGAGGATCTGACGAAGAATCAGAACATTCTGACACTAAAAACGGATACCGAATTAAAAGAATCCGTTTACGGCAAGTTGCCCCCCTATTTGTGTGTTGTATCGGTCCATCTTTTTCGGATATTGCCCGATCTCGTCAAGATGGTGCGACATTGCAAATGACCTATGAACCGTATACACGTATTTGTGTTTTATCGAGACGTTTCTAAGTTCGCTTTGTCTTTTTGAAATACAAAGATAAATGTGTTAGAAAACATTTTATATACGTATTAGCAAATATTAGCCGAATTAATGCGTACAGGTTTTCGTTTTGCAACGTCATTGGTAACGTGTTCATTCGTTTTTTCAGACCTATTGAGGACAATCAAGGATCCGGAAAAGCCACAAACTTTGGAACAACTGGACGTTGTCTATGAAGACTGCGTGAACATTTGTCCCAGCACACCGGTGGGAATTCCTGTAATTCGTGTGGAGTTTAATCCAACAGTGCCTCACTGCTCGTTGGCAACTCTCATAGGACTGTGCATCCGTGTCAAATTGGAACGTCTCTTGATGGCCTCGTTTAAATTGGACATCTACATAAAATCAGGCGCACACGCCACAGAGGAAGAAAGTACGTATTGTAGATCTCAATGTTCTCTCCTTGCAACAACATTGACACGCAGCTTGTCAAGGTTTTAATTGCGCATTAAAAAATTCACAGTTAACAAGCAAATCAACGACAAGGAACGCATAGCTGCCGCGATGGAAAATCCAAATTTGAGAGACTTGGTGGAGAAGTGCATACTCGAGGAGGACTACTAGCTTTTGTACAGGATTTATATTATTGAACATGCGTGCTGCTGTTCGTGTCATATTTTTAATGAGTAAAAGAAATTTTAATTGTACTCTAATCCATATACTGTAAATACACATTGTTTATATATGCGAGGTGATCATCAGAACATTTCCATCTTATTGCAACAATTGCGAGCTTGCCTCTCCTCAAATTTATATTATCGATTGAACAGGTTGTACAATTTTGTATAAAAAAAAAACAAAAAAGAAAAAAAATGTAGACGTAACACACGTGCGAAACGTGAAAGACGCTTGTAAAGAGAAACTATTAAAATTTTATGCTTTCGTCACAAACATGTTTCGGTTTTGCGATTTCAATTATTTATTTCTAAACTTCTACTTGCGTCAATATTTAATTACGTCAATCAGTTTTGAAATTCCTCTTGAATCTTCTTCCTCTTCGTCCTCCTTCCTTTTTCTTTGAGTTTCCTTATAATAATATTCTAGAAAAATGAATGAATCACTGAATTACACGCGTTACACCGTACGGATATCTGCACCACGAAGTACCGAGGCGCGTTCGAATCGAACGTACGAACGCGAGGAATAACGTGGAATTAAAAAATCGCCTAGTGGAATTACGACCGCGAGTGATTTACGAAATGCGCGCATAGTACGTCAGCGATCAAAACTTGCGGTGCGGAGGTTTCTATAAGTTTCTACCACTTCTGTCTGATGACTGTACCGAATCACATTCGCGTCGCGTGGCGTCAGCCGTCAAGTTGAATCCCAGTCGAGTCTCGGGCAGCTCGAGTCGCGGATCGTGCAGAGTACTGCGTCAGAATTTTCTCTCTCTCGCGTGCGTTTGAAAGTTCGAGAAAAAAAAAAAAAAAAACAAGTCGCGCAAATCGACTTTCTGTGAATGCAACAATAAGTGATTTGTTTCGAAAGTGATAGAGTCGTCCACGAGCTTCAAAAGTTTTGTAAGTCTACCACAAAATTCTCTCTCTCTCAGTCGTAAAAATAATTAATTAAAGTTGAAGATAACTGCAAACTGTTTTTTAATGAAAAATGTCACATTTGTAAATTCGTCACTCGGGAAGTGAATATCCGTTTTACGTCCATCCGTGGATTAATTGTTAATATTTAAATATGTGTGTGTGTGTGTGTGTGAAATAATTGAAGATTAGAACACATTTGTACAACAATCAAAGATCTCAGTTGTGTTTTAAAAAAAGTAATAATATTATACACGGTGTACATTCTTTCCAGTCATCAAGATACGAAATTACCATAAAATCGACCGAACGGGATGGGCCCCAACTTGTTTTCCACATTTTTGCTAGTTCTCTTGTGCGGTTTCTCACACGCCAGTCCACTGCGTGAGGATCTCTACGGTAAAACACATCAATGTTAAACAAATATACACAGTAAAATAAATATATCAAATAATTCTTTAACGCTTCAAATAACACATCACGAGGCGAACTTTTATAAGAAACACGCTTGCAATATTTTTTCTCTTCGTGAAAACTTAGTCACGAGAAAAAATTTTCTCGCACTCTTCTAATTAAAATACATATCAGAAAAACAAATAAGTTTATTATTCAACAACTCGCGTTCCAAGGTGAATAGGTCAATTCGATAGACGTTGCATTTTCATGCAATACCAGACATGCGATGCAAGTCAGTCAAATCGGAGCGAACGCTGAAAAAATGTTGCAACACAGATTCCAACGATCTCTGTTTGAAGACGGACAATAAAAATGGAAATATATATATTTGAGATAAAAAAAAAAATTAATTAATTCACTCTTTGAATTCTCTTTGATCGAGCGCAACCGTGAAAAAAAAAAAAAGAAAAAAAAAACAGTCGATGTTTCGACATCGGTAGTTTTACTGAGTATAAAAATTAAAAACTCAGGATACGCTCGGTTTACCGCAAATCAATGAGAACGACGTGAGTCAGTTTACGTATGAAAAGAAAACCTAAGAAAAACCTATTACAGTTTGTACAGTCTGGAAAGTACAATAGATTATCATCGAATACACACAGTTCCCATTACTGCGCGGTGCTTAGCGAGATCGATCGACTGTTCTTCCCCGCTCGAATGAAAAAAAAAAAAAAAAAAGACGAGCCTACTTCTTTCACAACTATCACTAATGCTATGCGCGAGTCTGCGCGGTAGTATTTTTATATATATATACACGTAATTAATTCTAGAGAAAGATTAACGAAAGCCGTCGCGCGCATCTGTAATTTTCCAGACGCGTTTATCGATTGTCTCTATCGATCGGCGCGATCGCGTGAATTATTAATTATATGGAAAAAGAAAAAATTCCTTATTGTGACAAAGATTAATATGTTCGTAAATAATTGTTAAACGGCGATTCGCGAGGATGTTTAATGTTATAAAGTTATATAAAATATTATATAAAAAATAGGATGAGTTTTTTTTTTATAATCTCCCAGTAACCGCGGACAAATTAAAAAAATAATTAGATTCGTGAATATCGCAATCGTGAATGAGCAATTTTCAATGTTCTAAATGTTTTCAAATATGTTACGGTATATATTTATTTTTAATATTTTTGTTGTTCTTAAAAAATTTATTTTTGTAACAATTAGCTCCTAACTTCAACGTGTCCGATCATCAGGACATTTACCTTAAAATCTCGCGTTCTGTAAATGTATTTCAAAAACCTACCGTGTATATACCGCGTGAAATTAATATCGTTATCATTCGCAAGAATGCTGTGCGATATCCTACGCGCGAGAAAAAAAAAAAGTGTGCGTTCTAGGTCAGAAACTCGCTAACGGGCGCGTCTGATAGGTGCGCGGGTCGTTCATCGATTGGCATCAACAATCCGAGCCGGACTTTTCCTCGTGTTGTTGTTGTTGTTCTTTTTCTTCTTCTTCTTCTTCCCCCTCGGTACTTTGCAACGCGTTCACGCACGTTATTCACGAGCGATATGCAAAGTATAATGTACGAAGTATATAGCCTCGTTTTTCTTGATGCAGAAGGCAGCGCCTGCAAACTGGAGAACGGCAAGACGGGCGTGTGCAAGAAGATACACGACTGCCCGTCCAGACTGAAAGAGGTGATAGCCGGCAAAAGAAACTCAGAATCGAGCGGTCGATGCAGTTTTCAGGGTGACATAGAAATCGTCTGCTGTCATCTCAACATCACAGAAAAAATAGGGCTTCGGCCGGCGGAAATAGGTACGTAACGCACGCGTTTCTCTGACAAGATCGTCATATATTAATCCTTTTTATTTATACTTTTATTTTAATAATTATGTATTCACTTCGATCGTTTACTTTAACATCCGCTAGCGCGCGATTTTTTATGTACATCGTTGTATTTACATGCGCGCTCGTATAGATGTCAGCGATGTAATTTGGTTTAATTAATGTGTTTATCCACCGACTAGTTTAATGTATTGTACCACGTCTGTACGAGTGTCTTTAAGCCGCTACATGCGCGCGGACACTCATACAAGCGCAAAGGTCGTACAACGATTTCCGAGAATTTCTTTAAATAAGCGGCCTTGAGGTGAAGACGCGCGCGGTGACGTAATATCAATCGTCACGACTCCGTAAATTTGTATGAGTCGATTCCGCGTTGTCGCGCGATCGATCCGAACGCGATAACAAATCCTTGCGCGACGAATTTTCAGCCTGTCGGCAATACGAAGAGAACGAGATCGACAAGGGAAGAAACGACATCGTGTTCCACATTTACGGCGGAACGGCGGCCGAGTCCGGGGAATTCCCGTATATGGTGGCGCTGGGTTACGAGAACCGAAACAAGGACGACGACGCTGACAACAACACCGAGCCAATTAAGTACGAGTGCGGCGGCACGTTGATCTCGTCCCAGCACGTACTGACCGCCGCTCACTGTGTGAACAATGTCGACAAGAAGGTGCCAATAGAGGTAATTAACAGCTTCAGGTTTAAGGTCGTGAGTCATCGCGACCGATGATTCTTAAAAAGACGACAGCGTCTCGAGTCGATTTAAATAGATTCGAGAAGAACTAAGGACTAGAATTGATAATCTTTCTCTTTTGCGCTTCCCAGGTGAGAATCGGCAGCGAGGATCTGAAGAGCGGGAACGCCACGCAACGAATTCCAATCGGCGACGCGATCTTGCATCCGCAATACAAGCGCAGCACGAATTACAACGACGTGGCTATCCTGAAGCTGAGCTCGCCCGTGCGCATGGAGAAAAACGTGAGGCCGATCTGCATCGAAACCAAGTCCGTGTCCGCTGCGGACGTATCGTCAAACGTGTCGCTTATCGTGATCGGTTGGGGTTCGACCAGTTTCGGCGCGGAAACTAGCAGCAGACTGTTGAAGACGCCGAGTCTCAGGTAAACAGAACAGAATCTGAAAACAAAAACTGTTTTTATTTTGTTATTTGCAAAACGACAATACGGGATAATTGAACCTTACGTTTTGTGTTCCAGTTTCGTCGATAGAGAATCGTGTGCGAAGTCGTACGAGGACTTTGCCAAATTGCCGCGCGGCATAGACGAGAACATGCTGTGCGTGCTGGACACCAACGTCACGAGACGAGCGGACGCTTGCGGAGGTGACAGCGGCGGACCCTTGTTGATGCTCGCCGGTTCCAATCACAGAATCGTGGGGGTCACGGCGTTCGGATATCCCTGCGGAGGACCCATACCGAGCATTTACACCGCGGTTCATTCCTATTTGGAGTGGATCGAGAGAGAAGTCTGGCCGGAAATGATAGAAGACGAAAAGCCGTCGACATCCGTCTTCAAAATATCCGCTTCAATTAACATTCGGGATTCTTCTCAATCGAATCCTTCCAGCTCTCAGTTCAGTGACTCGGACGAAAATTGGTGAACGGCGCGATTGAAATATCTGGAAAAAAAAAAAAAAAAAAAAAAACTGATTCGTGATATTGTTACATGTTCATTATGACAATCTAGTCTGAAGCTACTGCGTGTGAAGGAGTGCGTGTTGCATTTTTATTGCATTCTTGAAATTTTGTACTTTTCTACGTTTTTCTGACGAAATTATGTGTCGCTTTGTAGGTACGCGTGTGCTTTGTAATAATAATAATAATAATAATAAACGTTCCGCGAACGTTTTATTATTATTATTATTATTATTATTACTACATTCCGTGCGTGTTGGTCGTCTTTTTTTCAATTCGAAAGATCTTTCTGCGAAAACGCAACATTCACGTCGTTGAGCGTGCGTGACGGAGAATTATCACACGCGTAAATGCAAAAATGAGCGATAAAAAGATGGATGAGAAGAAAGAGGACGACGAGCGGCTCGAATTTCTTTATAAATATTTGGCGCTTTCGAGAAAGATTAAGGCCGAAAAATGGACGAAGATGTTGTCGAGCGAGGAATTCAAGGTGCTCTTCTCTAAACTCTCAATCTTTTGCTTATGTATGTGTTCGTTAAACAATTAAATGTACGAAATACTTTCTAGAGCGGTAAAAATTTTATACTTCAATAGTTTTTAGAATAAATAAAAAAAAACTTCGCTCAAGAGAAATTAAATGGCGAATCTTAGCGAGACGTACACAGTAGGATAAGAGTTTTGTTAACCTAATGTATAAAAAAAAAACTTAGTTTTACAATAAGCTTGATTAGTTTATGGCTAGTATTTTTGTATTTTTCTTGGCTCAATAAAATAATTAAATAAACGAGACAAAACTTTTCTATCGCGCGAAAATTTCATCAAGTGTCAGATAAAAAAAATGTAAATCGTGCGCTAAATTAGGAGACGATAATCAAGTTTTTTGAAACGCCGTCGGAGATGATTCTGACAATCCAACTGAGCGCGGCCGAGGTGTTGACGCCGTTTCTGGCGGTGCCGCCGACGACAGGCCGGGTGAAGACCTCGTATTTCATCAAAAGAAATCCCCTCGTGATCACAAAAGAAAATTACAGGGACGTCATTATACTCGGCGACATGGCCCCGAGAGCCATTGACGAACTGTCCGTTCTGGTCGAGGAGGTAGAGTTGAGATTGTCCGCAAAAACCCGAAATTTAGATCGCGCACCTGTAAAAAAAAAAAAGAGGGAGGGATTTTTTCACCCTAAAGTGAATGTTCTGCCTAGGCTTACGTGCCGATATTATCGAATCCGAAAAACCACAAGGGCTGGCCGCGCGTTATCGGCGACGACGTGAGGAGGCACGTTTACGATTTTCGCAACGCGATATGCCAGGTAAAATTTTACTTAAAAAACAATTAATTGATTAATTAAATAAAGAACTTCACGCACAAATACTTTTTTCATAGATCAAAGGACGAATGAGCGGGCAAACGTTGCTACCGATGCCGATGGGCATCGAGCGGATATTCGAGGAGGAGTGGAAAATACAGAACGAGGACAAGTTCGACGCTCAGTTGAAGAGCAACATAGAGATCATCGTGACAAAGTGGCTGTCGCAAATCGGCGACGTACTCGCCGAGGAGAGCACGCGCGCGGACGACGTAAAGCCGCTACCGAGCGCGGGTACGTCTTGCAACTGCAATTGAAAAAAAAAAAAAAAAAAAGAAAAAACTTACATCGGTACATCTCTTTCAGAGATCGAGTTCTGGCGCCAGAGACTCGAGAACATCGAGTCCATCTACAACCAGATGAAGGATCCTCGCGTGAGGAAAATGAGATCCGTTTTGGAACTGACCAAAAGTCCGTACTTGCAGGCCTTGAAGAATCTCTTCAAGGATGTTGTCGTCGGTTAGATCGCGAAAGTCGATGAAGAAACAAATGTGTTCTTAAATTTTCATCGATTTACGAAAAAAAAAAAAAAAAAAATAAATCTTTTTTATTCGTTTAAATTCAGCGGTGATCGAAGCGCGCGACGTGTGCGCCTATTTGAAGGCCCTGGAGCCTCACTTCGACGATATCCAGAACAGCGATTTCCGAGACGTACAGCCGAAACTGAAAGTGTTGTTGCACTGCGTGTGCCTGGTATGGTCGAACTCGAAGTATTACTGCACGATCACGCGAATAATCACGTTACTGTCCGGGATATCAAATCTACTGATAGCGCTGGTAAATAAAAACGCAATTGGCACGAAATTTAAATGCGATAAAAAACGACAACGCGATAATCTCTTACGCAATTCGCTACTTTAACGAATACTTGACAGGCGGCTAAGTTTTTGGATCAGAGCACGCTGTTCTCGGACGACATCCAGGACAGCGCGAAACGTTTGGAGCACGTGACAAATACTCTGAATTATTACTTGGAAATGTACGAGACATTTCGCAACAAACTGGACACGTACTTCAAGCACGCGCAGGATGTGATCCCGTGGACTTTCGACGACGAGTTCGTTCTCGGACGAGTGATGGACTTTCAGGAACGTTTGGACGAAATAAAGGTCCGCGATAATATTGTAAACGTTTATAATTTAATTGTTTAATAAACTTTTACTCTTATTGTTTTGTTTAAATGTAAATATGTATTTGCGCGCGAAGGAATATAAACGACAGTTTCCTCGTTTCCTACGTTCCGCGTTCTTCAGATTCTGTTCGAGACCGCTCAGGAGTACTTGAAGTTGGAAAAGACGGACATCGGCGGCATAAAGGGGAAAACGCTGTACGCGAAAATCTGCGACATTCACGAGCAGTTCGGTAAAATTTACAGCGAGTTCGCCGAGTTGCAGTACGACATCTTGGTGCCGGAAGAGACGCGGTTTACGGATCACGTCACCAACTTCTTGGCAAAAGTGAGGCACAAGTATATGAAATACGCGAGAGACGCGATTAAAAAATTTCTCAATCAATCAGGTGGAGGAGTTCGACAGAAAACTGGCGACGATATTCGACCAAGCGTTCGAGACGTGTCACAACATGAAAGCGTTTTTTCAACTTATATGCGTAATCGGCTCGATGGCCAATCGGCCGATTATAATGGCGCAATTGTGGCACAATTACGAGACGCTTATCAAAAGAATTCATCGTCATTTTGACGAGATCAAAGTAAGTTCGCGTTGTCAACAGAGACGAGACCTACCGCGAGACTGTTTGCTGATAGATTTCAGAATCTTCTTTCAGATTATGTTCGACGGCACGTTCAAGAAGCGCGACGAGTCCGACCGAATCGAGATCAATCCGTACTTCCCGCCTGTTTCCGGCGCTCTGTGCACGCTCACGCAATTGCGAAAGCGAATAGACGATCCGATACAATACATGAAAATGATCGATCACCCACTGGTGAATCTCACATTTACGCGCGAAACCAAACCGAAATACGATCAACTGCAGGTAACACATCTTCAAGCAGTTCGGTAAGAAGTGCGAAAAAACCTGAAAGACCTGGGTATTTTTTTTTTGTTCATAAAAACTCGTCTAGTCGTCTGATCGACGTTGGACCTAATCGCTGTTCAATCGACCGATATTTTATTTTGAAATTTTCTACGTAACTTTAATTAGAAAAATTTAATTAAACAAATCTAAAGCGAAGCGTCCAACGAATTCGCACAAAGCGCGCGAAATTCGTGTTAAACAAAAGTACGCTCGTTATTACCGTAAGTCGCTCATGGACACGATGGAGCGTGAAATATTCACGGACTGGGCGAACAAAGTGCCTGTTATAAGCGCCACTCACCTGTCAAAAAGTTTGTTAACGGTGCGCGAGAACAAGCTGCTCGATTTAAACTTCGATCCGGAGTTGACCGAACTGCTGCGGGAATCTCGTTACATGACCATTATGAAGAGGACGAATCTGCCCGAGGAAGCGACCCGGCTCTATCACAAAACGCAGTATTTCTTCGAGACCACGTACAATCTCAGTTTGCTCATACGTCGGTGGGTAAAATTCAATTGAAGAAAAATATAACGTGTAAATTATAGATATAAATATTCGAATATCTCGTTTTATTCGACGACGCGCCGGGGGGATGGGGGAGAGCAGGTACAATCGGATCAGAAATTACATTTTGCCCGTGGAATTTGAGATAGTGAAGAACGAGATCCGGATAGTGGACGAGTTGATCGAGTTTGGCCAAAAGAACTACAACTGGAATTCTTCAGGTGGAAGTTTCAATTACAAATAAATCGAGAATCACGCGCGAATAAACCGTGTTCGACTTTTTCTCTCGCGGTTATGTGCAAATTGTCACACTTTCAATTATGCAATTTTGTTATTTCACACGCACGTAGTTGATTAGTCGATTAGTTAATTAATTAGTTAAATTTATTATTTTGTTATTAATTTTTGTATTTTGCGCACTTTCTGCCGCAATATCTCACCGATGTGACTCGTTGAAAAACAGAAGTGCCGGGGTACGTCGACAAACTGATGAATCTCGTGCGGAATTTGCACTCGCGCGTCTTTCGCGCTCAGGAAAACCTCGCCTCGTTGTTGCAAAATATGTACTCGTGGGCGTTGACGCCGATATTGGAACGCAGGGATTTCAAAGACGAGAATTTGTTGGCTCTGAACGAGCGCGAGGAGAAGTTTCGACGGAGATACGAACAAATCGAACGCGCCGTCACGGAACTTAATCGAATTCTGAGCGAGAATTACAAGCTCTTCTTCGATTTGCTGCCCGACTCGAAGTACGAGAGGAACGAATACGAACTGGACAAAGGTCTGATCTTTCGCAAACAGATCGGGGTTTTATTTGCAGACACATTTTGTGAACAAAAAAAAATCGCGACGTATTTGCAGATTACACGGAGCCTGGCCATCTCGAGAGAATAACGTTGGACGCGGAAGAGCCGCGCGTTGCGAGGTGTGGACACCGACTCTCATTTTACACGCCGCGTCACTTTATATTTTTTATTGTTTATTATTTTATTTAACACTGTTTTATTTCAAGAAGAACAAAATTTGTTCTCGGTAGTTTTTTTCGATATTATATTAAAAAAAAAAAAAAAAACACTTCGTCATAGAATTGGCGAGGAAAGAGCGAGAGCGATCGAAAACGAGCGACAGTTTACTGAAGAACCCGAGCGAACGCAAACGGAAGAGGAAATCGCTCGGAGTATGATTCTATGGAAACCTTACCTCGCTTACGTCGACGATCTGATATCGAGAGCTCTGATCCAAGCCGCTTCTACCAGGTATGTCCAAGTTATCGCCGATAATTCGTGAAATTGACGCGCGTTGTCTGCGAATAAATTTTTAACGATTAATATATTTACACACCAATTATTTAATAAATGTCCGGTCATTAAGAACGAATGTTCCTGATGTCCAGCATATGTTATCTGCTCGACGAGACCGATCCGGAGAGCGACGTGTCGCCATTGTTCGAGATCGAGTTGTTGCTTGAGGTACCGACCATTGTCTTTCGGCCTCCGGTGGATCCCGACGATCCCGATGGCTTCTACGCGTTCTACGAAGAGCTACTGCTCGACATCGTCAGAATGGGAGCGTTGGTGCCGCGCGTGGATCCCGACGTCGCGAAGGAACGCGAGCATTACGGAGTACGTCGTTGCGCACAGGCTGCTCGGTAACAGGCGCGCGCGATTTTGAAAAAAAAAAAAAAAAAAAAAAGTAATTTAATTACAGCGAAAACGTAAATATGTTCCTTGAAGCAGCTAGCGCGCGACTGTCGCGGTTTTCTGCATATGTAACAAAATGCCAATTCTTCCGTTCGCTAATCGCGACATGCTTTCAGGTCGATTTAGCAGAGGAAGAAAGTATCGTTTTCATGCTCGAGGAGACGTGTAATCGAATCAAGCTGGGTTTGGTACAAGCGCAGGAATACATTCTCGTAAGATTTCACTTTTCCGGCATTCGATTCAAGACACACGCGAGATATTAAAAGAGAAAACACGTTATTCTCCGTTATTTCGATATTATTTTCGTCAAAACATTCGCACGAAATCGATTTCAATTTGACAAAGTAGTTAAAAAAAAAAATTCCAAAGATACTCACTCAGGATAAAAATTCCAGATCTTCGAGCCGTACTTCTGGCTGTGGCTGGACGACAAGCAGCAATATCTGAATATGTTTTTGCGTTTCGGTCGCGAGCTCACGGAAGAGGAGAGGAACTTGGTGGCGCAAGAGCCGGAACACATTCCGGAACATCTAAAAGAGAGAAAACCGGGACTGGTCGATTTCAAGAGAGAGATCGATTACTTCGTGGAACTTTACGACAAGTGCGACAAATTTGAAAACAACAAGGTCTTCTTGCGCTGGTTGCGATTGGACATGAGGGCGTTCAAACAAACTCTGATGAACATAATCTGCAAGTGGACCAACATGTTCAAGACGTATCTCGTCGATCGCGTCAACAACGAGTGCGTTCGAAAACGTCGATTCAATTGTCTTTTTTTTTTTATTTTTTTTTTAAATAAATTCCTATAAATATCTTATTCTTCTTCGTGTAAATTCCAAACCACAGTATTGATTGGCGCAAATTGATTCAATTAAAATTTACACGTCATGCGCGCAGGCTTAGAGACCTAAGCGAGTTCCTGACGAAGGCCTTGAAGAAATTTATGCAGCCGATCGCGCCGGATGATTACGACGATTTGCTGGACACTATATATTATCTGAAGGAAGTTCGAGATCGGCAGTATCAGATCGACGACATGTGGGAACCTATTAAGGTGAGATAGAAAAGTAATATCGTAAAATACGTTTCTTTTAACTTTGTTTTTCTTCGGCGCGCAAACTATCGCGAAATATCTTACTATCGCGCGATAATTTACATGTAAACGAAAAACGATAACGACGATCGGTTCTATCGACGATAGGAAACCATAGACCTTCTCAAACAGTACCAGGTGATATTCGGCGAGGAGACGTACGCTTGGCTGACGGAATTGCCGGAACAGTGGACAATGGTGAAAAAATGGGCCGCGCAAGTTAAACAGATCGTGCAACCCCTGATGGCGCGTCAGATCGAGTTGCTGAAGAAGCGTCTCAGCTACTACGATTTCAAGCAGCAGCAATATCTGACGCGATTCCACGAGAACGTGGTGTTCAGGTGAAGTATCTTTCAGCGATCGAACGCAATTGCGATCGTCTGATTTTCTTGTTATTCGTCGCATGTGCAGTTTCGACTGCACGAACGTGTACAAGAAGTTGGACAAGATGAACGAAGAAATCATGAAGCTCGAGGACGAGTTAGGAAATCTGCGCGAACAAGCAAACATATTCGAGCAACAAATGCCGGAATTCAAACAAATCAAGCTGGCTCGGAAGGAAGTGAAATTCCTGAAGAATCTCTGGGATTACGTGAATATTGTGACGTCGAATCTGGACGAATGGCAGGCCACGTTCTGGCACAAAATCGACATCGACGAAACGGATCACGAGTGCAAGAGACTGCTTCGCGAACTAAGACGTAAGATTCGCGTCGCATGATTCAAATCGCATTTCTCGTCAATATTTCAAAATATCGTTAAAATATTTAGCACGGTATAAAATATTAATTTAAACAAATAATCACAAAATGTATTTTTGTCAATATACAAAACGAGACAGAGAGAGAAATCGATTTTCTCGCAATATTTCAGAATTGGACAAAGAAGTGCGAGGTTGGGATTTGTACGCTCACGTGGAAGCGCAAGTGAGAAACATGATGTCGTCGCTGAGGGCGGTTTCGGAATTGCAAAATCCCGCTATCAAACATCGACACTGGCAAGAACTGATGGCTGAAACTCGAGTGAATAAACACACGATTGATTTTGTTTTACTGAGAAAATACGCAAGGTGCAACAATACAACGCAATTCTCTGATCCCGACAGGTGAAATTCACCATGGACGAAAAGACCACTTTGGCAGATCTACTGAAACTGGAGCTGCACAAATACGAGGAGGAAATCAAGAACATCGTGGACAAGGCGGTGAAAGAAATGAGCATGGAGAAGGTGCTGAAGGAATTGCACAATATATGGGACACCCTCGAGTTCGGCAAAGACGTGCACGAACGCACCAAGCTGAACGTCTTGAAGATAAGCGAGGAAACGATCGAGATCTTGGAAGAGCATCAGGTACGCTCGTTCGTTGGATGTAATCGTTTTTTTTTTTTTTTTTTCCCGTCTTCGCGAACAAATCGCGAGATAAGATTTGTTGTGCGCCAGATGCAATTGCAAACCATGTTGGATTCCAAGTACATCGCGTACTTCCTCGACGAGGTGATAGATTGGCAGCGGAAGCTCAGCAACGCGGACGCGGTGATCAACGCTTGGTTCCGCGTCCAGCGTGCCTGGATGCATCTTGAGAGCATTTTTATCGGCTCGGAGGACATAAGGAGCCAATTGCCGGAGGAAACGAAGCGCTTCGAGAAGATAGACAAGGACTTCAAGGTACAAATCTCGGATCGAGATACACAATATTCGATCTGTTCAATTTCACGATCAAACGATAATGTTATTTAATCTCCGAGTTTCTCTCATCAAGGACCTGCTGAAGGAGATGTTGATCAACGTAAACATAGTGAAATCGACGAACCGACCGAAACTCCTGGAGCGACTGGAGGAGCTCGAGATACAATTGAATATCTGTGAGAAAGCGTTGACCGATTACCTGGAAACAAAGAGACTGATCTATCCGCGATTTTACTTCATCTCGTCCGCTGATCTCCTGGACATACTGAGCAACGGTAAAGATCCCTTCTTTCCTCCTTTTTTTCCGAATAAAGTAAGAAACGCTTTGTCGCAGGAAACAATCCCGAATTGGTTTGCAAGCATTTGCCCAAGTTGTACGACTCGTTGGCGAAGCTCAAGTGGAAGCTGAACGGAGGCAAACCGACGAAAGAAGCCAACGGGATGGTGGCGAAGGACGGCGAGGAAATGGCCATGCACGGGATATGCGACTGCACGGGAAAGGTAATTAACAACTTGTGTAATTAATTATGACAAGACATCGCTCTCTCTTCTCTTCGCGCGCACCAGGTCGAGATCTGGTTGAATCGCGTCACGGAGGCGATGCGGAGAACGGTGAGACATAGTTTCGGTCGCGCGGTCGTCTCGTACGACGAGAAACCGCGCGAGGAATGGATTCTGGAGAACGAGGCCCAACCGGCTCTGTGCGGCACGCAGATCTGGTGGACCACCGAGGTGAACATGGCGTTCGCGCGGCTCGAGGAGAGCTTCGAGAACGCTCTCAAGGATTACCAGAGGAAGCAGATCAGCCAGCTGAACGTGCTGATCGCGCTCCTGCGCGGCGACTTGAACGAGAACGATCGTCGGAAGATCATGACCATTTGCACGATCGACGTGCACGCGCGCGACGTTGTCGGGAAATTGATATCCGTCAAAGCGGAGAACGCCTTCAACTTCCAGTGGCAGTCGCAGTTAAGACACAGGTGCGCGCACATCCTTTCAATAAATTTATCAATAATTTTTCTTATTTTTTTTTTCTGTATTTTTTCTGGGATTCTTCTCGTAAAGTAAATAAATAAAATTTACTGCAAACACAAAACTCTCGATCGTTCTCTTAAAAAAAAACAATCACCCGAAATACTCTCGCGCCTGTTTCCGTCTCGATGCTTAAATATCGATTCGGCGCGCGGTGCGTTCTAATTTGCTCGCGCGCACAGGTGCGGAGGGAAGAAGAAGAGGAAGGAAAAGAATTGAAAAGGATTATTTCGCTTTGTAGGTGGGACGACAAATCGGGAGATTGCTTCGCCGACATTTGCGACGCGTGTTTCATATACGCTTACGAGTACTTGGGTAACGTGCCACGGCTGGTAATTACGCCGTTGACGGACAGATGCTACATTACGTTGACGCAATCGTTGCATCTGATAATGGGCGGAGCACCGGCCGGGCCGGCGGGAACGGGAAAAACCGAGACTACTAAGGACCTCGGTAGAGCCCTTGGACAAATGGTTTATGTCTTCAACTGTTCCGAACAAATGGATTATAAAGTACATACCGCTCCTCTTTCTCTCCCTCTCTCTCTCTCTCTCTCTCTCCTTTCCCTCGTCCTCCTACATTCCGTGCTTAAATAACACACACGTGTTCAATCCGCAAAGAGATTCATCAGAAAATGGTTTAGCAAATTTGTGCTTTTCTTTTTCAGTGTTGTTGAATATATATTTTTTTTTTATATTAAAAAAAATTAAAAATAAATGTGCAATTTTTTTCGACTTAATTTTCCTGTTTATTTTCTCTGCCGAAACATGCGGCGTAGATACAAGGATTTGGCGCGACCTGAGATTTTGCCCTTTCTTTTTCATATTATTATTTATACGTAATTGTCAATTTTGTAATACAAAGAAAATATAAAAAAAAAATTACGAGTTTTATTTTATCTTCAAAAAAAAAACATTTTGCAGTCGTGCGGCAACATATACAAGGGGTTGGCGCAAAGCGGCGCGTGGGGTTGCTTCGACGAATTTAATAGGCTTCCCGTCGAGGTGCTGTCGGTTGTGGCGGTGCAAGTAAAATGCGTTCTGGACGGGGTCAGAAATCGAAAGAAAACATTTCTGTTCTTCGGACAGGAGTATAACATCGTGGATTCGGTCGGCATGTTCATAACAATGAATCCCGGTTACGCCGGCCGAACCGAATTGCCCGAGAACTTGAAGACATTGTTTCGGTAAAGCGTCGATTTGAAAAAGCGACAGCGTTGAATTCGAAAGAAAATTGCTTATCGCGTAAATTTTAATAAATCGACACACGCAGACCCTGCGCCATGGTGGTGCCCGATTTCGAGCTAATCTGCGAGATAATGCTGGTGGCCGAGGGCTTCCAAGAGGCGAGATTACTCGCGAGAAAATTTATCACCTCGTACATGCTTTGCCGGGAGCTTTTGTCTAAGCAAGATCACTACGACTGGGGTTTGCGAGCCATCAAGTCCGTTTTGATCGTCGCCGGCAAGCTGAAACGCGACGACAAGGAAAGACCGGAGGATCAGGTGCTAATGAGAGCACTGAGAGATTTCAATCTGCCGAAAATTGTCACCGACGACGTGCCGGTATTCATGGGATTAATAGGTGAAACGAAAGATGACTGATCTCAACGAATATCAAATACGAATATAAAATTATATGTATTATAATTTTTAAACAAATTTTCTTGCAATCGCGCCATATTGCGACATAAACCACGACTTGATTTATTTTGCAATTTTCAGGAGATTTGTTCCCGGCATTGGACGTGCCGCGAAAGAGAGACTTGGATTTCGAGACGATGGTCAAACACGCGGCTCTCGATCTCAAGCTTCAACCGGAAGACGGATTTATTTTGAAGGTACACGTTTTTTTTTACGCACACGTATATACATATGTATGTACGTTCACCTTGAGAGCAGTTAATTTACGAGTATGCGGAGCGGTTTCTCGTTTTTTTTTTTTTTTCGTTTATATTCGCGCGTTGTGTATAGGTGGTGCAATTGGAGGAGCTGTTTTACGTTCGGCACTCGGTCTTTATCGTCGGCCTCGCCGGGACCGGCAAGACCGAAGTCTGGAAAACGCTCAACCGAACGTACGCGAACCAAAAACGCAAGCCGCACTATAACGATCTGAACCCAAAGGCGGTGACCACCGACGAGCTATTTGGTGTCATTAACCCGGCAACGAGGGAATGGAAAGACGGGTTCGAAGACAAGCCGCACTATAAACCCGTCAATTTTCAGCGCGCGATCGGGCGCGCTACGCGCGCGCGCGCCCGCTCGTATTAGGCCACACCACCGGTCTGTAATAGACCGCTCGGCGCGACTTTCCATTCTTATTGCTACTTTCGCAGGTTGATCTCCATGATAATGAGGGAGCAAGCTAACATGGCCGGTGATAGTCCAAAGTGGATCGTGTTCGACGGTGACATCGACCCGATGTGGATCGAATCTCTGAACACGGTGATGGACGACAACAAGGTTCTCACGCTCGCGAGTAATGAGAGGATCGCGTTGACGAAACACATGCGGCTTCTCTTTGAGATCTCGAATTTGAGGTAAGTCGCGCGGTCAAATAGAACGTTGCGCTTCTGTTCGCGTTTGTTTGTTTTCTCTCCTTGTTTATTTTTAAACTTGTGTCACGATATCGCACACGTTTGTGACTTATACTCCTCAGGACAGCCACGCCGGCAACGGTGTCCAGAGCGGGGATATTGTACATAAATCCGCAGGACCTAGGCTGGAGCCCGTAAGCGCAAACAGTTCGTTTACTATATTGCGATAAAAAAATATTTTTGAAATTATTTTTTTTTTTAATTAAAAAGAACGTAATTTTATACTTAATTATATTCTGCTCTGATCAATTTGTTCATTTATTTGTAACACGAATCTTTGAGACACTTTAAAACCTCGCAGATTCGTGACAAGTTGGATAGAGACGAGACCCCACGCCGAACGCGCTAATCTCTCGATTCTCTTCGAGAAGTACGTCCCGCCTCTTTTAGAGGCGACGAAGACGCGATTCAAGAAAATCACACCTCTACCGGAAATTTGTCATCTGGAGATGCTTTGTCACTTGCTCGATTGTTTTCTGGTTAAAGAAAACGTGCCGCCTGACTGTCCAAAGGAATGGTACCTACGCCTCGTTTTAATTCGACGTCGCGAGTACGTTTTTTTTTTTTTTTGTTTTGTTCTTACAAAGCGCGGATCGCGTTTCAGGATCGAGTTGTACTTCGCATTCGCCTGCATTTGGGCGTTTGGTTCAGCGATGTTTCGAGATCAGCTGAGAGATTGGCGAAACGAATTCAGCAGGTGGTGGCTAAATGAATTCAAAACCGTCAAATTTCCAACGGGCGGGACCGTGTTCAATTACTTCATAGAGCCGGAAACGAAGAAGCTGGTGCCGTGGACCGAGAAAGTAACAGCGTTCGAACTGGATCCGGATATTCCGCTTCAGGTTCTTTTCGTGATCTTAATTAGTCAATTACTTCGCGTACCGAGACGATGTAAAAAATTAAATGAACATAAAAAAACAGATTGTGCTTATAAATTGCGATTAAAAACGGAAATCCATAAAGATATCGTATTTGCTTGTAAAAGTGTTTAAATGCATTCAACTATCGACGCAGTCAAGCTTGGTGCCAACGGGAGAAACGGTGCGTTTGCGGTTTTTCCTGAATTTGTTAATAAAAAAACGTGTCCCGGTCATGATGGTGGGCGGAGCCGGTTCCGGAAAGAGCGTGATATTGGCGGAAAAACTGGCGAGTCTGTCGGACAATTACAACGTCGCGAATGTTCCCTTCAATTTCTACACCACGTCAGGTGCGAATGCAAAGTCTAGAGTTTTGAAAACAATTTCTCACCGATGATTCCGCGGAAAAATTTCTTCTTTCACGACAGCTTTCACGCGCAAACGTGACGTTGCTCGTGAAAAAATAAATAATATATATTTTCGTTACCGCGAAAAAAAAAAAGATATGCTGCAGAAAGTGCTCGAGAAACATTTGGAGAAGAAAGCGGGTCGTAATTACGGGCCACCGGGCACGAAACTTTTAATATATTTCATAGACGACATGAACATGCCGGAAGTGGACACTTACGGTACGGTGCAACCTCACACTCTCATCAGGCAGCATTTGGATTACAATCACTGGTAACGATCGCTTCGATAATCGACACGCGCGTGATAAAATAAAAAAAATAAAAAAAAAAAAAAAAAACGAAAACTTTCAGGTACGACAGAACAAAACTAACGCTGAAAGAAATTCACAACACGCAGTACGTGTCCTCCATGAACCCCACCGCGGGCAGTTTCACCATAGACCCGCGTTTGCAGAGACACTTCGCGGTGTTCGCCGTCAGGTGAATTATTACATGAACTTTGAATCCTACGAGGTCCTTGAATGTCAATTGAAAAGAAAACGGCTTATTTCTTGGCTTCTCACCTTTTCCGTTAATTAATTAATTAATCAACCGTTGCAGTTTTCCGCAAACCGAGGCGCTCGTGACGATATATTCCCAAATATTGCGTCAACACGTGACCAATCCTCTGCACAGGTTCCATCCGGTCGTGCAGAAATTCACGGATTTCATCATAAACGCCGCGGTGTATCTTCACGAGAAGATCGTCGCGACCTTTCTGCCGACGGTCATCAAGTTTCACTACATGTTCAATCTGCGCGATCTGACCAACATATTCCAGGTTGTAGAAAACGCCGGATACAATCGAAATTGTAACGCGAATAAAATAAAAAAAAAAAAAAAACACAACAATGTAACGCGGCACTGACGTTACACACTTTTTCGACACGCGCAGGGAATGATGTTCGCTCGCGGCGACGCCTTGCCAATTCCAAGCCACATAATTAGACTTTACGCGCACGAAGCGACGCGAGTATATCGCGACAAATTGGTGAACTTCGATGACCAGAAGACGTTCGATCAGTTGCTGTCGGAAGCGCTTCGCAAAAATGTGCCCGTACGTTTTTTTGACGATTTGACGGAAAATCCACCGCAAGAACGCGACCGTAAAATTACGAGAACTTTCAACGTCCTTTATTTTGATTTTATTATGTAATATTTTAGTTTTGATTTGTTTGAACTCACATTCAGTGTTTGTCCATTTACTTTTTCGATCTTCATTTTCGAATATCTACACGAGTTCGAGGAAGTTTTTTCTGATTTGAGAAATTGTTCTCTGATTCTTCAGGAACTAAACGAAGCTGAATTGAATTTGGATCCGCCGTTGATATACTGCCATTTCGCGGAGGGAATCGGCGAGCTCAAATACGCGCCGGTCAAGAACTGGAACCAGATCGTAAAGTTGCTCGACGAAGCTTTGATCAACTACAACGAGCTGGTATCACATCTCGGTCAAAAACAGTATCGCGTTTCACTTCGATGCGACATTAGTTTCTTAATTTTTTTCGACACACAGGTATCGGCGATGAATCTGGTACTGTTCGAGGACGCCGTGTATCACGTATGTCGTATCAACAGAATCTTGGAAGCACCGAGAGGCAACGCGCTTCTGGTAGGCGTAGGCGGTAGCGGCAAACAGTCCTTGTCGCGTCTAGCTTCTTTCGTTTCCTCGTTGGAGGTAAGCAGAGATATTTTATCGATTGACGCGTGGACGGGTTTTTTTCAAGTCTCGGGAAAATATACAGCACGACGACTTAATTAATTAGTCGAGTTCGGTGTTGGAAAAAAAACATTCTCGAAATTTTCCACACACAGGTGTTTCAAGTGCAACTGCGCAAAGATTACTCGTTGAACGACTTGAAAGCCGACATGGCCCTGCTGTATCTGAAAACCGGCCTGAAAGATATCGGCGTGACCTTTCTGATGAGCGACTCTCAAGTCGCCGACGAAAGGTTTCTGGTTGTGGTGAACGACATGCTGGCGTCGGGGGAGATCGCGGATTTGTTCGCCGACGACGAGGTGGACAATGTCATCAACGCGGTGCGTAATGAGGTAAAAACTTGCGATGTTTTTTATTTCACTTTCAGAATATTAAAAAATGTCATGTGTGCCGACATCTCCGATTGTTTTGAGACGAAGAATCGCGCGTGTCCTCGAGATACAAATATTCACGATACTTTTTTTATTTAGACTCTCTCCAAGGTGATAATGATCGAAGCGGCCGTAACAGTTGTACGATCGCGCGATCGCACTTTTTCAGGTGAAGCTAACCGGAGCGCTCGACACCAGAGAGAATTGCTGGAAATTCTTCATCGAACGCGTGCGAAGGCAATTGAGATGCGTCCTGTGTTTCTCGCCAGTAGGAGCGACCTTACGAAAAAGAGCTAGGAAGTTCCCCGCGATAGTAAATTGCACGGCAATCGACTGGTTTCAGGACTGGCCGCAGAAGGCTCTGGAATCTGTATCGGCGACCTTCTTGGAGGTTTGTGCGTTACAACGTTGTGTGTTAAAACAATTTATATATAGAAGATTCTCAGATGTCAAACTTGCAATTAAAAAAGAAAACGTAAATAAATTTATAAAAACCTATAAATTTCTCTTTTAATTAAAAATGTTCGTTATCTTATCATTTTCTTTCACGCAAAGCTTTCCTAGCTAATCTACAGATTTCTACTTCCGTGCTCAGGAGCTCAAGGAGTTGCCGGTTGAATATCGGACCTCAACGTCGCTCTTTATGTCCTTCGTTCACACGAGCGTGAACAACATGTCCGCGATCTATTTGCAAAACGAAAGACGGTACAACTACACGACGCCCAAGTCGTTTCTGGAGCAGATCTCCTTGTACTCCAAGTTGCTGACGGACAAGGAACGCGATCTGAAAGCGATGATCCTGCGTCTCAACGACGGCCTGATCAGGCTCGAATCTTGCGCCGCTCAGGTGAGAAATGACAAACATTCCCAACACGATGAATATAGTTTGTTTTTTTTTTTTTTTTCATAAATTCAAGCTACTTTTTCGCAAATTAGGTCGACGAGTTGAAGATCGTCTTGACAGCTCAGGAGATCGAGCTGAAGAAGAAGAACGAGATAGCCGACAAGATACTGGCCGAAGTGCGTGCGGAGAATGCCAAAGTCGAAGCGGAGACGGCTACCGGTAAGATAAGACGTGGGAAAATGTTTGCTAACAGTAAACCGAACGACGGTTGAGTTTTCAGTGACCGAGGAGGAAGCGAAAATAGCGGAACTTAAAGAGTTAATGGCGGAGAAGCAGCGACACTGCGACGAGGATTTAGCGCGTGCGGAACCGGCGGTGAGACAGGCCGAAGCCGCGCTCGACACTCTAAATAAGGTTAACGCGAACTCGCGATTTGAATATCTCGTAAAATAAGATAAACATCCCATTGACCGAACACTGTGACCGGAACGTTTGTTTATTAAAAAAATAATTTTTATATAACGAAGTACTTAGTGTGTATTTACGTGAAGTTAGAAAAACTAAAATTTTAGTTATAGCGGAAAAATTTTTTTTAATTTTTGTTGCAGCGGAAATTCCTCCTGTTTTCACGTATTTATCAATGTGTTATAATTCGCGAATAGAATAATCTGACCGAGCTTAAGTCCTTCCCAACTCCACCGGAGGCCGTGCTGATGGTCGCCCAGGCCGTGCTCGTCTTATTTACGCCCAGAGGACGTCCCATTCCGAGAGACAGAAGCTGGAAGGCTTGTAAAGCGATGATGGGATCCGCTGACGGATTTCTGTCGGCGTTGCGTAATTACGACAAGGACGACATATCTCCGGAAATCGTTCGAGCGATTCAGCCGTACGTCACCAACAAAGGTGTGCGTCGATCAAACTCGCGATACTTCGATCGGTATCAGACGTTTTATTTGAACACACAAAAAAAAAAAAAAAAAAAATACGCGATTGAGAGTTCGCGGATTGTAACAAAAAAATTCAGATAGCATCTAGTTTTTGTTTTCGTTCCAATTAGAATTCGATCCGGATTTCGTGTACTCCAAGTCCCATGCGGCGGCGGGACTTTGCAGCTGGGTGAAAAACATCATGGTGTATCATTACATCAATGAGAACGTAAAGCCTCTGAGAGCCGCGCTCGCTCAAGCGAACGCCGATTTGAAAGCCGCGATGGAGAAATTGAATTCTCTGAGGAGCCGTTTAGAGGTAAAGCTCTCGACTCGACGGCGCGCACCGCCGTTTTCTTCTCCTCTCTCGTGAATTTTTAATTCCGCGCTATTTCAAAATTTTCATCAGGTGCAAAACAAACAGATATCAGGTCGAAAGAAAATTTTACGTTAAAAAAAAAAAAAACTTTTTATCGCGTTTGACCTAATTTTCTTTTTCTGTACATTCGAATATCTGAGAATGTTATTTCATTTATTTTGAAATTTTCTTTTTGCTCAGGAACTGCACAAGATACTGGACGTTCTTGGCGAGAAGATGAGCGCGGCTCTGGACGCGAAGCAAAAGTGTCAAGACGAGGCGGAAATGACCGCGTTTACGATAAGTCTAGCGAATCGATTGGTAAACGGTCTCGCGTCCGAGAACGTTCGCTGGGCCGAGACCGTTCAAGTGTACGCATTATATTAGATCATGTAATCGTTTGTCGAGATAATGTCGATTATGCGATTGCGCGCGCGCGCGTGCACGCGCATTAAACGGATTTCTAAGACGCGCATTTACACACTATCCGGCGAAACAGGTTAAAGAAATCCGAGATCACTCTACCGGGCAACGTGTTGCTCGTCACGGCGTTTATTTCTTACATGGGATGCTTCACGCGGAAATACAGGATGGATCTCATGAATTTACATTGGCTACCGTTTCTCGACAAGCTGCAAGTGCCAATACCGCGCACGCCCGATTTAGATCCGTTGTCTTTAATGATCGACGATGCGAGAATCGCTCAATGGAACAACGAGGGTAAGAAGACGCGCGTTTTTAAGAGAAAAATCGCAAAATCACAAATGTGTCGGAATTAAATTTATCACTTGTAAAAAAACCGACACTAAAAAAAATAAAATAAAATAAAATAACGCTGTTTTTCACGTGAAAGAAAAAATAAATAAAATAAACGCGTTCTCAGGTCTGCCCGCGGACAGAATGTCCACGGAGAACGCCACGATACTCACGCATTCGTCCAGATGGCCGTTGATGATAGATCCGCAATTGCAAGGGATCAAGTGGATCAAAAACAAGTACGGAGACGAGCTGATCGTGCTGCGTTTGACTCAGAAGAATTACCTCGATAGAATCGAGTACGCGATCGCGAACGGAGAGGTGGTGCTGTTGGAGAATATCGCGGAAACGGTCGACGCCGTTCTGGACCCGATACTGGGTCGTGTTCTGATAAAACGAGGAAGGTACTAACACACGGTTGTCTTTTTCTCAGAAACGATCAGATCACTCGATAATTTATAGATGATACAATCGTTATATTTAGATAATACGGATGAAATATAGACAATATCGGAACTAATCTCGGTGTGTTAAATATGTAAAGAGCCATCAAGGTGGGAGACAAAGAAGTGGACTACAACCCGCGCTTCCGTCTGATCCTGCAGACAAAGCTGGCGAATCCGCACTACAAGCCCGAGATGCAGGCCCAGACCACGCTCATCAATTTTACGGTTACGAAAGACGGCTTAGAGGAGCAGCTATTAGGCGCCGTCGTGAAAGCGGAGCGGCCGGATTTGGAGGCGAGCAAAGCCGAGCTCACAACCCAGCAGAATACGTTCAAGATCGCCCTGAAAACGTTGGAGGACGATCTGTTGCATAGGTACGCGGTCTTTTTTCTTTCGGACACGCGCGCGAAAAGTTTGTACCAAGATAAACGCCCGTTAAAACATTGAGAATTGTTGTGCGATTAATATTTACACATCTACTAATTTATTTTGTTTAATAAACATCCGGTCATTGAATTATTTAAATAAATATCGATAACGAGCCGAACTCGAATACGCGCAATGTTTCTCTTCGATCTCAGATTGGCGGCGGCGGGTCCCGACATTCTGAGCGACGTCGCTCTCGTGGAGAACCTCGAAACTACGAAGAAGACCGCCGGCGAGATCGAAGCAAAGGCGATCGAGGCGAGGGCGACCGCCGCGAAGATCGACGAGGCGCGCGAGATCTACCGGCCGGTGGCGTCCCGCGCCAGCCTCCTTTACTTCATCCTTAACGATCTCAACAAGATCAACATGCTATACCAATTTTCTCTCAAGGCGTTCAGCGTGGTCTTTCAGAATTCCATTAAATTCGCCGAGCCGGCGGACGCCCTCGGTAAACGCGTCGTCAGTTTGATCGACAGCGTCACGTACTTGGTTTTTACGTACACCAGCAGAGGACTGTTCGAGAGCGACAAGCTCATATTTCTGTGCCAATTGACTCTTCAGGTATTTTACGGTGGATTTTTGCAAACGGTAAAATAGACACATTAGAAGATTATTTGGATAAAAAAAAACATTTGTCTAAAGTTTGTTTGCAGATTTCGTGCGGTAAACACGACGAGGAGATTTTTTGTATTAAAGTGTAATCACGTGTATATCTTGACGTAAACAAGTTTAAAAAAAAAAAAAAATATGTACGGTCACATTTCGAAGAATCTAAAAAGTGTCACGTTTTTAGATTCTGCTGCAAACGAACGAGATAGATCCGGTCGAGGTGGACTTTGTGTTGCGTTTTCCTCAAGTACCGGACGTCGCGAGCCCGGTAGATTTTCTGAGCAACGACAGCTGGGGCGGCATCAAGTATCTGAGCGGATTGGAGAACTTTCGCAATTTAGATCGCGATATAGACGGAGCCGCGAAGAGGTGGCGAAAATTCGTCGAGTCGGAAACACCGGAGAGAGAAAAATTCCCGCAGGACTGGAAGAACAAAACGGTCTTCCAGAGACTCTGCATAATGAGATGCGTGAGACTGGATCGAATGATCTACGCCATCCGGTAATTTCTTGTGCGAACGAACGTTCAATGATTTTTTTCAAAAATTTCTACTCTTGTTTACTCACACCTTTGTTTTCGTTTTTTTTTTTTTTTTTTTTTATTTATTTATTTATTCAACGCGCAGTTGGTTCGTGGAGGAAAAGCTGGGCGGAAAATTCATACAAACCCGAGCGCAACCGTTCGAAAAGTCGTACGAGGAAATGAACGCGCAAACGCCCGTGTTTTTCATTTTGTCACCAGGAGTCGATCCTCTCAAGGCACGTTTTTTTCGTACACAAGAGTTTTCTCTCTCTTTTCCATGTTACGGGATTGAAATTTAATTACACACGCGAATACATCACGAAACTTCCCAGACCACGTCGCGTCTCGACGTGATTAATAACACGCTGGCGCTAAACGGTAACGATCGCACGTAGGACGTCGAGACGCTTGGCAAGCGACTCGGTTTCACATTCAACGCGCAAAATTTCCACAACATATCGCTGGGACAAGGTCAAGAGCCGGTAGTCGAGCGGGCGATGGACATTTCGGCGCGCGACGGTCACTGGGTTATACTTCAGAACGTTCATCTGGTGAGGAACTGGCTGCCGAATCTCGAGAAGAAGATGGAACTGCTCTCGGAGGAGTCGCACGAGGATTATCGACTCTACATTAGCGCGGAACCGGGTCCCGATCCTCACGAGTCGCTAATACCGCAGGTAAAGTTGGCGCGGAAAAAAAATGTTAATTTAAAACGCGAGCCGGTTTATCAAGAAACAGAAATTATTAATCAAGTATTTACATATGTTAATTACTATTTAATATGTAAATTACTATTTAAAATATTGAAAATTGTCAAATTTGCAAAAAACGCAATTTTACCTAAATATCGAAAACACCACAAGGGTATACTGGAATCAGCGATAAAAATTACGAACGAACCGCCGACGGGTATGCGCGCTAATATTCACAAAGCGCTGGACAACTTCAGTCAGGACACTCTGGAATCCTGCGCCAAGGAGAACGAATTCAAAGCTATTCTCTTCGCTCTCTGTTACTATCACGCCGCCGTGGCTGAGCGTCGAAAATTCGGACCTCAAGGATGGAACAGGGTCGGTGTATTAAATTTGTTTTTTTTTTTTTTTAATCCACGACTTTTTAGCCTCTTGCTCTTTTATACGGAAAAATATTATTTAAAAAAATGTTAATTCGAAAATATTTTTAATATATAAAACACGCAGTTGTATCCCTTCAACTTCGGCGATCTGACTATTAGCGTGTCGGTGCTGTTGAATTATCTCGAGATCAATGTCAAAGTGCCCTGGGAAGATTTGCGTTACTTGTTCGGGGAAATCATGTACGGCGGTCATATAACCGACGATTGGGACAGAAGACTCTGCCGAACGTATCTTCTCGAATATCTCCAGCCCGAGTTGGTCGAGGGCGAATTGTATCTGGCCCCGGGTTTTCTGGTGCCGCCTAACACCGATTACGCAGGTTATCACAAGTACGTGGAGGAGTACTTGCCGGAGGAGAGCCCGGTCCTGTACGGACTTCATCCGAACGCGGAGATCGGTGAAACATTTTTTCATTCACAGAAGAATATTTAATTTTCATTAATCGTCCGTCTGATTTGCTCGTTTTCGCGCTCTGTGTCGCGCAGGATTTCTCACGAGCACGGCGGAAAATTTGTTCAAGACAATTCGGGGGATGCAGCCCACGGATGTCGTCGACACGACAATCGGGATATTATCGAAAGAAGAGAAGGTGAAGGTTCTGATAGAAGACATACTCGACAAACTTCCCGAGCAGTTTAATATTCAAGATTTAATGCACAAGGTCTTTAACATGAAAATAAATAAACGACCGATCCCTAAATCTACTTTTTTTTTGTATGATGAAACCAAAACAACCTGATACTTTCAGGTGGAAGATCGAACTCCCTTCGTCATCGTTGTCCTGCAAGAGTGCGAACGTATGAACATGCTCTGCGAGGAACTGAAGAGATCCTTGACGGAACTGGATCTCGGTTTGAAGGTGAATAAAGAAACGACGAAAACGAAACAATGAGTGCGATAATTACGAGAATTCGGTTTCTAGGGAGAGCTGACAATCAGCGCGGAGATGGAGGATCTGCAAAATCACTTGTTTATGGAATCCGTGCCGCCGTCGTGGACCAAACGCGCCTATCCCTCCACCCTCGGATTGTCGTCCTGGTTCGCGGATTTGTTCAATCGAATAACCGAGCTGTCGAATTGGACGGCAGATTTTAGCGTAAGTAAATAAAAATAAATACAAAAAAAAAAGAGTTCTTTTAAATGTAAGAAATAAACAAATATATAATCCGCCTTTCATAAAAAAAAAAATAAGAAACCACCAGTGAACAAAAGCTCATGGTCGCCAATTTCTCATTTGATTTTTATTCGGAGAATTTTATTGTACTTGACTATTGTAGTTAGTTTTGTAAGTTATTTTCACACCGCGTTTTCACGCGGCATTTAATTCGCCATATTATTGCAAAGAAACAGAAATTCTGCAAACACATTTGACGCAATAGTACTTCGCGATCAGAAGCGTGAAGAAATACAAACTTCGTTACGCCGCGCGACCATCATGCGAAAATCTCTTGAGGACATTAATTTGTCACGTACATTGCGCCAGGATTCAACTTTCTTTTTTTTTTTTTTTTCGTCACGTTTGACCGACACGTCCAAACTCAAAAGGTGTATAAACGTCTTTCGACAGTTGCCGCCGTCGATCTGGTTGGGTGGTTTCTTCAATCCGCAGTCTTTACTCACCGCCATTATGCAGCAGACCGCCCGAAAGAACGAGTGGCCCCTGGACAAAATGTGTCTGCATTATGACGTAACCAGAAAGCAGAAGGAGGAACTTACGTAAGAGACGACGTGGAATTTACGGAAATAATACAATTGTAATAACGCCGTTTCCGGCACAGGTTTTTTTTTGATCTCATGACATTTGTCGCATGTAAAAAAACCAACCTCCCCTCTTGCGGTAAATTTCGAAACGACGTATTGCTCAGATCTTCGATTATATAATATATTTTTGTGGAAAAATCTTGTTTTCAAAGGATCGAGACAATATAAAAAGATTCTTATTTTCTTCAATCAAGAACGCCGCCGCGCGAGGGTGCGTACGTGAACGGATTGTACATGGAGGGGGCGCGATGGGACACGACGACGGGCGCCATCGCGGATTCCCGACCGAAGGAGCTGTATCCGCTTATGCCGGTGGTGTTTCTGAAGGCGATCACGCAGGACAAACTCGAGACGAAGAACATATACGAGTGTCCGGTGTACAGAACCCGAATGCGCGGCCCAACGTACATCTGGACGTTCAATCTGAGGACTCGCGACAAACCCACCAAGTGGACTCTGGGCGGCGTAGCGATTCTCCTGCAGATTTAAAACCGCACACTTCTTTTTTCGAGCCGTCGTCGATGCCGGCTCACACGCGATTTCGCGCTCGTAATGGTTTTTTTTTTTGTTTCTTTTTGTTTTATGCCTTTTCTCGCGCGCGCGGGCTCAAGTCGTAATGGCAACGCGCGCCGCGACCACGGTTTCCCGGTTATAATAACCCTCGGGCAATTACGTCAAAACCCTCCTCTCTCGCGCGTATGTTACAGGAGTCGGCTGATAATTACAACGCGCGTATTCGAGTAATTACAATTGGCGTTGTAACGTGCGCGCGCGCGTTCTCTTTGTAACAAACGCGCTCTCTCGTCAAGTGGAGCGATTTCGCGTCCCAAGTAGAAACCCCCCCCCGGTTTCGGATGTATGTGATATTGTACGCGAGAGAAACGGAACGGAAGAAAAACTCGACGCGACTCAGCAGGTGCGCTCGTTACGTGCGCTCGAAGAAGGAATGGCTTGGTGTTCACGTGTTGTCGTCGCCTTGCAATTGAAATCGTCGTCAATGAAAAGCAGTCGTCACTCGAGAGAGACACGACAAAAAAAAAAAAAAAAAAAAAATGCGACAACAAACCGAGTCGAACGACAGTCGGGAAGGACGACGTCGGTTTCCGGTCGCCTTTCTTTCGTGTGTTTTTTTTTTATATCAGGTCACGTTTGACAAGTCGGTATGCGTACACGGATCATATGATTGAAGGCTTCGAGGAAGTGGTCACCCTTTTATCGACTTCTGCGAGCGTAATTATCCGTTTCGCGATGACGCATCTGGTTTCGCGTGCCGGCCTTCGCGGGGCGATGCGGAATTTCGGACACGCGAACGACGAAAAAAAAAAAAACCGCTTGCGAAACACAATCCCTCGAGAGTCAATGACAACATTGTGACAATAAAACGCACAACCGGCGGATGGGAGAACCGGAGGGAGAGGAAAACGAAGCCTGTTGTCGCGCGAGCGACGTTGTAATTACGTTTAACTTCGCGATCGTACACGGGCCTCAAAGAAGGAGTCCGACTTTCTCTCTCTCTTTCTATCTTTTTAAACGACCTACTCAACCGCGCAACTACTGCGTATTGTGCATATATACAATATGTATTTACATAAAGAAGACAGGACACGTTATCGCGTCCCTCGGGATCCGTTTATTCAGAGAACTAAATAATGGATTAACTCCTTGACAAAGTTCCCGACTCTCTTCTCTATTATTCGAAAACCAAACTCTCTCGTGGGGACGAGACGTATATATTTTCACGGATAAGCCATGACATTGAATGCGCGCCTCGTCGTGGTCCAGACCGGCGCTACTCCCCGTCTCGGATTAAGGAGGACTTCGGGGAATATTTCTTGGTCATTAAACTAATTAGATTACCGGGCGCATTGCGGCGGTCGGGGCTATAAATTAGCGTTCCGGGATCTTTACGGTTGCGCTCTTCGGACCGAGAGAGAGAGAAAGAGAGACTTTTCGGTTCGGGAAACGCCTCCGGGGCAAACGCGCGTGGTTTCTGGTATTTATAGAGGACCTACTGGACCGACGCGGTGAGAGATGAGAAAAACGCCGAGTATACCGGGGCCTCCCCTCTTGAAAAAAACCGCACTCGAAACCGCACATCGAACGATATCGCGCGCGATGTTGCTGCTCGGATAAACTCGGAAACGCGTGTGAAAAACCGAAGTTTATATTTTAGTAATAATAAATAAACTTATAAATCTGTAATTTCAAATGTGTTTCAAATGATCTATACAATAAAATTCGAAAAACAAACAGGATTTTTTAAATCTTAAAGTAAAAAGAATCAAAAACTCTTACACACTTGAAACAACGCGCAAGATTGCGCGCAATAAATTGTTATGTTAAATGCGACATAACTATGCAAATAAAATACTCTTTTGACATGTTGAAATTGTTGATCGCGTATTAGCGATTTTCGAAAAAAAAAAATGCTGCTTTCTTTAAAAAAAAAAAAAAAAAACGCATCCTATTAACCGACGACGTTCGACGATAATCGCAATTGATTATCGCGATCGGTGCACACAACATACGCCGCGCGCGATTAAAAATAATTATTATTCACGATAAATATAGACTTTTATGTGTGTGTTTGCTTTTATTAAATTGCTAATATATAGATATGCGCGTGATGTCGAAAATAAAATAACAAAGGATGTACGGAGAAGTCGGCGAGGGAAACGTTTAATTGCGTGCACAATCGCGCGTATATTATTAACCTTAATAATGTAATAAAAAGTTGCCCACCCTCTCCCGCGTATATTTTCGCGTCTGTTTTCATAAAAAGATTCAACAAATACAGCGAAACGAGTAATTACGCTTCGTCCGGAAACGAGCAGCTTTTGACAATGAGATCGTAATTAGGAAGTCAAGAAAGAATCCAATCAAGAGTCGCGAAATAATAATATTGCGAAAACTTCCCGGAGAGAGAGAGAGTGAGAGAGATAGAGATAGACGAGAAGACAATTCCAACTCGTCAAAATCAAGATTACATCAAAAGTTACACAATGAGAATTCTCGGATCGCACTTTTTATATTACCGCGACCGTAAATTGTGCAGAGCAAAATTGTTGCCACGTCGAGAATGTCTAAACGCGACAAAACAAAAACACAACACGCGCGGCCGTGATCGCTTCTCTCGTGAAAAAGAAAACTCACAAGCGTTTGTAAAAAATCGAAATTATATTGTAAAATATATTCCGTTTAAAATATTTTATGTTTATTCGCAACGCCGTGGCGACGTAAAATCAACGCGAGAAAGTGATTTACGCGTTTCCCGTCGGTCGTCCGTGTCCGACGGGAACGTGGATGTTGGACTCCCGCGTGTTCGACTTGTAAAAACACGGTAATATCGCACAAAGTTGTTCGCACGGGATGAAAAAAAAAAAAAAAAAAACAACACGCCGCGTCGTTCTCCCGTCGTTATTATTATTCAATCGTTTATCTCATCGCGCGAGCAATAAATAAAATCAACATCAACAATATATGTGTATAAAACAGTTTGGCGTTTTCCGTGGCGCTCGCACACACATCACAGTGTCTGATGTTTCTGTTGTGTTCGCATAACGCGCCGCTAATTATTTCGTACGTGCCCGTCATTTACTTTTAATACGTGCGTGCGTGCGTGCGCGCGCGCGCGCGCGGTGTTCCCTCGTTATATCACGTTGTAATTAACGCAGCTATTAAACAGAATCAAATAAAGATCCCGCGATACGAAACAAAGGCACATGAATCATACGCGCGGAATACTCTATGAATATTAATAATACAATTAATTACATTTTTTGCCAAGTGAAAGAACGCGAGGATTGCGCGGCAGTAAATAGTGATAAACATACGCGTTTGCAATCTTACATTTCCCGGGTTTTCGCTAAAACACGTCCGTTTATTTGTTACGCGAACGTTCTGTTTTTGTTTCGTTTTCGTTTCGGAAAATCCGAATTCGCGAACGCGTACGACATTTGCTACATGTTTCGTAAAAACAAAAAAAAATGAGAGACAACCACGAACGATCAATCCCCCACCACGCGATGTGCCATTATCATTGAAAACTCGTCGTAAATAGGAGCACGTAAGGTTAAGTACATGCGCGGCGCCGCAATTACGCGCGCGGCGTCCGCTCCGCCGCTTTATTAGAGACGCCAACGCGCGTTGAATACATCGTTTCGCGATTTAATGGTTACGACTTACCGGGCACAGGCAGGGCCCCAAGTTCGATTCTATTCCGTTCGCACGTCTTCTTCGTCTTCTTCCTCGCCGAGAGATCGAATAGTACACACGACAAAAGAGATTTCTCACCCATTCGAACACGAGGCAGAGCTGCACCTTTCGTCCTCCTCCCCCGTGTCGCTAGGAGTATACGCGGCCACTTGTCGCAAACTTCGCTCCGTACGAGAGAACACGAAGGTTGCCGATTATTGCTTCTCGACAATCAGTCGGTTTTTCGCATCGTCACTGTGTGTGTGTATATTGAGGCGGAAGGAAGTGACCTTGGACGAGTGCGCTCGATCGTGACGAAAATACGCGGGTATTCTTGATCGCGAAGTTAACAACAACGCGCGTTAAATCCGCGGAATGTATATACTTTCGCGCGATCTTTTTCGCGTGTGTCGAATTTTCGCTCGTGTTCTTCGGTCCGCGCGCGGTTCGGTCTTCGCTATTCCTCGTTTTTCGCCTCGTTCGCCGCGCGTCGGCGCGAAGGCGCGAAGAAACCGTTTCGAAAGGTGCGAAAGGCGAACGCGCGGGGCCTCCCAGGATGACTCTCGCTAATCGCGGGCAGGCGGAAAACAAGCGTGATGAGTCGCCTCGCCTCGCCTCGCCTCGCCTCGTCTCACTCACGGCCTAACTCGACTCGACGCGACTACAACGAACTGCAACGAACTGGTGAGTTAACCCCTTCTCTCTCTTTCTCCTTCTTTCTTTCTCTCTTTCTCTTTCTCTCTCTCTCTCTCTTTCTCGTTCTCCTTCTTACGCGGCACGTAAACGTGCACGATATACGTAACATTTGAAGCAACATGGACGCGCGCGATCCACGGTATAAACGTTGGAACGATAATCGATACGCGTTTATGTCTTTAACGTGTGTTCTGATGGGCACATATATATATATCGTTTAACGGTGTTTTTTTTTTTGCGTCTTACGTACCGAAGAACGAGAGAGGGCGCGGAGTTTCTTCTACGTGCGAGTTGCGAGTATATCGAATTTTCGCACGATAGATCGAGAATCGACAAATATTTAAAATCAATTTTTCGTGACACGTTTAACATGTAATTAGAGATAATAACTGTAATACATCGTCGTGTGTGTACGTAACTCGAATCGTTAATACATCAAATATCCGGACACTTATTATTGAAATGATCATTATTAGATATGTAAATATTAACAATTTAAGGATTTTTTTTCTTTTCAATATTTTTCAGACACTTTTAATTATCAGTTTTTATACACATAAATACTTTCGTTTAATTGATTATTTAACAGACGTGCTTGTGTGTGAAAAATTTACACAAGATTATACGCGATCAATTAAATAACCCCGCGACATTTAAATTCGCATTTCGCGAACTCTCGCAGTAGTAGTAGTAGTAGTAGTTCGCGTCGGTAGTTTTCGTCGCTTTCACTCTTTTGCCGCCCGACGACGCGTCATCTCGCGTTTCGACTCGTATTTCATCTCCTCTTCTCTTTATTTGCATATACGCGATACATCGTTTTCCGTATCTTCCGTGCCTGATCGTGTGCTGCTCACGGCAAACGATGTGTGTGTGTGTGTGTGTGTCTGCGCGTATGTGTATGCGCGCGCGGAGAGGTTTGAAGATAATTAATGCAAATTACACACGGGCAACGTGGCACGCTACCGGTTACGGCATTACACGGGATGAAAGCCGCCGTGCGCGCGCTCTTCGTCATGTAAAGTCGTTGCACTTTGCATGTCGGTCGGAGATGTGTCGCTCCGATTATCATCCGATACACAATTGATTCTCCCGTCGACGACAACGACGACAACTGGACGCTCTTCGACGACGGAGATTATTCTCGTCTATTTCCTACCTCTCGCGCCATTATTCCTCGCGTCTTCTCGTCCCAATCCGTCCGGTGTGTCTCGTTCGCGTGCAGTGAGCTGTATACTTAAGCCGCGGAGAGAGCCACCGCACTAAACGGACGTGGCGCGTATAATTTATGAATTATTATTTTGTACTATAATATGTCGGCCGGCTTCTCTGTCTCTCTCTCTCTCTCTCTCTCTCTTTCTCTCTCTCTCGCGCGCGCGCGCGCACGGTGTATACACATATTATATACATACAACGCTCGTCTTCTCTCCGAGGAGAAGAAGAAGAAGCATCTCGTCGGAAACAGCGAGATAAAGAGCACCGTCATTGGCGTAGGATTCCCGCTCCGTCGCGGAATCAAGGAGCGCGAACGAGAGAACCGCTGCGCGAAGATATCTTCCTCCTCTATCCGCGAGCTCCGATAGGATTGCGCAACGGGAGGATTGCGCGCGGTCCGCGATTTTCATCCGCGATAATCGAAACGCGCGAAATCCTTCCTCCCCCCGCGTAATGAGTCGCTTCGCGCATCTCGAACGACGCGAGATCGGCATTTCTCGATGATATTTGCGATAAAAAAAAATGTGTGTCTCGCGGTCTCCTTCGTTTCTCATCGTAACGCACACTTTTGTGGAATTAATAAACTCCGCTCTGTTTGCTATCTAATATATCCCTGATATCTTTCTCTCTATCTCGAAACAATTAAGATTGATTTCTATCGCGCGCGCACGAAAATCGTATTTACATTGTGCGCGTTTTGTAACGATCGCGACAAAAGGGGGAAAAGTTGTCGGTCAAACGACACGAGTGTTCGCGATCGAACGAAGACCGAAGCCGCTCGTTTTCTAATTGATCTTCTGATTGCGGTCCCCGGATTCGTCGTGTGAAAAAAACGCGCGCGTTCTCTCCGCGGAAAGGAGCGAATTGGAGCGGTCCACCGAGAAGCGCGCCAGTGCGCGGCAACGAGGCACAAGGCCTGGGGAAAAGACCAGACAGGCGAGCCTAGCGAGCTCGGGGTGAAGCACAGAACGACGCGCAAGGGGAACGCGGAAAGAGGGAGGTAGAGTCGGCGAGGCGGCGGACAGGCACAGGCGGCCGATGCGGCGAGAAAGAAAGAGAGAGAGAAGAACGGACGAGCTCCGAGCGTAGGTCCGAGAGCTCCGAGTATCCTATAATTACGAGTAACTCAGCCACATTTGCGTTGATCCGACACCTTAAAGATAGCATTTAGCGGCCCCTTTCATCTCCGCGGCAAACAAACCAATTTATACCTCAGGCCGCTTTGTGCTCCGGCGGAGGGACGTGCTCCGCCCCGAACCTACGAGTTAGCTCCGTCTTTTTCCCACCTTCTCTTTGCCGCTCCCTCACCCCTCTCTCCCTCTCGACGAATCACTCTCTTTCTCTCTCTCTCTCTCTCTCTCGCGCGCGCACTCGCTCGTTTCTCTCGCGTATCTCTGTCTCTTTTCTCTCCTCGCTGTCTTCTACTTCTTCGATTTCGCCCTTGGTCTTCACGAATTTCGCTGAAAATCAATCGCACGTTGCACTCGAAAAGTGAAACGTATTAACGTCCAACTAAGTTAGTAGGTACGCGTGTGTGTGTGTGTGTGTGCGTGCGCGCGCGTGTCTGTACACGGCCGGTCGTGCGCGAGCGAGGGAGGAAGCTTCGAACGAGCGACGAAAACGAACGTCGCGCGTTTTTGCCTACTTCTCTCGTAACTAATTGGCGCGCGTTATTACTTTCGTACGTCGTTTTCGCTTTTTCCCTCCCTTCCTCTCGGTGCGCCGCTTCTTCTTCTGGCCTCCCCTTCCGCGAGAGGGATCCGCGCGCGAGAGGGAGCCGAGGGCTCGCGTGACTAAAACGCTACGACGCGAGGACGTCGGAGCACACGATAATGGTAGGTTGTGCCGCCTCTTCTTCTGGCATTCGGACTACGCTTCTATTTATTGTTAGCGTCGAGTGAACACACGCGCGCGCGCGTTCCCTGTATAAATAAAGTTACCCGCATACGGAATTTCGCTCTGCTGTTTTCTACCACGGCGGTCTTTGTATATCATATATCGCGCGGGTTCAGGTCGGCTAAAAACTTTCGCGACACGGAGACACACCCCCTCCCTCTTCCCCATCCGTGGAAAAACACGCAGGTGCGATGCGCGCAACTTTACCGGGAGCTTTGCATTCGGTGCAAGCGGAATAAAAAGTAAGTTTCGCATACGTACGTCTTTCGTTTTGCTGCGACGATCGATCCCGAGCCTCGTGATCAATCATCGGACAGTCACTTCGCGTCGCGAGCGCGACACCCGATCCTCGTAATAACTTCGCGAGGTCGCTTACTTTCCGATGTTACGTCAACATCGTGTGCTATTTACATTTTGCGCGCGTGCAGATATTTTTCTGCCCGAGGCGAAATACAGAAATTCGAAATACAAATTTTTTGAAGAAAAATAATTAAAGCGGAGAACCTGTGCAAGAGAGAGAGAGAAGTGCAACAAAATCGATCAGGTATTCGAGTTCTTTTGGCACTCGGTGCGCAGTACATAAAAGTTTTTCTCTTCTCGGTATCTTCGGAATTCGGAAAGAAAAAAAGATCATGTCAAAAAAAATGCAACGAGTTGGCAATAAAAATCTTTCATATGAGCGCACTTACGTACACTTGCGTACGCTAATTACATATACGGGTACGGATGGAGACTCGAGCAACGAGATCCAGTTATTCCGACGTGACAACGGACGTTGTTACGTTAGATCTGTCTGGCCGCGCGGACACGTGTGTAAACCCCGATTACAAGATACAAATGTAAGACGGGGCCCCGTCCGTCCGTTTCTCGCAACCGGGCGCGCAAGGGAGCGCGGCATCACACGCGCGAGAGAACCGATCTTTAACGACCGGCCATCACTTTCGCGGGCGCCTTTCTTCTTCTTCTTCTTCTGCTTCTTCGCCAACGTTCGATCTTTTGCCGGCGGTGGAGCGAAGAGTTTTACGACGCCTTCGGAATCCTTAAAATATCTCTGAGAATTTCAGAGCCGCGCTCGTCTCTCCCGCTCGTCGTCTTACGGACACGACGCGTCTCTCTCCGATCGTCTGTATACACGTGTGTATGTATATATATCTGTACAAATATCTATACACACATCGACCGCGTGATATGTGTATAGATACGATATACGTATCGGGACCGCGGGGTCGTAAAATGTGAGATTAACACAATTAATTCCCGTTCCCCGGTAACCGACTGTCAGGGGCTACTCGGATTACACTCCACTCTCGGGACACTCTTCGGGGTTTAGTTACCTTGTCCCTCGCGCGTCGCCGACGTAACGTGTCATTAGCGTGGCGCGCCGCTAACAGAACAAACAAATTGTTTCTCCAACCCGCCCGACACCTAAAGCGTAACTAACCCGAAGCCACACCCCGTGGAAACCCGACTAATTTGGCCGATTGTGGTCGACCCGAGGAACGACCTCGCCCCCGCTCTCCCCTTGTTCCTCTCCCGCCCTCCTATGTGTGTATATATATATATATATATATATATATATAAAAAGTAGTACGCCTCATCCTCTCTTTCTCTCGTTCGCGGCGACTCGGAGAAAGAAGGAGGATAACTTGCGATTAATTTCGTGAAACGCGCGGTTCGAAAATTCCCCCTCGTCGCGCTCTCTCCGTTCGAGAAAGAAAGAAGGGAGGAAAGAAAGCGAGAGAGGCGAAAAAGCAGCGCCGCGCTCCGCTTGGTCCCGCAGTCGCTTCGTCGGTTTACGGACGTTTTCAATTTTGCGAGCGACAAAAGATATTTCGGTACGCGCGAGCACCGTGACGGCGGTGATTCGTCTTCGATGCCCGTGTAAAATAAAAAATAAAAAAAAAAAAAAAAAGTTGCGCGGGGCACTGTTGTTCGGTGTTACGTTACGAACAATGCGGAGGCCTCGGCCGCGCCGGGGTGGCCACCAAATAAATTGAACGAGCACGAGGTACAACCAAAGAAGACCGTCACGGGCCCAATTTCAAATCGATTAGCTCGCCCCTCGGATCTCGGACTCGGAATAAAAGGCCCCGGCTGCTATCCCGCCAAGGAGAGACGAGCGCGTCCCCGCGGTTACCTGCTTTACGAATGCTTTCACGTTAACGCGCGAGCGAGCGAGCTCCTCTTCTCTCTTCTCATCTCTCGCGCGTCACATATGTGTGACACGCACACACATATACATATATGTACATATCTTTTGAAACGGAAAAAATATTCCGTCCACGGATTCGGGCGCCTATGGCCCCGCAGCAGGTTGATGTTTTAGGTTGTTTGACTTGGCGGCCGGGCCGCGCTCTGTAATTATCTCGCCTTGGCATGCACTACCTGCCCAGCTGTATATTAGGCGTCCGATCCTAAACTGGGTGCCGCGATATCTTGGAAGTGATATCCCAGAAATAATATTGCCGACACACACACACACACACACACACACACAGGCACACAATTTTTGAATATCGCATATTGTACTCTGCAGCTCTTTCTTTCCTCCCTCTTCCTTTCGTGATTTCCGCGACGGTGGCGAATATATCCCCGGATCAAACAAGTGTGTACGCGTCTACTTACGCGCGTCTATGTGTACACGCGCGCGAGAGGACGTAAGTAGATACAAGGTCGATTCCTCGGGGAAGATCGGCGCGGCGGCTGCGCGGGCTAATCATAAGCGACCGAGCTCCTCGCCAATTAATACCACCTTCGGCAACATCCACCTTCGGGGCATCTTCGGGAGAGGAGCGGAGGGAGAGGCGAAGGCGAAGGTAAAGGCGTGAAACGAGCGAGCCGCCGCGCGATAAAGCGAGACGAAGCGAGACGTTAGGAGCTCTCTCCGTTGCACGCGGAGTTCTTCCTCTTGCTCTCTCGCTATTCTTCCCGATGTATTATAGTGCGGTTTAAAGAGAGAGAAAAAGAGAAAGAGAGAGAGAGAGAGTACAACCTCACGCCCCGGCATGGACCCCAAGAATACCGCAGTTTCTCTCCGAGGGGATCTTTTCTCTCTTCTCCTTTTTATCTCTCTCTCTTTCTCTCTCGTCTCTATCTTCGGTTTCTCTTCTTAGCAACCGCGCCGCGCAACTGCGAGGCAGCTCCGATCATCGGGAACGAGTGCGAAGAAGAGGAGTGGTGGATCAACGATCCCGTGGCATGATCACTGGCGTACGTAATAGGGTGTAATGGTGAGACCTCTCGATACCACCGGATGCTGCGTGAGGGGAGGGCGAAGCATTACGGGTCTACGTTATATTAGTCGGCAATCGTGCCCTTGTTCGCGTACCGGCGATTTTTTTTTTTTTATTTTTTTTTTTTTTTTTTTTTTTTTTTTTTATTCTTCCTCACCAGCTCTGTAGCGCGCGGTCAGGTCGATGCGTATCGATGACATAATCGCGATGTATCGACAAATTGATATGTCATTGCGCGTAGGTTACGAACCTCCTATCCGATTGCAACGTCGGCGTTGCATCTACCGGTAATGAGCTTAATAAGCGGATTTGTCGCGAATTATCGTTAGTTTTACGGTATCGATTGCAACATTGATAGAATCGTGTCACACGTTTGTGTTCGAAACATTACGAGGCCATGTTCGCAACGATGTCATATCCTCTCCGACGTGAATCCTTTACTTTACCGTATTTCGCGCATCAGCTGTTAATAATCTGAAAATGCGTCAAAAATTCGCGAACCGTCGATCTCGACGTTGAGCGGCGGCGATTTCTCGCACTTGGAGAGCGATCGGAGCGACGATAAAACGTTCGCCATCCTCGCAGCGGCACGTCTCTCGCAACAGACACGTTGAGATAGAATCGAGAGCCCGTGTAAATCCCGTGTGCCGATCGAGAGAGAGTTTAGAATAATCAGATTCTCCGGGCGAGATTATCCGAGGAAGAAGAAAGAGAGGGACCGTAGGGAGCGAAAGAGGACGCCGATGAGAGCCGCGGACGCAACGGGGTCCGAAGGAACGGGATGAGTCAAGGTGATAGAGGAGCTATGGAGGTATGGAGGTTGCAGGGTAGGAACGACGAAAACGGGGGGAAAGAGAGAAGAAGAAGGTGGTAGCGCGCGAGCGCGAGAGGGTCGGAAGGGGTAGGAGAGGGGTGATGGTGGTGTTGCGCACGGGAGAGAAAGAGAGAAAGAGAGAAAGAGAGAAGTCGAAGGGTCCGAGGTGTTTTTCGGGGCGTGGCAAAGCTCCGCGTGATTACAGCGCGAGGATCGGTCAGCGCGGTGAGAGTTCAAAGCATCAAAGAGCTCCGACCAGCGAGAAATTGCTTAGGATTCATCCTTCTCTCGGCACGGGCTGCGGCAAACGTGTATGTCGTAAACGTATACCCTTCGATCCTCTCCGCACGCCTACCACCAACCCCGTGGGCCGATGATCGGCGCACCACCACCACCACCACCACCCATCTCTCTCTCTTCGTTTCTCCCACCCTTACTTAAGTAGCCCGAGACTCAATACCCGTGCGTATAATGAGACCTGGTTCCGATCGCGCCGTGCGATTACGTGCTATATACGCGCATCTAATAGTATCCCGTTCGAGAACTTTATTTACGAGATATCTATTTACGACGGGTTCGAGAAAGAGAGAGACAGAGAAAGAGCCCGCGGAAACCCATTCGGCAGGTATATATGTACATTGATAAGCGCCGCGATCTGTGCTGTGTTCGGATTATGTAAATTGCGCACGCAGGTGCTCTCACAGTAAAAAAAAAAAAAAAAAAATTAAATAAATTACCATTTCTCGATTGACGTCGACACAAATGTCAATTATAGACGTCTATTTTTTTATATCCGTCATTATTATAACTACCTCGGAAATCACAAGAGCTAATCTTACGTTTACATTTGATTATGAAAATGTGTAGTTTTTATAACAAAATTGTGTGCGTGTGTGTGTCGTTAGATAAGAGCGCGCGCGTCAATCGATGTCTCGTGTATCATGTGCGAACAACAACCGTAGAAAAAAAAAAAAAAAAAACACGCACACGCGACTCGAGTCGCGGCAAGTTTTCGCGGGGAAAACTTCTGGGACTTTCTTTTTTTCACGACGCCGTCTCTCGGCCCACGCGATCACATCGCGCGGCGATCAGATAGAGAGAAGAGATAAGTCTCTTCATTATCTCGAGACATGACAAAATAATAACGGCGATTTGTTTCCCCATCAAGATCTCTTTACAGACGTTGGTTCGAGATTTTTTTTATATAATAGTCGCCGAGTTTTCTCCACGCCCGTTGGCGCTTTTCCGCGGACCGCGATGGGGAGAGAAAGAGAGAGAGAGAGAGAGAGAAAAGCGAGAAAGAACAGATAAATTATAAATTTTTCTCGGGCTCGCCGTATTTTACAGCTCGCCGGCTGTACTAACAAGTACTCGTTTATATAGGAACGTTATCAATGCGCACACGCAATACCTATTACGCCGTTATTTGTATTTGTAACGATCAGATAGCAGCCGGGACGCACGCGATCCGACGATCCTAAGGGCCCGTAATGGATCCCGCGCAATGGTAATTACCGCCGCGTTATTATCGTTACTATTAATATTATTTTCTCTCTCTCTCTTTCTTTCTCTCTCTCCTCTCGCCGCCTCATCGCTATCATTAGATCGTGATCCTTCGTCGAACTTGTATCTCGCGACGATTATACGAAATTCCCACTCCGATAATGTCGCTGACGGCTCTTCGTCGTACATCATAGAATAATCTCGCGTTTCTCAACGGCACACAGCGGGAAGGTGGTTTGATATCGGGAACGGAATCATCGCGGCTGCGCGAAAATAAATCGTCCGGCATAGAAATTTTATTTTCGAATCGCGCGATCACAACGTGTCTCGCTCACGTTGCCTCGAAAGTGAATTTTATTTATTACAGACGGAGAGCTCATGAAGCACGTGTTGTGCAAATTGTTGCGTTTGTCTCTTCTCGAATTTCTGTCTTTCTCGCGCTCTTGTTAACTTTGTCGGCGAGCGACGCGTAACGACGACATAACGCGCGCGAAGCCTCCGAATCAAAGGAGAGCTGCCAGCCCCGGTTTACCGTTTACGTTCTGACAAATGAAGGCGCAATCATGGCGACCACGCCTTGGGAAATAAAAAATTACTCGCGCGTTTTTGCCTTCGCGTCGACAAGAGAGAGAGAGAGAGAGAGAAGAGAGAAGAGAGCGCCTTAGGGGTATCTCTGTTCTCTCGTGTTTTTACATTTTTATACCTCGCGCAAGAAAACTTACATTTTCGTGCGTTCTCATCATTAATATTAATTTCTTTGATAAGAAGAGAAAACACAGTGATTTGCAACCAACACACACAAAAACGATCCTTTTCGATAAAGTACCCCCTAAAGACATTTTGTCCGACGTCTGACGTCAACTGTATTTTCGTACACTGACAAAAAAATATACCGCGGTGTCAACAAAGTGTGTAGTTAGTTCGCAGTCAATTGCTACTTGTGTTTTAATTCAATAATTAAAAATAACGATAATTTTTTTAACGAATATTTTTGATAACCTGACCGCGGCGAGTAGTTGGCTCAAAGATTCTCTTTGATTCGTCAATTTTTTTGTTCTCGGTGTAAGAACTGACGGACTGTGATTCGTCTTGGATTATTTGCTAATTACTAATTTTCTTACGCAATCGAGAGAAATATCACGTCTCGTGGTCGCAATTTGACAGAACGAATTTTTCAACGCAATGCCAACGTATTTTCCGGAGGAACTCCCAGTTGCCGGTAATCACGTTTTAAATTCTAACATACAAAACGTACGTCAGAGAGAAGAGAATCCTTGCTTCGTATTCTTTTTTTTTTTCCATCTCTTTCGAAATGTAACAATCAATATTCTCAAGATTCAGAACAAAGCGTCTGAGAATAATTAGAATTACCCATGTAACAAGCATACAACATCGGCCTCCACGCGGTAGTCGATTTAGCAATCACAGGTCGTCCGTAAAAGGCCTAACAATCTCATCGGCGCGGTGGCCTGACGATTCCGCGAGGGTGAGCAGCGAGAAAGAACGTTTCCGAGCGGACTTGCAATTAATTAATAACTCTCGGTGCTCTTTCTCTATCTCTCTCTCTCTCTTTCTCCGTCTAGCCGAGAGCGGCTCATTTTACGGTGATTCTTTCGGACGGCAGCGAATTTATGATATCGGTCTCGGCCGTGACACTTACGAAGAGTTTTAGGGCGATAAAAGAGCGGCTGGTGTGTGCGCGGGATGAAGAGAAAGAGAGAAATAACCCGAGGGGGGGAGGAGGGGGAGGGAAGGGAGAGAGAGGAATATCTGCGGCTCTCGTGATGTGCGGGGATCCCTTGAAAGAAAGGAGAATAGCGCGCGAGGGTTAGGGGGGAGAGGGGGAACGAAGAGGAGGAACGAAAGTGATGGACGGTGGCCGATCAGCGCCGTCAAAATAATGATCAGCGTAAATAATAAGCCTCGTTATAATGCCGGACTCTAGGTGTTTTCTCCTCTCCCTTTCCTTTTTATGCCCACAACTCGGAGCGGCCGTTCTCGCTCGCAACAATGTCCGATCCGACCGGGAGAGTAATCTTTGATCCTCGTAAGCTGTGTGTTGCGTCCCTCTTTCTCTTTTATGATCCTTTCTTTCTTCCTTCCTTCCTTCCTTCCTTCCTTGCCCGCGCGCTCTCGCCTGTCTGTCTTGCCTTTCTGCCTTTCCGCCTTTGTCGCTCCGAAAATCGAATTACATTATTGTATCCGCTACCAGCGGAACGTGATTGTATACATCAAATCAGACGAGCTCTCGTCATATTGACGCGTATCACGTCCGCGTGTGCGTGTGTGCGTGCGTATCATAACCCCGATTGCGGCAACGAAACTAACAACTAGCTCGTGATCGGGTCTTCTGATATGCGGCTCTAATATTTCACGCGTCGCACATCTTTTTGTGTGTGAAAATTAAAAACTGAAATTTTAGAAGTGTTGTAAAATATAGAGATATGAAAAAAAATTTGAAAAAACGCACTTACAACATTGAGAATCGCGCGCGTTACGATTGACATATCTAAATCATTATTTCCTTAATAATTTTACTCGCATCGTATCGAACAGCGTTTTTTCGATCGCTTTGCGAAAACACGAGTTGAAGTGTCTCCTTTTCTTTTTCGTGTGAAAAATTTAGAGATTTAACTTTAAATAGGAGTAACTCGCGAAAGAGTAAATGCCGCACGAATCGTTATTGTATCAACGGTAGCCGCCGTAATACCATGCAATTATGTCGTGTTTTTAATGGTAAAGCGGGGTCTCCCCGAGATGATGACCGAGAGAGTCGAGGAATTGACTCGTTTCTCCGAAAGAGCGCACGGAAAAAAAAAGACGTAATCATAGACGCGCGACGACGACGGAGGGAATCGGGTCGCGAGTGCGTGCGCAAGGAACAATGGCCGTCGGAGAGAAGGAGGATGCTCCGCAAAGCATATTAATTTATGCGCTTTACATGCGTGGCGAATGACGTATCCCGCGGTGAAACAAGCGGATCGTTCGCATCCTGCGTTCACAAATAATAATTGCGACGCGCGCGCGGGATGTCGTCGCTTCAGCCGCGTTGTGCGCAAATTCTATTCTTCCGTTTGAGAACCGCGACCCTGTAATATATAATAAAGAAACTTCATTGTAGGTGTGTATATTTTTACGCGTTTCTTACCGAATGTGTTACACACAAATCTTCCTAAACGTGATTTATACTCTCGGAGAGGCGCGTTTTGAAGCTTTTAATAACCCCCTTGCAAACCGAACGTACGCATGGTCGGACGTTTGTTGAAGAAATAATTACGTAACAAAACATTCACAATTGTTGACAATTCCCATAATGTTGCCGAGTATTTTTTAAGATATGATTTTTAATTATTAGTTCGCACTTTTACGCGTTGCACGAAATAGACATCAAAGGGGCGAGATATCGCGCGAAAATTCAATGTTTCCATTCTTGGTAATGTTACCGATCGAATATCAGTGTGTTGTTTACCTCGGTGCAATATTTACCTCACGCCGAAAACAATTTTCCCGCGAATGACGTTTTAAGAGACCGCGGGACAGTAACGCGCGCGCGCGCGCGTGCGGTAGGTCCACGGAATCCCCCTGAAAAAAGCGGAGTAGCGTGTCGACCGGACGTAATCGCGTGGGAAGTCACGACAAACTACCTTTCGTTCCAGTCTCGCAACGGTAACGCGGAGAATGAGAGAGAGAGAAAGAGATCTGTTCGTTCGAGAGACTCGTCCTCCCTTTATTTTTCAACGTGTGACGCGTATCCCCCGAGCTGATTTATCTCATATAACTATATATAGTAGGTATATACGGGAATATGAATTATCGGGAAGGACAGCGGTGGCAATTATCCCGGGAATCTCGTTCCCGGGGTTAGTTTTCGAGCTCGACTCGCGATCTCTCGCCCCCGCGCGAGCGAAGGGAGGATTACCCGTTGAAAAATTGCTCCCCCCCTCCGCGCGGACACCGACGAGGGGAACGAGACGGGCGCGTGCCACGCGCGGAATGGCAATGATTCAATGAATTCTGCAAACACAGCGCTTTCTCGGCCGACCGGGGGTGGGTCACGGGTCCTCGAACGTGACAAGCTTACGCTCTTAGCCGCGCCCCCGCCGTGAAGAATTAATAACAATGCCCGAAGAAATATAATAATAAAAGATCGGTGTTCCGATGCGAGAGAGAAAAGGAGAACGATTTCTCTCTCTCTCTCTCTCTCTCTCTCCGAGCGTCTTACGATGACTCGAGATTTCTCTTTCACTTCCTTCGTCATCGTTGCTGTTGTCGCGGTGTGCGTCCGCGCTTTTTTTTCGACGAAACCCTCGGAATAAAAAAGAAAAAAAAAAGAAAAAAAGAAAGTATAGTACAAGGCGATGTAGAAGCGCCGCGACGCGTATCGCGCTCCCTGTCGTTGTGTACGGAGAAGGGTGGAGGAGAGGGCATGAACGAGAGGATCGAGCCGTTGCTCGAACCGATCCCCGAGAAGACGAACGACGATGACGCGACGGTGGTGTGGTTGGCGGTGGCTCGCCACCCGACGGGAAATTGAAAGAATACGAAGCCCGAGTGGGAAGTTAATTGTTTCTCTTTTAACCAACCGACGCGGCCGGGCCGAGTACGCGTCGTCACGGACGTTGCCCGCGCAAAATGGCCGTCGTCATCTTTCGCGGCACGACGCGAAGCGGAGCCCCGATGCGGCCCGGTAATAATGGCCGGCTCTCTCTTTCTCTCTCTCTCTCTCTCTCTCTTTCTCTATCTCGGCTTTGTATGTATACGTATGTAATATGTACACTGCCGTGCACGGCAGGGAGAACACACGTTACATAACTCGTTTACGATTACGGTTGCTCGTATATGCTCGTAGATTCGTCCGAGTACGCGCTATGTGGCTCGCACGCGCGTGTGTGCGCTGGTAAATAAGTCGAAGCGCGCATTAGGGAACGAGCGCGACGCCGAACGAGCAAACGCTCTCGCGCCCGCGCGCGCGCTCTCTTCACGCTGTATTCCCCATAGCTCCATGAACGGAGAGAATAGGGGAATGGGTGCTAGCTATTTTATTTTATGACCAGGGCTAATGCGCTCTTTGTGTACGCTGTAGGTTTCCGTCGCGGTTTGCAAGCTCGTATGTACGTTTCACTAATGCCACCGCCACCACCGCCGCCGCCGCCGCCGCCGCACAATGTGTAATGTGGAAGTTTCTTGTCTTCGTGCTTCCAGAGTGGAGAATTATTTGCCAGATGCAATACGCGCGCTTAGATTCTCATGCGCGAGAGATTCTCGAAAAGAATTATACGGTCGACGAAGTGTAATAACAATAATAACAGTCGTGAGATTGTATTCCGAATAATCCCGCGAGATCTCTCACGAGACTCGAGTTTCTTGTCCCTGAGAGCAGATGTTAATATTGCGAAAATATCGCAAAAATTTCTGACAATTTATTTCGCTTTATCATTTTATAATCTAAAGATTTCATTTTTTTTCTTTTTTTTTTTTTTTTAACCAACATTTGTTTAGTGACAGAACGATGGAAATAATTTTGGGGTGTAAAACACCCCTGATAGAATTACGTTCGGAAAAATTTGGCCAGAAATATCGATTTCGTATCCTTGATTGAAGTTTCCAATCTGTCAACAAACACATGGATATTGTACGTGAGGGGGGGATGAGAGGATTATAAGAGACGTCTTTGAATTTTCTGTCGCGAAATTTCGTGATGTCTCGATCAAGCCTCAATTAACGATGTAATAACAAACGCGAGATAACGGAAATCTTTCGATCACTCTGATCGCTGACGTTAAACCGTCGCGGGCGATCGATGACGAATAGCGGGACTACGGGCGATTTATTTTAAATAAAACCGCTCGATTCATTGGCCGATTTGTCACGGGCGTTTCGGGGATGAAAGAGAGAGAGAGATAGATAGAAGCGCGCGACCCCCTTGTTTCCCTTACGGTGAAAAGGGGGAGAGATATACACTGTGTGCGGGGAGACCGACCGCGCCGCGCGAGGTGCAATCCGTACAATGTCACCCCGAAGCGCGCTCGTAATTCGAATATAATGGACTCCGTTTCTCCCCGCCGTTAATACACGCGCCCGTTCTGTGCGTGTATCGCGCGCTCTCCCCATATACTGTGCTCGCATTGTCGATTTCAGCCCTCGCCTGCTGATTCGACACGATGGTGAACGCGCAAGCAAAACATATCGCGCCCCGCTCGCGCCCTCGTGTTCACACTCGCGGGGGTATAAAGGATTCCTTACGTCTCTCGAATCGCGCGTATCGGGTAGACGTTTTTATCATGCGCTTCCGTTGAAATTTTCAAATTATACAAGACGCGACGAAAATAGAAAAGTGTTTCTCACCCGTTCTCTTGCTTTGACGCGCACACACAGTGTGCGAGGAATTCGCATAAAAAATCTTTGCATAAATATTCCAAAAATAGCACAAATTTTCTCTCGAGTGTTTTTGTTCGGGGAGAGAAAGAGAGAGAGAGAGAGAAGAGGAGATGAAAAAAGCCGAACCACAAACGTTCATCGAGTCGGTCTCATCGTTCTCGCTCGCGTACGAGCGGAACGAAAACAATAAAAAAAAGAAAGAAATAAGCGGTTAAAGTGGGCTACTACTACTCGCTTACCGAGATCGTCTCCGCCTACGTCGACCGCGTTGTTATACGGTAATTTCGTTCCACGACGGCCAGGAAGAGAATCCTTTCGCGGTGCGCGCGCGAACGCTCTCATTGGCGAGGGAAAGGCACAGGAAATCGTCCAGGAAACGGTGTGCGCGCCGCGCTGCGAAATATTAGTTTATAGCATTGGAGTTTATAGCCCCGGCCGTGCCCGGCGGGGCCTACTTGCGGAGGAACATCCGTCACGGATGTATAATTAAAGCACGATGGATGGGACGATTAACGAGCGCTGTTATCGGGATCGTTACGCTCGCTAGAGCTCCGCACTGCCTATATACATATATATATATATATATGTATAATATATAATATACGTAAGCAAATGCCGCGGAAACACCGCGAGAGGACGCGTCCCGTTCCGGGTTCTCGCGCGCTACCGCACACCTCGTAATTATTATCCGCTGTTCTCGCGGTTGCTTCTCGGTAAAGAGAACCGAGACTACAACAAACGTGCGTATGTGTATATATATGTATATATCACTGACTGAGAATCAATTTGTTTTCCAAACTTTAAGTTTTTTTTGTCACTGATCTCGGAACAAAAAGGGTCGCGAAGGGCGAATATTTAAAAGAGACTCGAACGAGGGTTTGAAACATCGCGGGATCTGTGGTGTAAAGATTATACACTGTATAATTGCATAAAAAATATTATTTATAAAGTATATTTTTTTTTCTGCGCCTTGTCTCGACTGCAATTATTTCACTTAAGTTTTTTTTATTACTTTATTTTGCGACAGAGAAAAAAATTATTTCTCACTTTTCTATTGGTGCGCACATTATTTTCAAACATTCATAGAATTGTTCATTTCTGCAACGCGCGGCGCTCATCTTTTACACATTAAATCCCTTTAACAAGCGTAGTTCTTTTTTACGCGCAAACGAACCCTTCGTGGGCACGACACAACAATGCGCCAATTACGATCGTCATAAAGCGAATTTGTCTCCGTTTAAACCGTGACCCCCTTTGTCGCGAGACAACAAGATGAACCGCCGGGGGTTGAAACGCTCGCGCGGCAATGCGTCGTCGTCGCGGCCGCGCGTCGGGTCGCCATCTTCTCGCTCGTCTCTCCTCTATCGCGAGATATTGTACGACGTAATGTATCGGCTCGTTAAGTTCCAGCAGTTCCAGCGGTTCCGAAGTATACGCGATAGATCACAACCGCCTCTCTCTCTCCCCCGACGCTCAACCCCCGCAGCCGTGATTTCCTACGCACACCAGTGCCAAAGCACTACGGTACGCTTTCCACCCTCATATCGTCGGGAGTGTTTCAAATGCGAATGTAATATTCGCGTACCATTAACCCCGAACATGTGTAGGGCGTAATCGTTTCAACCCCGAACGGCAGCCCTTATATGCGGATACACCGTCGCGAATTTCCAGACGGGGGGTGAAGAGGGAATAGAAGCCGAGAGTTGTACAAGGGGGCGATTCTCGTATATACCCCAACAAACAAACGATGCTCCTCTCTCGGGTTGTATTATAGTTTGATAACAATCGGGACGCGCGCGAGCAACATTGTCGACTTTACGACGCGGCGGAGACGACGCGCGTACATACGTTCGCGCTCTTTCTCTCTCTCTTTCTTTTTCTTTCTCTCTCTTTGGCGAACTTAACCCAACCGCGTGCGAGTAGCGCGAGCGCGCGCGCCGCCTTTCTTCCGACATCTGGCACGATTCGCATTCAGCCAACCAAACCACGAGCAGCTCTCGTGCTCCCGCCTCCGTGTACGCGCACCGATGTCCTATCTACCTATCCTGACCTTTCGCTGCCTCAATGCGCTCTATACGAGCGGGCAGCGACGAGCGATACACGCACGCTCTACGACGAGACTCGAGAACGCAGCTCGATCTCGCAGAACGTGGAAGAAACCGGTAGCGGAGTCTCGCGCGCGCGCGCGCGCGCGAGAGAGGCAATATTACGTCGGGTCTCGGATCAAAAAGATGAAAAAGGGGGAAAAAAAATTATAAAAACTCCTGTTTGACATTGGGAAAACGAAGGTGGAAAATATGAAAAATAAAGGGAGAGATGATCGAGAAAATAGTCCAGAAATAACAGATTCGTTTGATGTCAAGTCAATATTGAATCAAGGTAAAACTGTGAGGTAACGTTTATATATTTTTTTCAATATTAAAAAAAATGAACATACAGGCCAGACAATTGGTTTACGATAGACAAACGATACGTATAGTTCCTTAAATTTTTACTTCGACTTTCAGAAATAAAAAATTTTGTTTTTATGTAAAATACTATAAATAATATATACACATGTAAACAAAATTATATTGCAGTCCTCGTACGTGTGTAATAGGACACCTTGTCCCAGACATTTATTCAAGAAATGAAGACATGTAAATATTATACATAACAATTTTCAAGGTTTTAAATATTTTTTAAAGAAATATTTTTACGTCAATATTTTATATTTTTTTATGTGTGTATATTTTATTTCACGTGTTATACGTATTTTATAACGACTAAAATTTTAGTTTCTAATTTTTTGCACAAATTTTTCGTTGAAAATTATTTCTTTGATAAACAAATCCGACAAGTCGGGACAGTCGCCTTAAATCGGAAAACATTTCGACCGCACAATAACCGCGTATAAAACATATCAGCCGAGATCTCATTCTGTGGGACTTAGCGGTAGTTAACTCTCAGGTACTATTCGTCACATAGTCGGGCCGAGTCAACACTCGGCGTGTTTGAGCGATATAAAATATGCTACCCTCTTGTGTAGACACTCTCGACGGGGGCCGAAGCGAGAGAGACGGAGAAAGCGACGATCCCACAATATTAATAAAGCCTCTCTTTCGAGCCGCTCGTCTCTCCGGTCTCTCTTTCTCTCGTCCGCGTATCTCTCGCTTCTTTTTTCGGATGAGCTTCGGTATAAAAGGGGCTACGCCGAAACGAGAACGGGCAAGCGAGACTTCCAGACAGCGTGGCTCTGGTCACAGGTGTGCCTTCGGGCCTCGACTTGCACACGCATATACACACAACTGGCGCATTTCTTGTGATGTATTTGTGTGTGTGTGTGTGTGCCTAAAAAGTCATTATTTCTTCAACGTTACCGTTCAACCGGTGTCTTTTTACGTCGTAGTTTTCACGGAACGCAACAAGCTCGCGGTATCGATTTTTACTTCGACTTTTACCACACGAGAGAGATCCCTCTCTTTCTCTCTCGCACACCACCGTTTCGAATTCGTCGCGAAATTTGGCCGCGAGCGCCGAAGCGGTTTAAGCCCTTTAGCTCGGATCGAGTCGGAACGCGGCGGAGCGGACAACAAAAGCGGCGTTAAAGCATTCGGTCCGTCGGCAATTTTTTCTGGTTCGATTTTGCGGCGGAGGGCACCTCTCTCGGTGAGGAATTCCATCCATCAGTCGGGGCCTAGATTACGCCGCGTTAGTTACAGAGAAAGAGAGAGAGACGGAGGGAAGAGAGAAAGAAAGCGGCGATGCGTGCGTATGTGTGACGCGCACGAATCGAATCCGTACGCGATCCGCGTGCGTGTGTACGCGTGAGAGATGGAACGTTTCTGAGGGTGTCGAGGGGGCGAAGGAGGCCCCCTCGGATAGAGGTAGAGAGAAACTGGCCCCGAAGTACCTTAAGGCTAGACGCGACGGACGAGGGAACGAAATGGGCGCGAGGAACAAAGAGGAGATGCGAGAAAGAGAGAGGGAGAGGGAAAGAGCGAGAGCGAGAAAGAGAGCGGCGAAGTCGAGAGGGAAGAAACGCTCTTGGGATATTCAGGTGTTGATGACCAGACACCGCGCGCCAGCGCGCGAAGAGCAGCGCAACGAAGATGAGGAGTGAGAAGACTTGCACCACGGCAGGAGCAACGCGCCGCGGCTCGGCCGGTGGCTGAAGGCGGGATGCCTTTCATCTTTTCATCTTTGTCTTCTCTACCTCCGAGGCTCTCTCGCACATCCTCCCCGGCCGGGAGAGAAGCGGCGGCGGGCCCCGGAGGTGGGCTGCGAAGGCTTCTTCTCTCCCCAGCTCTCTTCTGCGAGTCTTCGAACGCGCCGCAGAATCCCATACCGAAAACCCCGCAGCGGGAGCTCTCTTCTCTTCGTTCGTTTCCTCTAACACACGGTTTCCCTGAGAGATATCGACTCCGACCGATTTCTATCCCGCGAGGATAATCGTCGACGGGGATCTCTGTAATTCCGGGAGTCGATTGTGTCGCGTTTCAACAACTCTGTTTCTCATCGCGTTGAGCGAAATATTAAATGAGAAAAAAAAAACCGAGACTGGAGATAAAAATTCTCGAAAGTTCATTTAAATTTACATTGCAAAAACCTATTCGCTTAATGACCTTGTTATTTGTCTTATAATTGAGAGAAGAATGTTGAAAAAAAAACAAGAATCCTGAAAAATACGACTATAATTTATTACAACGTTTGAGAAAAAAACAAAAGAATCATTCGAGTGGAAAGTTGAAGCGGAGCGTTTAAACGTGCGTGGTCGGCGAGATGAGTTTTCTCGCGCCTTCGAGGTGGCGAAGTTCAGAGAGGAATCCCGCGCTCTTAGAGAGTTACAAAGGATCGAAAGACCGGCCGTGGCGTGCCGCGACGAAATTAGGCGAATTCTCCTTCTCCGTCGGACCATTTGAGGTTTCCGTCGCTTCCGTTGCGCCTTTTGTTTACTCGCGAACGCGAAAGCGCAACGAACTCTATACAATGCCAATTCAAAATATATATTGTATGTATATTGTACATACATCTCGAACATGGAACTTAGACACGCATATTAAAGCTGACGAGGATCGGCTGCTCCGGACGATCGGGCAAATTTTGCATTTGGTACATTTGCTATATTTAATATATTTTGCTTTGATAAGTACGTTGAAAACATATAGACTGTTAATTTTTTTAATCTTAATCCTGAACCGTTTTTTATTGGTCACTCAAAAGTGAATCTTCTGACGCGTTACGACTTCAAGACATCAGAAATATTTTGCAAAAATTCTGTTATCCTTTTTCGAGTGTCTGTTGATACGTCCTGTAATTTATTTAACAAAAGAAGCAATTTTACGTAATTTGACAAATTTTGAAGAAATATTCAAAGGATGAACGTCAAAGATCCGTAAATTCAGGATTAATCGAGAAAAAGTTGATTGTTAAAAAAAAAACAAAAGATAATTTCTTGTAGAAAATATATTGTTTATTCAAGTACTTAGTTTTTGCAAATATTCGCTTTGTGTTTTTGTGTGATTTAAAATTTTATATATACGCACGTTTGAAAAGCAGATAGTCTTTACACCATTCGCCTCATAGTCGATATGTTTGCCTAGTAACGAGCGGGTTTCGTCGATTTGCACAATGTATCGCACGGAGAGTGCGTTATCACCGAGTCACGTAGCACGGCCGCGTCGCTTTCAATAAAAGACGAACAGCTTGTAAGAGAGCGGGGAGAGAAGTAAAGGAGCGAAAAAGAGCGCGCGCGAAGGCAACGAGAGGACTGAGGGGTTAGAGGCGGGGAGGTAATTCCGTTTGTCCCTTTCTATCCCCGCTCCGGCCGGGGCACGTACACACCACCACGGGCTTCGATCTTCTCTCGGCTCTTTCGTCGTTTTTCTTTGCAGCAGCATGAATTTGCTCGAAGCCTTGTTAAGTCCTTGCTTTCGGCCCGCGTCATAATGGCACAAATAATGACCCGAGAGAGAGAGAGAGAGAGAAAACGCGCGCACACACACACACACACACACACACACGCATTCGTAATCCCACTGCTAATTTTAATCGGATAAACGACTCTCGACGTTGATTCTTCGATCTTCCTGCACGCGCGCTCCAATTTTTATAATATTCTATTACACACAATGTACACAAAAGTCTGCTTAGATGAGATTGGTTGCAAATTAGTCAGAGAACTTAAATTAAAAAATCGATGAGAAAACAGCAGCTAATTTATATATGTTTTGTATCATACACACAATATAGAATATATATATATATATATATATATATATATATATACAAAAAAATTAGCTATTTTCTGATCCAGTTAATTTCAAAACTAATTCGTAACCACCAGCTTTATTCAAACAAACTTTTCAATCGTTATTCACGTAACAAATTTTTCAAAAAGTAAATAAACCAATTTCCGACCTGGGTTTTCTGAAAACCAATTTTATATTACATTGTTTTCAATTTACTTCACAAGTAGCAAAACGGACGTCGCGTTTTGACGTCGTCACTTTGCTACCCACTTGAGCGTAGGTAGGCAGAGGCAGGTAGGTATATATTCATCCACACAACATGCAAAGGAAGAGAAATAAAGTACATCCAGCAGCTATTGCGTTCGTCGCGTCTCGCTCGTGATGTTCTTGTCTAAATATTTCATAGCGTATACACGTTGGTCGGTGCACGTTAAATCGAGCTGCTGTACAAGTTGACGTAAACCGGATTACCGCGCTGGTAAGTCCGGGTGACCTCTAGGCGAGCGACTATACCACCTTATACTCTATACCGACTTGTTTGCCGAGCACTGCCTTAACGAGCTTTATTAACGATAATCGATTCGTGTAGTTGCGGAGCGTTAATGATTGATCGCGCGAGGTCGATGCGCTGTCGTTTGAATTTTATCGCTCCCTCGATAAATCGCTCTCAATAGAAAGTGGTAATAGTGCGCTATCGTGTCTCCATTATTATTTAGCTGCTTTGCGTACATGCATGATCTCGTACGCGTATTCGTTTATATTTCCGATAGTTGGTTATTTCATTGGGAATATTTGTGTGTGTCTCTGTGTATGCGCGCGCGCGCGCGCGCGTTCCTTCTGTTTCATTATCGAACCGAAACACATTCCTGTAACCGAGTTGAAAATATTACGAACGTATATTTTACCGCGGATATATTATTTGCCGCGAATATTTTCCACTTGACAACGCACAGAGAGAAATCTAAAAATTATACGTACATATATATATACGTAGTTATTTACTCGTTGTCGAGTCTTTTTTTTTCGTAAACAAATATAACAATTTGTAATTTTACCAATAAACCGACTCTCTGTCAGACACGAACTGTGAGGAATTACATACTTTCTTGTTGTTAGGGAGATTTTTTTTTTTTTTTTGGTTTTTCGTGAAAAGAGATTCTCCTAAGCATTTCGCTTAAGTGATTTCATCGGAGAAAGAGGAGGAAGGAAGGGCGCACAAATATATATAAAATATTCCAAATCTCCTCCTTATGTTTAATGACCCGTATTTACGATACGAAGGGGATAATCGAAAGAATTGTTACACTGTGTTTCGCAGTGTATAACGCTACTCACTCTCTCTCTCTCTCTTTTTGTGTGTATATATCGCGCGGGACGCAACAAGACCCACCAACGAGCGTGACTCGCCGAGGTAGTCCTTATTAAATCTTCCCCCGTCCCCATTAGAGGCAGAAATTACGGATAATCCTTTTTATTACGCACGCCATGCGGACTCCCATGGAAAGAGAGCGCAGAAAAAGGCGGCAACCGGTATACCTCCGTTTGAAAAAAACGTCGAGATGGGTCGCGGCCACGGTTCAACGCGGCACGGTGGTCCGCGCTTCCCATTCCCGACAACAAAGCGCTTTTAAACAATCTCCATTGTGCCCGTAATCCCGAGCCATGCGTGAAATCAACACGTTTTTCCACTTAATTGACAAACACACGCCTCTGTACCCCCGTACCCACGTATACGTGTGTGTTCTCCCGCGGACGACGAGCGGAGACCGCCAAACATGACTTATAACTTATAATACACCGAGTATAATGATTAATATAGCCATGTTACTTCCAAGTGAGTTACCTCGTGCCAAAACAATCATCTCTCCCAGGAGAATCATGAACAGGCAGGAACAAAAAAAAAAAAAAAGGAAGAAGACACCCGGGATTTTAATCTGCTCGCCATATGTTGCGGCGCGGAAAATCTTATAAGACTACGATGTAAGAGGAAGAAAGAGAGAAGAGAGAGGAGATTCTCTTAAGTGTATATACTACCTATCGGAAATTTTGTGCAACATCTCGCGTAAAATATTGCAGTAGTTTTTTTTTATCCAATTTGCAAAGTGCGTTATATGCGGCACACGAGGAGATTGCGAAGTTCGCATGCGCTTGAGAGAAAAAAAATTTACATAAAACAAATTACAATAAATTTTTTACATTACAAAATTGAAACACTGACATTTCTATTCGTTTATATTTATATTCGAAATGTCAGAAACACGTAATCGGCGCAAGATGTTTACCGGTTTGCGAAGACGTCGTCGAAATTGCAAGAAATTTTTTTAGTCACGTAGAAACTATCGGCGTACTATTCTCGTTGAATGACGTCAAGAGATGGGAGAATGATCAGAGGGATTGTGTGTTCTCTCGGTAAAGAGAGTGAGAAAAAAATAACAACACTCGTCTGTATGTCGTTGTTCTACCGTTGTATATATATATACAATAATTTATTTCGCTACGAATCGCTTCTACATTTACAAATCGGTCTCGCGCGAGCGAGATTATGAGTACAGAATATTATTAGATGATGGGGAATGCACTAAAATGCACATACGAATGTGTTTAAAACGAGAGCAGCCTCTTCTTCATGAAAGAGTGCAAAGGCTTCGAATAATTTATTCGACGGATTATTACGTAATGGGGGGGAGGGGGGGGAATCGCGGGATATCTCTCTTCTGTCTAGTATTTCGATCTCGCAACAGAAATGTATGTGAGTCGATGCGCTGCGCGAGATTTCACATCACATCTCACGTCGGGAATATCGTTAATTGGACGTGTTCTATACAAAAGGAGGAGTCGAGCGAATTTTATTGTATTCGTTTTTTGTTTCGTGTTGTATTCGCCTCGGAATCGAAATATTGGATTTTCAAAATTTTTATTTCGAAACACGTGTTTGTATATCAAATAATACACAGTGTTGTAAAAACTAAATTTACATCAACAAGGTACATCTTAAATCTACTTCTTAAAAGACCAGCGCAATCTCGAATTGCTCTTAAGAACTCAAATCGTTAATAAGTTAGTCACACACTAACCCTAAATAATAAACGTATTTACATTTTTACAAAAAAAAGAACAAGTAAACAAATATCATAAACGTAACGCATATTTACTGTTTGTTCGCTGTGTAAGTGTGTGTGTGTGTGTGTTTTTAGTAGTTTATAGAGACGAATGAAACAGCTCGTTAAACCTTTGAATAGCACACGATCTTTCTCTTCAGTGTAAATATTCCGAAAACATGTTTTGTGTATCTTTCCATTTAGCGGCGGTTAAAATTGACATCTGCGCGTTCCTTTTGTATAGAACATTCCAATTAGTTAAAATAATAAAAAAAAAAAAAAAAAAAAAAAAAAAAAAAAAAAAACTAACGTCGAAGCGCGTATTGTCGATGTAACGTCGATGTTATCGCGCCTCTGGTCATTCGGAACAGAAAGAGAAGAGAGATCCTCTATAATTAATTATACAGACGGAAATAGCCGCGACAAAACATCGCGCAAAACGTTTAGAATCGTTATCTTCGCGTTTTACACCGATGTCGCGACCCGGCCGTCCGTTCGGTGTCGCAGTCGACAATATAACCGATTGATCGTCTTTGCGTGTCCGTAGATAAAACCGCAGATTAGCCCGTAGCGACTCTAGTTAAACTATTACTCGCGGTCGAAGTTATATCTCTCGCGACCCGAGCGCGCAACTCTCGGCGCGAACAATAGCCAGGTATCGGCAAAGCGGACCCGACAAGAAGACGGTATTTTTTACGAAAACGAGGAACTAACGTCACCTATGCGATATCTCTCTACGCCCGGCTGCGTGACACGCTTTGCACGAATTTTTGCAAAATCTTCGCGTCATTTGTCTACGTGGTTTTTTTTTTTTTTTTGTTTTTAAATTAAAGAACCTAATCGCGCGCGATAGAAGAGGTACAACATCGAAACGTTCGAATCAACTTCGAGATATTTGAGAAAACTTAATCGAATGTTTGTTACGTACCTTTTTCAGAGAAAATTCGATTTTCGAACGACAGAAAAATGTCCGCGGACAAACGAATGACGTGGAAATTCATACAAAAATTTTGCAAACGTTTAACGTTGCACGCAGCTTATCTACGTCCGCGTCGTGTCGATTCGCGACAAATTGAACAAAAGATTCGCAGCAATTACATGCAACTGGATCGCGTCGAGTCGAAAGGAATCCGCGATTGTTTCCTCTCACAATTTCGTCAAAAAAAAAAACCAACATCAATTCTGAAGAAAACGGCAGAGGTTTTTTTTTTTAGAAATCCGTCTCTTCTACGTCAACTAAAATTTACCAAAGAAAATTCTCGGGGATTCTCTTCGACGTGTTCTCGTGTGTATTATATCCCTTCGCTCGTCTAATCTCATCTCCCTGAATTTCTTCGAGAGAAAATGAGTAAATCGCTCGAATATTATATCATTCAAGAGCGAACGCGCGAGCACATTCGCTGTAAGTAGCAACTGTCGAGGGTCTCGGCAGTTGAATCAGTGGAGCACCGGCCTAGCAAGCGGAAATTCCGAATTCGATTCTTGTTCCGAGTCCTTTTACACAACGGTTCTTTCTCTAACGAGTTAACACCAGAACTATAACCCGAGAAACTTAAGGTTACAAGAATAGACATTTGTTTTTTTGCAATAATACAAATTATTCACGAGTGACATGTTTCACTTTCCGCGAGTTCTCCGCACCAATCACGAGTGGCGGGGCATTTTCACTATCGCTCTTCGAGATTTCACTCGAAGAAATTTCGAGAGAACGGATAATTAAATTCTCACACTCTCGCGAAACGGAGATTTGCGAGCGTTTCGCGCGAGGCTGGTGGAAATTGTCTCGTTTCGCGTGGAGAGGAGCGAGAAGTAGTTTGCTCGTTTTCTTCCTGAAGGAATGTTAGACAAGCGAAGGGCGGAATGTGTATATATGCGCAATAATACGTCCGAGGGACGCGGCAAAGACGCCAAAAGGATGTCTTGAGGGAGAAAGATATATCCTTCAAACGTCTTTATGACTGTCGCATTGTTTCGTTCGATAACGACGGGGACAGAACGACGTCTGTGTTTCAGGTTGCGGTGCCGTATGAAGGCCTCTGAACGCCCGTGGTCGCGATCGACATCGTGTATCCGGCGTAAAGTGGTCTCGGCACTAGGAGCGACGACTTTTTCGCGACCGACTCGTCCGACAGTCTCAAAGCCTCTTCGTCGCCAGGACCGTCACCGCCGCTCTCGTTGTTGTCGTCCGGCGCGATGATGTTCTCGATGGTGAACGGTTTCTTCACCCTCTTCTCGGTGTTCGCGGTCAGAACGACCGTCGCACCCGAGTCCTCGCGACAGGAAGGCAACTGGGTGCGCTCGACCTCCACCGCGAGGCTGGAGATCGGCGACAGGTGACGGTAGGACGACTTGGACGCGAGCGAATTCGGCGAGGTGGGCGACATCGGCGGCGGCGGCGGCGAGGAGGCGACGGTCACGGAAGCGGGGCTGCGATAGAGGTTTATCCGGGACAACGAGGAGGAGGACGAGGACGAAGAGAGCGGCTCCTCTTCGGCGAGCTTGTCGCGCGTGTAGCCGGCCGTGATCTCGTAAGTGTTCTCACCCGTGAAAATTGTCTCGCTCTCTCGACCGGTCGCGATCACCGGCCCGCCGTTCTCCAGAGCGCGATCGTTCGACAAGCGACGCTCGTCCCGGATCTCCCGTGTCGTGTGGATGGTTTGTCTGCCACTCGCGGTTTGTTGAAGATACGGCAGCTGCGCGTACGACGGCGAGACCGTTGGGAAGCCGGGGAAGCTCCAGGAAGCGGCTGAGTGCAGCAACGCGGCGGCCTCGTACGTTCTTAGGATGTCGTTGCCGCCGTCAGCCACGGCGGCGCCGCCCGCTAGTCTCTGCCGAACTTCGGGTGACAACAGATAGTAGCCGGCGGTGACCGCTTCCGGGGCGGTGGGAGCGCCCGGCAGTCCGGTCGCGGCGCCGTCGAATCGACCGAAGCTGGCCGCGGCGAAGTCACCGGGGTTCGACGCGGTCACCATCATCCGTCTCTCCTGTATCTCCCATCGCAGGAGATCGTCCCGCAGACGGTGGAGGTTCGCCAGGCTGAGGCCGTTGCCGGGGCAGGTCGCGTCGACGATCCCGCCGGTCGCAGCGACCGATTCCGGTTGTGGCTGCGGCTGCGGTGGCGGCGGCGGCGGCGGCGGCGGCGGCAACGGCGGCGGCATCGCCGACGCAAGTGCCTGCAACTCGGACTTGAGCAGTTCCTTGTCCGGCTTGTGCAGCTTGAACCGCTTCCGTCGGCGAAGAAGCGAGCCGTTCTCGAACATGGACAGGGCAGCGGGATGCAACGCCCAGTAGGCCCCCTTTCCCGGCCGATGCGGACCGCGCGGTACCTGAAACCCGGTCATCCGATTTATCACGTTGTGATAGCGCCGACTCATTGTGTGTGTGTGTGTGTGTGTGTGTATGCACGACATTTGCTCAATGTGAGAAAACGAAGCGATTAATTAAAATGTTAGGTGATTCTAATTTGATCTAATTAAAATTATATTTGTAGCGTGTGTAACATGTGATTCGAACTTTATTTATTATCATTAATTTTTTTTAAATTATCCCTTCAGTTTTTTACATAATATTCTCCCAACAAATAAATCTGCATCAACTCCTCTTTCCCTCTTTTGCGGTTGTGATTTCCTTCGAAGAAAGTCTCACCTTTTCCGTCCAGCTGTTTTGCTAAGTGTCTTTGATTCGAAACCGAGTTCAATTTTTATTTACACGTATCGTTTAGAATCAACGGTACACGCGCCAATATTCGTCGCGATTAGAAAACTCGAAATCAGCTTGAAGAACTAGGTCCGCGTCGTTTCCGTTCATGGTTTGATGAGTACATCACGCGCGGTGGAATCGCGGTTTAATTGATATCACGATGAGATGGGGATCGAGATTCCCGGCCGTCGTCATCATCGTTGTTGTCGTCGCTTAAAACGCTGGGAAAACATTTGTCCAGAAGCAATTACGCGATTCCCGTAAAGCACACGGTCGCTCGTGTTACACACTCGGGTGTGAGTTAGACCCGTGTTTTTCCTCCTCGCTCTCTCGATACGTACGTACATACATCGCGCTAAAAGACGCTTCTATGTAGGTGCTATCTCACCACGTCGTCGTCACGACCGATGGCCGGTGTATATATAGTTTATAAGACGCGGTTGCGCGATTGATGAGCTGTAGAGAGACCGGGGGCTTCATTACTCGCCGAAGCAGGTTTTACATTTAATAACGCGAAACGATTATCTCGCCGATCGAGACCGAGTTAATTCGATCGGGAAAAGGCGCGCAACTCGGACAGTTCTCGCGCGCGGCGGGAAAATATATTTATTATTGACGTTGTTATTAGTATCACACACACGCGAGACGAGAAGCGAACGAGAGGAAGATCGTCGTGTCTCTCTCGGTCGATTATAACAGTTTGGACATTTCAAAAGTTGTCGTTCGCAAGAGAGAGAGAGAGAGAATGTCGCGAAGAGTTGGAGTAAATTGGAATTTAAATGTGTGCGAATATAAAAAGTTCTTGCAAATGAATCGACAAGTTTTGCATTCTTGAAAACCACAAGGATTACAAATCGATGTGTTTACATCGACGCGTGTATCGAAGAAAACATTTGCGAATTATTTTGCATTAATTTTCACATAAAAATTAATGAAACGGACGAACACACGCGAGATAAATATATTTACAACCCGTACAAAATATGATTGTTGTTTATTGAGTTATGTTGAAAATTGTTTCAATTGGTTTTGCGATTTTATGTAACACGATATAGAAGCAGACTTGATGCAACAATAACAAACCTCTCGCTCTTTCAAAATCTCGTCGAGACCAATTCTATTTAATTAAGTAAGAGAATTGAAAAAGAAATCTGCAATATATATATATATATATATGTACGTTGCCTGTTAAAGCAACAGTTTGAGAAAAAAATGAAAGCGTGAAATTACGCTCAATAATTCGCCGGAAAAACTAATAATTGATACAAAAGTAATTGAATATTTTGTCTCGGCAAAACACACTCGAACTGAGAAACAAATTTATCAAATATCTTATCTCAGAGGCGTGTGTTCGTCTCTCGCTTGACGTAGCAACTCACAAATGTACGTGCTCTCACACACAACCTTCATAAATGTCCGCGTATTTATGTTCGTGTATATAATATTTTGAAACCAACATTCTTCGTTACCAGTTATAGTTGTCCGTCGAACGCGAGTCACAATACAGTCATATTCTATCTTGTCTCCACTCGAACAATACGATTGTCTCATTTATTTTCACGTAAAAACAACAAACGCGCTGGGAAGTTCTTCGGCAGAAATCTCAAGATATTTTTAAATTTGTTGTCAAAAACGCAAAATATCATCTCGAATTTTAATTAACGTGTTTTGAGAATTCGAACCAAATATTTTCTCAAAAAGATACAGAGAGACGTACGATCGGTTTCTTAATAAATATTTTAATTTGACAATTAGCGGTTATTTAAAAGACGTATGAAAAAAAAAACGCGGTAGCGCGTTTAAAACATTAAATTAGCATAAAGAAATCCGAAAGAAAAAACATACCGGGAACATTCTCTCGCAAACACGACCGCACCTTCGAGTTTGTGAATCCGTAAATATGCGCAGATATACGTAAAACCTTGTTGATGACTACTGTAATTTGTTCGTCTGTGTGTGTATGTGATTGCGCAAACAATTTTATCGATAGAAGACGCGCGTCCGTGTGTTCTTCCGGAATGAAATCTTCTCGAAAATTTCTCGCAGAGACATTATTACTTTCCATCGTTTCCGCTTATATAGTTTCACGCTTTCTAGCGACGATAATTATCATTCGTTACACGTAAACAGATGCATCAGGATGAAAATCAGGTCCAATGTAAGAGAAAAATAGTCTATTTAGTTTAATGCAAACATTATCTTCCTTACTTTTTATGTCAAAATTTGTGATTTCGATTGAGATCATCGTCTCTACGCATTCGCGCGAATATATTATTTTAATGAGAGACTGTAATCACCAGAAATGTACGTGAACTATTGACAGTCGTTCCAGATTGCACGTCGCTAATATTCAGATATTTCTTTTCTCCATAATTTTGATGAAAATTGCGAGAGCAATTGCGGCGAGAAAGTTTGGAAGAAAAAATTGCAACAAATTTTTATCAGATTTAAACATTTAGAACCGCGTGCGTTTTCGATTAAAAAAATTAAGTAACTTCGATAATTTTTTGTTTTCAAAGCAATCACAGAAAATCGTTTTCTCTTTAAAAGGCCAGGAATACTGTGTCACGTTAAGAGGGACACACGGTGGTGTTAAAGGACTGATTTTACCCCGTGACTTTTTTTTTCGATAACCGGGCGACGAAAGAACCGGCGCGTTATTTCGTAATTTTCAAGGAACCGCGTGCGAGAAACGTACGCGCCATGACTGTGATCGCGGCGGTCGCACGCGTTGGCAGGTGCGAAACAGATGGCCCGATAATACAACAACCAAACACCTTGCGTCGTGACGACATTCGCGTTGAAAAGACACGATCTCGGGGTCCGGAATGAAAAGACATCCCATTCCGCCCATCGTTGTCACGCGCTTCACATCTTTCGACGTCTCGACGAGATCTGAGACATTTTTCGCCGCCAACTTTCTGACACCGATCTGTCTTGTTAAAAAAAAAAAAAAAAAAACGAACTGTGATCATGTCTGTAATACAATTATTGTTCACCTCAATCGCGAAATGGCGATCAATGACTTTGCTCGACACAAACTCCGTCTAAAAACTCTCTCTCCGCGTGTACACAGTTTTAAAACAAGTTTTCTCTTACAAAAATTAATATATTAACTTCGCTACATATTTTTACCAAGATTTGATAGAAAACTGGTACTTTGTAACGATCTGAGGTAACTGTCCCAGTGACCGGGTGTGTGCCAGTGAATGTTTGTTAGAGAAATAATTATTAGACATGTAAATATTAAACATGACAATTCTCACAACAGTTTAATTACTTTTAATTTACATTTTTAAACGTCAGTTTCTACTTTTACATTTGAATGAATACTTCGTTACAATTACTTCTTTAATAAAATGTCCGGCCATTGGGACTATTGCCTTATATTGTTGATCACAGTTGGACATAAGATCTCCGCTTTGACGCGGTGTACGTATAAATCTCAAAACAGAGACATATCGCAAAAAAGATATATACACGCGGATTTGAACTCACTTTGATGAAGCAGTCGTTGAACGACAAGTTGTGCCTCAAGGAGTTCTGCCATCGTCGCGTGTCCTTTCTGTAATACGGAAAGCGATCGGCGATGAACTTGTAAATCTCGGCAAGAGGGAGCATCTTGTCCCTCGACGACCATATCGCCATCGCCGTGAGCGAAATGTAAGAGTACGGCGGCTTCTGGTCACCGTAGGTATCGCGCGAGGGCCGCGGCATCATCAAGCGACGTGGATCAAACGTGGAATAGAGCAGTCCCTCTCTTTAATCTTTTTGCCAGCTCGTCGTTCGTTTCAGGAAACAATGCGCTCGAACGCTCTACATACACTTCTTTTTTCTTTTTTTTTTACATTTATCGGTGCTCGCGGGCATCCAACATCCTCCTCTCTGTTCGCCGGGTTCCGCGGGAACGCGACGGCGGAATCTCCATCGGACCCAACCACGGGGACAGTAACAGGGTTACCTCCCGCGGCCGGCCGAGGCGGGTAAACGCTTTCGCTGTGCACGTGTCTCACAATATGTCACAATTCGCAACGTATACATACAACGACTATGTATACATGTGTCGTAACGCACTCCGTCGAGCTCGACGCGATCGAGCCCCCTTTAGTTCGAGCAACGTTCGTCTCCGCGAACAACGCAAACGGTACCCGGATCGCACACCCGAGTACCCGCGATCACGTCTCCGCGGATACTGCGGCCGATCTATACCCACACCCCCGCAACGGGGATTCCCCTACCCAGGCGAGCACGGTTGCGCCGTAGTCCGGATTGGAGCCGGTCCCTGTTCGCGATCACGACCGCCCATCATCGTCCAATGGCAGCGGCGTGCTTCCCCCACTTCCGATGTTCGCCCCGTGACCTACGAGAAGGTCGTCGTTCGTCCATTCGAACGACCGTGCGAGAGGCGGGGTTCTCGTGTTTTTGATATCGCCGCGAGTCGCCTCCCACGAACGAACGGGAACATTTGAGCGCCAGCCAATCCGATCGCGCGTCACGATTAACCCTCCGCGTGGACACGCCCACTCGCGACGTGCATCGGAGTACCGGGTGCATCGTATCGGGTTGCGTTGTATAGCGACGGGAGGGACGAGGAAAGAAGACGTCTCCCGCGCGCGTTGCGAGATCGATTCCGCCGGCGTGCTTTCGTTCCGTGGATTGAAACAAGTGCGCGCGATCACGCCCGGTGTGTATTAGAATCTAATCTCTGAACGTCGAAACGTTTCGGCAGCCGCAACAGTCTACTTATCTTATGCGAAGTGTGATCTGTTCGACATTTTAAGTTCGAAACGAACCTCCTCATCTGCTTGTGATTTTACAAATCTTCCTTTTTTTTTCTCCTTGAAAATCTTAATAAGATAATAGCAAAGAGAATAGACGATACGCGATTTTTTGAGAACACAGTAAAAAAATAAATTTTATCTCGTGATCTACGTGTCTCAAAGTGGAAGACTTCGAGATACTCCAGTTCCATCGGTTGCAAGAATTCTGCGTACAAAGAAGTAAAACGTTGCTGATTTTGTGTTTTAGATAAAAACAAATTATTTATCAATCTTTACTGTCTCTGTGTCTCGTAACGTCAATATTTTAACATGACGTATAAAGTTGTAATATTTTACGATACGAAACGTCGTTTCGCGTGTCGCAAGTTCTGAACTGATCTGTTTTTCCGAACGACTTCTCGAGCGCCATTGGCAAAACTGTAACACTCCTGATCGAGAAGATTTCGCGGGAGAGAGAGATCCGTCGTTTTCCAGTTAACGAGATATCAAACTTAATCTCGATCAGTGACCGCGCCGATCTAAGGATGGGAAGAGAAGGGGGAAGATAAACCAATCGCGGCGAAGTGCCTTCCTCGTCCGGGGTTGTTGACGAGAGGCGTGTCGCTACGCCTCGCGCCTCGCCGACAAAATGGCAATTCGTATTACTTGTAATGTGTGTACTAGGAGTATATGGTTCACACTGGAGATGTTACTGGATATAAATTTTCCAGAGCTGTATTTTTCTCGGAAGACGTGCTCCGCGTCATTTATTCACTTGTAATGTATGGTTTTTTTTCTAAGTTTCTTTAAAACTTTAAGATTATGATCTTTGAAAAAAAGAACTTACAAATGAGAAGAAATTATAAAAATATTAAAATTTTGGATAATTCTATACTGGAAATTTTCAATATATTGTTCAAAAACGCGATGAAGAAACACGGGTCCGTATATAATTTGTCGAATGATGAAATAAAAATTAAAATCAATAATAAATATTTTGCAAATGGTTTGTCTGAAAAAAAAACAAGTATATATAGATTATATAGTTTGCATTTTGCTCAACTTTTGGGGAAAAAATCGTATAATTCGGATTTGTTGCAGAAATTGTAAAATTGCGTTCTACAATTTGCAACAAAATAGAAAGGACGTACTTAAAACTCCCATGTATGTGCGACTTATAAGCATATATTTTTGGTGAAAAACTTATAATCATCTATTTATTGAAGATATAAACAAAATTTATATGTACACAATTGTGTCCTACTCTTCTCGTTTTTCTAGCGCGTTGGCTTTTGCGTCATGTGCCGTAAAACATGTTGAACGTACAATCACGAATCAAGTCGTGACGGCTTGAGACCTAAACGATCAATTATATACTGCGGCATACAATAAGTAGGATTGATCGTTTTCAGCAAGAAGTTCTCGTCCAGCAACGATAACGCGGTGAGACCGAATAAAGTGTGGAAAGGATCGACTATGTCTCCGGGTCGATCGCTGAAACCGCCGGTTTCGACGTCTTGACACGTCAAAATGTAATCAACCTGGAACGAGAAAAATGAGAAGACACGAAAATTAATATTAGTTGCATCAGTCGATCAATAACTACTTGAAATACAAAATAATACAAATGGCATGTGCGATAAGAATACGTTTACTCACTAAGCCTTTTTTGTCTATCCAATGGAGGCGGCCCAAGATTGTCAACGTTGACAACACCCACCACGAGTAGCACACATCCGGCAACTTTTCTGGTCTGCCGTTTAAACCACCCGAAGGTAATTGTCTCTCACACAACCACCATCCTAACCGATCGGCATCTATAAGATGCAAGTGTCCTGGAAAAAAAAATTCTATGGTTAAGACTCAAATGTATACTTAGAGACCGCATAGATGCCTTGCGTTTTCGTATACCGGTTATCGAAAGTAGCCCCACACAACAATAAATTAAACCAGCGTGGCTCTCAGATCCTGGTTTTGAACCAAATCCTCCGTCAAAATTCATGCACTTTAATATAAATTCTACTGCTTTCTCCACATTTATCGCATCCAAACGATTCTGAAATCATAGAAATATTGCGAATATCATAAGAAAAGTTGACATTCTCACTTTCAAATATTTTAACTTTGCTATTTACATAATACTCTGCAATACTCACTAAAAGTGATAAAGTTGCGATAGCGCAGAACGAAAATCTGACATCCACTTCACCCCACTGATCGCCCGTAAAACTTCCGTCTGGCTGCTGTCTCTCTTTGACATAACTTATAACTTTGTCGATATTTATTACATCTAGCGCATCGTACATGCATAATATTTGTACAGCACTAAGTGTGTAAAGTAAATGTGGATCATGGTGTACACTGGCACCAATGCCACCATTGTCGCACTGACACAGTTTAATGAATTCTAACAGTTCCTCCTTATTGGTTTCTTCCAACTTTTCCATTACATCTAGAGCTGTAAGAACCCAATACATGCCTGACATTCTCATATGTTCAGTCTGAGTATAGGTCTGAAACATAAGAAATTGATTATCAATCCTCATTTTTTATCTTATATGTGTAAAGAAATATAATTGCAAGAAAAATTATTGTCTTTGAAAATGAATAATATTAGTTAATTTTGATAGTTAGATACTAAAATTATAACACTGTTCTTTACTAAGAAGAGCAAAGAATTTTTAAGAAGTATTAAAAAAGACTCACATATTCATCCTTATTGGTTCCGTATGAAATGAGATAATTTGCATGTTTTTCCAGTAATAATTGTGGAATATTGTTCGGCAGGTTTATATCATGTTTCACTGTTGCCTAGAAAAAATAAAAAATTTAACAAAAAAATGTAGCATGTTACATACAAAAAAATTTTCTTTTATAATTAAACAAATTCAACTTACCATCTTGCAATTTCTGAAAGTTCTGGCTTCATAAATAATATAATTCAGACTTTCAAAAGCGCGTTTAAATATCCATATAAACTGTGCAGAGAAGAAAATTCTCAAAATTAGCTTATACTACTGACATTTGTTTATGAGCAGTGGTGTTGAGCCAAGGGTGTTGAGAATAATCTATACACTTGTGTATACCGATTTTATCTTAGATGCGTTTATTGCGATAAGATCTTATATCTCCTAGAAAGAATCATTTCTTGAAATGTCATTAGATCATCACAAAGTATCACACGATCTAAGTCTCTGATTTGATTGACTTTTGAAATAAACCGACACTAAAAATATCACTCGACCGCAAGAAAAATAGTACCTTATCTGTCAATTCAGCAAATTAGCAAGCAGCGTAATCACCTGTGCTGATTCAGTTATTTGTCAAGCAAACAAACATCAGATGTCGCTGGCGTCGAGCAGAACTGGCTGCGTTCGGCAGAACAATTGCTGAGCCGTCTTGTGAACACTCGACGTTGATTGGGAGATTGCAAAAGTAAGAGCCAATCACGTTCGATTATTACGAATCAATTTTTTCTGCTGAACGCAGTAATTGACGAATCAAACGTGTCGAGTATTGACAAGGATGACAACTCGCAATTGTTTTCCCGAACTCAGATGATTGATAACGGCCAATGGGAATGGATCCCGCGTATTCGGGAAAAACGTGTCGATACTTACGCGACGCTTCTCGTGGCGACGTTGGTCGAGCGGACACAGCGAGTGGTCGTTGAGGTAATTATTTTGGCGTTATTTCGAATAAAATCAGCACATTTTTAGTTGCACAATTGCGTGAAGAAAGTTTTTCTTGCACGTGTTATTTAATTTCCGATACACTCTTTGTAGAAAATCGCGTCCCCCGTTTGCAAAACCTGACATTTCACGCTGTGCGCGCGTTACGTTAAGTAAAAAAAATGAGCGTCATCACCGAATAATTTATTATTCGGAAAGGAGTAATTTTTATTTTACATTCGAAAGACAAGAAAAAGTTCGTTTTACTTGCGAAAAGAGGGAAGAAAAGAGCGATTTTCAAGATGACGCCGTATTTTAATAGTAATTCGTCTCCGCGTTCGCAAGATGACGCTGGATGTCCAATATCCAACGTCTAGTTTTAAGTTAGTACCTTTTTTTTCACAAGAGGCAGTGTCTCTTTATCAATTTATAAAATTTTGATAATCGTCGTTGTTGATACATAAAAAAAAGTAACACAGAGTCAAAGCTCCGTCGGTGTATGCTTTCAATAATATTGCTCGCGCAAGAGGAAATTGCGCCGATTTCTAGAAAAAAAAAAGACATCTTTGTAGCATCGTTTTTACAGCATCACAAATATTGATCTAGTGAGACAGAAAGAGCGAGAGAGAGAGAGAGAGAGAAAGAAGATAACTACTAGGCATGTGCATAATTATGTAGAAAAAGATTTATTTACACCTCTGTCAACGATCAATTTGCGCAGCGATAGATCATGCCATTGCGTTTGTAGAGAACAAAGGGATCGCAATAATTTGTTGTTTTGCAAATTCTTCGAAGAGATTTTGAGTATCATGGAACGAGAAAAAAACGAGAGGTTAACCACGGAGGAAAAGCTCGAGGAGGAGAAAATGAAGCAGGAACTCACGGGTAAGTTCTCTTTTGAAAAATAATTTTGCAAAATTGAATGTGAATGAACATTTTGTGTATAGAAGGAAATGTTACCTCTTGTAAACAAGAAACATTTGTGTATTCGAAATAACAGAATAGTAATTTGTTTACACACTTGACAGAGATAATAAAACTATGTAATTTTATGTAGCAAACAATAATAAAAACAAATAAGTTCAATAGACACAAATTTGTTTAACATCTGGAGTTGCAGAATTAATTTGTTTTTTTTTTTTTTAATAGAATGTTATTTCACTTGTAAATAAAATTTCTCAAAATATTCTTGTAAACAATATTGATCCGGGCTCTTGCAATTTTTATAGATTTGCAAAATAGTAATATTGTAACAATAATTATTGACTATATTTCATAGACATTGGAATATATGAAGAAGGAATTACATATGGACAAATGAAACAGATAATTGGATTTATCAATGAGTCTAAGGATACATCAAATGCTGGTTCGAATATTAAAAATACTCAGAAGGTATATGACGAAGATAGTGATTGCACTATACACACGTGGTGTATTTGTCCAGTTTTTCAAACATTGTTGGATTGAATTAAGACAAAGCAAGTAGAAAGTTACAATTTCTCAACAAACTGTTTTTTTTAGGGTACACAACATTCTAACAATGAGTGCCTACTGGAAACTAATAAGTCTGACACAAACGCAGCACAAGAAGATTCACAAGATGGAGAACTACCCAGACCAACCTTCTCATACAGAACTTCCTCAACCATATCGGAACGTAAAAACGTTCGTCGCTCCAACAGTCCGGAATCCCCCAGTTTTGAGATACAGAATCCTACATACAAATGCAAGAACTCGGATGACGATGGGACACAATCTGAGAAACAACAAGAGAGCACCAATTCGACCCACAGTACAAAACGACTTCTCTCACTGAGATCTGGAAACATATTGCGGGAATGTCAGAATACCGTGGAGAAGAACGCGGATGTACAAGGCGAAGTTGTTCAGAAGCTAGAAAGGTGGCAGCTAAATCCGCTCGATGTCTGTGACAACGAAAACGATGTGCCTTTGCGACAGCCAAATCGGCCTTTGGCTCGAGAACGTGCACCGTTCGAGTATTGCAAAGCTGTAACGATCGACGAATGCGAACAATTAGCACGGACTTTGAGTCAGCATCTCAAGGAAATGGCAGACTTATGGTACAGTTGGCGTCCCTCTTCCAATTCGGTATTTCAATGGGGGTCACCCATCCAGGTCGGTACCACCCTATACTCCCTTCCATACTGTTCGTATCGTTAATTAATGTATAAGATAATTCTTTCTTTTTTACCTGGAGCTATGTATGCGTGTCTTACTAAGGATAAGAGCACTATCATAATATGTTATCATAATTTTTACATTAATAATTTTCCAATTAATAAGAGTCTGAATTCTATTTCGTTATTTTGCAATAAGTGCGTATTAGTTCTTTTTTAGATATAAGATCTTGTACTCCTTCGAAGATATATTATCGTTTATTTTTTTTTTTTTTCTGTCAAATCTGTGATGATTCGGCATCTTCCTTTAAGAAACTATCATAAAATGCAATACACAGTACAATTTATATTATAGTACATAAACTATGAACAAGAAGTCGCATTTATATTTCTATATGTTAACAATGTGCATGTATATCTTTCATATATACATATATATTATTTAACAATGTATATATAATATTAACTTGTGTCAGTATACACATATTACAAATCACTTGTCGACTAATTAACATCACTTTTTTTTGTTGCCAAATGAAAACATTGATGACTTGAGAAGAGAAACCTTTGATACTTCCATTTATACACATATTCACTAATTATATATATATATATATATATTTAAAAAAAGAATTTATACGCGTCATGTGTACGTAAGCGTTTACAAAACCATAATTACTGAATAAACTGTAAACTGCGTATTTGAATAAATTATATTTGTGTAAAAAACAAAACGGATGTTTATTCTTCAATTTATTCTGATTCTGATCCTTATTTCTGTAGGTCGGCACTGCTAACAATAGTTCGGATAGAACATCATTAACAGACTCTAAGACTGAACAAGTCAAAGCAGAATACGTGTACAAAGATAGTCACGAGCGAGTTAGTAAACGTAAAGCGAATTTTCTCATAAGAGAATATTCCGATCAAATTGAAGAAACCGACGACGAAGAAGACAAGCAGCAGCACGGCTCTGCTCGTGTTAAGAAAAAGAGGCAGTCCAATAGTAAGTCGAGTAACGTGGATCGTGCCGCGAGTCAGCTCGCCAGTCACGAAAAACCAATGTCGAATACGATCGCTCATTCCCTCACCGATAATAATAACGAAACAGAGTCAAGCGTTGAACATAAAAAATCTCTAGGCTCTAAGAGAAAACTCGACGAACAAGATGAGAGAGTGTCGCCCGAGTTGGTTACGTATCCGAGAAGGATAGTGCCTCCTAATCCCAAAGGACGTTTAAGTTTGTCTAGGCTAAGAAAAGGAAACGCCGCCGCGTCGAAGCCGTCTTTGAAGACGCAAGGCGTCGACAAAGGTGCTGAGAAAACAAAAAGTCGGAGTAAAAATACCTCAATAACGGACGAAGAAATTCGTCAGGAACTGTTGGAAGACTGGCATAGCGACAAAGAGGACGACGCAACGGAAAAGAACGTGGTGATTCGACCGCTGCCGCTATCTAAAGAAGTGCGAGAAAAACTATTGTCATCAGAAACGATTAAACAAACGAAAACGGTGACAAGTGAAGGTAGCGACTGGGAACGGAACAGAGAAAAGAAGCTGAAGCTTGATGAGGAACAAAAGAAGCAAAACTCTGGCGAAAAGGTAGAGGAGAATGGAAACGCAAGCTGGGAGCATCAGTTACTGTTATCGGACGATGATGATAACCTGTTCGAAGTAAAACGAGTAAGTTTATAAGGTTTACAAGTTTTTGCGACTACTTGTAAAATTTTTTTTTTTTTTTTTAACTTTTTTTTTATTTTTATGTAGGAGTCTGATGTGCGAAATAAAAATCAGACTGATAAAGTATCTTCTTCGACGAGCGATGATAAAGTAAATTGTCCAATATGCAACAAGTTGTTTTTGCGAAACGAGATAGAAGATCATGCTGCTGATTGCGATCAATTCGAAATAAGTGGCGATGAGAGTGATGCGAAAAATTTGTTCGAATGCGCCATATGTAACAAGTACAAAACAAACAACGGAATGGAATACGAAAACCACGTTCGACAGTGCATAAACGAGAAGAAAGATAAAAAGCTCTCACACGGTATGTTCGATGTTACATAATTTGTTATTTTCAAATTCTTGATTTCTTGATTTATGATAAATATTATCTTATCATGATTTCGGGAGCAAAAGGCATTTTTGTGTTCGATATATTATTTTCTGGATTGCTTTCTGAGAAACAAATCAACTTTCTCTCTTTCTCTCTCTCTCTCTCTGTCTGCGATGCTCAAATTAAAAAAATCTCTCTTAAAAACTGTAGTCTTTTTTTTTTCACAGAATATGAGGAAACCGCATCTACTTCCTTTCGTACCTTCAAACCAATCAGTGAACTGAAAGATTCCGAGATAGATTATTTAAATCAATTTTCGTCTAATAATAATAAACAAACAAATACCAATAGAAAAAGAAAACGTTGATTTCACATTCTTATAAGTAAGATATGATAAAATTGCTTTGAAACTCTTTATGATCTACGCAGGTGATATACACATATATATATATATATAATAACAATAATAATAATAATGAATAATATTATTCAATTTTTTTATTAATGATAATGGTTATATATATAAATCTTCTTCTTCTTCCGGCTCTACAACCCTTTGTGGGTTTTGGCCGCCTCAGAGAAGTTTAGCCTCCCAATTATGGGGTGCGAGAAAGGATCTACGATTTTAGGTGGGTTCCGAACCACCACGGAAATGTATATTAAGCTTCGAGGCTTAAACTTTCGATTCAATACAAGTTTTTTACGGGGCAAGGGATTGTCAGCCTATCGCCCAATCTCTAAACTGGAAGATTAAAGTAAAATCCCGATTTATAGTTTGCATTTCAGTCGGTAAATTCGAGTGAAAGAGACCGGCTGAAAAAATCCGAAGGTGTCGATTTGAACTCGAGACCTTCCTTCCCCGCACTTTGGCTGCGAGACTATCGGGCCCGGTCTATACGTATAAATAAATAATGAATAATATTGTTGCATTATTATTGTTATTTATGATTAAATATTGATCAATATGTCGCGCGCAATGTTGACCACATGTTGATAAACCAGCTGATTCTGGAGTTAACGCCCGTTTCTTCTGGGCAATAAATATTTGGAACAATTGCATAGAATTCCACAATATGCATTTTGTTTTTCTAAATAACGAATCTCTTTATACGTAGGTACGACGTGCGGTTTTACGGAAGAAGTTGCAAATGCCGTAAACATATCTCGTGACACGCATTCTCTCATTTGTCTCACAAGATCTGATTTGGATTCGCGGACTTTCGCGAATGTAAGCTCGCCGATTCTCTAATCTAAATCGATTACGATCGATATATTATATACAATATTTAATAACTAATATATGCATTTATTTATAACATTTTCGGATTATGCCTATCAGTACTTACACATGTACAAAAGGTGTTACGTGAGAGACCACTTGTAAACCATTATTCAGTACTTTTCATTTATTTTTTCTACGTAGCAAGTATTTTGTTAAGTGGCTGGGAAATAAAATACGCGCGTGTGCGTATAACCATTAAGTATTCTATGTATTGAAAATATATTCTATATACTTCTAATTTTTTTTAATTTGCTTGTTACTCTCTATCTCACTCTTAACAATAAATCAGTTTAAAGAAATATTGAGAATATAGAAAAGCTCATTACATTTTTTGACGAATTGAAAATTATGTTTACATTAATTTTTTAAAAAACACAAAAAATCTAAAGATGATAAATACATATATATATATATTGTTACATGCATTTTTTCACGCTTATTAAACATGTAAGTATGTACATTTTATATGTGCAATACATAAATAAAAGTTTATTTTTCTATATTAAAGTAAGAAAAAGTTGCGTCGCGTAAAAATTTCAAAACATTGTTTTGTAATTCTACAACTCATACATATGTATGTATTTTACATGTGAATTCTGTGAATCTGATCACACGTCGACGCAATAAAAAAATTTAACACCTGCAAATGAATAAAAGATATAACACATGCAAATAAATCAACGCAGTATCAGCTGGCAACGTTTTTTTTTTTTTTTAATTTAATTTACTTGACTTTTAAACAAACTCCAGTATGTTATTATGTACATATCGTATATTATATGTGTTTGTGAGTGTGTGTATAAATTATATGTAAATATAAATATTTTTATACTTTTTTCTTGTTTCTTTTTCTGTACGTGACGGAAGTTTGTGTTCATAAATCCGATTTGTGGCGCAAATATCGTTATTCTATATCAAGGTTACGGATTGATAAGCTTGACGTAATCAAAACAATGATAATTGATAATAATAATAATAAAAATATTGATAAACCGGTTTTGCAACCGTTATATTCCGCCGGGTTGCGGGGCGCTTCGTGCGCGGAATAAGTACCCCCCGTGTCCCGGCGGGATCTCGGCGATTCCGTGCAGAGCGAAAGAACGGCGATGCGTTATAACGCGCGCCGTAGTGCGAGACCCGCCGTCAGTCGCGGACGACTCTGTGCAGACGGAAAATCCAAAGCGCGACACGCGGCTCTCCAATTTACTAACAATAAGTGTTTGCGACTATTGAGACTAGACGATTGTAAATTGTTACTAGGTCACCGTAATTATATTTTTATCTTTGTATTTGTTGCAACTTGGTGTATGTTTTATATATTCCTACCAGAAAAAGCGTGTGAAAATAATCAGAATCGATTCTATCGATGATTAAAGTCACATGACAGGAAAGAGTAGAAAAACAACACGTGACTGAGGTAATGTGACTGTAATGTATATTATACATAACATTAAATAATATATATGATATAAATAATATATTAAATAATACATATTATACATATAATTTATTATAATTATATACATACTACCGTAAGGTCGCGTGACCGCGGCGGGGTCAATGACCTCGGCCGCGCGGCCTTGGCGGGGCACTGACCTCAGCCGCGCGGCCTTGGTGGGGGGGGTCATTGACCTCGGCCGCGCGGCCTTGACGGGATCATTGACCCCGGTCACGTGATTACGGTATATATATATATATATATATATATATATATATATATATACACATATATGCGTATGTGTGTGTATTATATATAGATATAGAATATTACATATAATATATATAATATTCTCTTTTTTACCCTTTTCCCTGTCACGTGTTGTTTTTTCCACTTCTCTCTCTCACTATTTTTTGAGTTTGATTTTTATGCGTTATTTCTGACATTTCTCATATGTGTATTATATGGTTTATAAGACGTATATACTATCTGTCATCGCGGTAACAGGTTGTGTTCACTGACAACACACGTGAAATAAAAATAACAATAGCGTGCGCGTAGCGCGCGCCTGTGTTGTGCTAGTATACAAAAAAGCAAAGATATTTATTTACATTTATATATAAATAAAAATTATGAAATATATTCGCTAAACTAAACTTTCAGTTTTATTTCAGACAATCGTCGTACGCATTTCGCAGCCAAAATGAAGCTTTTCTTTTTGACATTGTGTATCTTAATTTTTACTAATGTATATTGTGACAAACTAAGTTTGAATGGCATCTGGAGAGGGAGTATTAATATCTGTGGTAAATATATTATCATAAAAAATAAATGCGTACTTAAATATTTATATATTAACAAATAAACACAAGAGATGTGTATATTTTTTCACTAAGCAAACATTTATATAACAAAAGTGTTGTTTCCAGATAAAAACTTATCTCGAAGATGCGATAAGGGTAAGAAATCGCTTTACGGAAGTTTGTTACGTGTCGTCAGATAAACGATTCTTTTTACAATATCGGTGTAAACAAATTTTATCATACATAAACTACAAATAAACTAAATAAATATTCTGAATATCATAGATGTCAGCTTTGATGCGACTGTTCCTGGCGGGATTTACACAGATTTGTACAGAAATGGCGTAATAGAAAACAATCTGTTGGGAAACAACGATGTCAACAATCGTTGGGTCGGGAATCAATCCGTCATTTACACAAAAAATTTCAACGGTAAAGTAAACAAAAGCATACACTACATTTTCTCTCCCTCTCTGCGTGTGAGAAGTGAAAATCATTTTTATAAAATCCGCAAAACAATGCAATTTTTAGTGAGCGGTGATTTTTTGAGCGCTCGCAAGATAGTTTTGATTTTCCACGGAATTGACACATTCGCCAATGTCTCTTTGAACGATCGCGCTGTCGGGGAGACTTCGAACATGTTTCTGAGATACACTTTCGACGTGACGGATCACATAAAAGTAAGAAAAAAAATTGTGCGGGGGAAGGAAGCGCGCGTTTGCTCATTTCGAATTCTTTACTCAGTTCGTGTATTCGAAATGCGAATAGGAAGGGCCGAATCTGCTGCAAGTTGCGTTACGTTCGGCTGTTAAAGTTGCCGAGGATTTGTACAACGAACAAAAGACGAATTACGTTGTTCCACCTGTGTGCGTGCCCAAGGAATACAACGGGCAGTGTCACGTTAATCATATTCGCAAAATGCAAGCGAGCTTCGCGTGGGATTGGGGTCCCGCTTTTCCCTCGCTCGGCATTTGGTACGGCTCAAAAAAACATCAAATTGAATAAAAAACAAAAAATTGATTCAAAGATAATTTTATATCTCTAGAATTAAAATTTCTCCAGGCGAGACGTCGAATTGATTTCCGTAAACGACGTATTGATCAGTGACGTTACAACCGATATACGTAAAGAAGCTGACAACTGGAACGTTCTCGTTACGTTGTTTCTGAAAGTAACGCGAAACGAGAACGAAGAAAATCGAAGATTCAATTGTCAGGTGACGTTAGAAGACGCGGGAACCGCAATTGTCACCAACGTCAGTTCGTTCGTGCTCGACACAAGTGAACAGCGCAAAAAAGTAAACTTCTCGCTCGTTGTGCCTGCGGTAAGTCAATTCTTTTTTTTGCATCTTCTGTCGCATATTATCCGAGTGACGTTATTTTCTTCTTCCGCAAGGACGCTGTTGAAAGTTGGTGGCCGAACGGTTACGGCGATCAACGTCTGTACGATTTAAATCTTTGCGTAACAACCGCGAACGATCGCGAATCCAGAGCGTACCGCGTGGGCTTCAGAACGGTGGAGCTGGTGGAAGAGCCCATGGAGAAGGGACTGAGTTTCTATTTTCGTGTAAACGGCGTGCCGATCTTCGCCAAAGGCAGCAACTTCATACCAGCCAGCGTCTTCCCCGAACTAGGCGCTAAGGAGGACACGATCAGGCACTTGCTGTTGTCGGCCAAAGAGACGCACATGAACATGCTGAGGGTGTGGGGTGGCGGGGTGTACGAATCCAAATTGTTCTACGATCTCGCCGACGAGTACGGGATCATGATCTGGCAGGATTTCATGTTCGCGTGCGCCATGTATCCCACGAGCGATTCCTTCTTGAAGAGCGTGAGAGAGGAAGTGACGCAGAACGTCATACGTTTGAAGAACCATCCGAGCATCGTGTTATGGGCCGGCAATAACGAGAACGAGGCGGCGCTCTACGGAAATTGGTACGGCACCGGTTCCGCTCAGGTCTACAGAGAAGATTACGTCAAGCTTTACGTAGATCTGCTGAAGAGAGAAGTGGAAGAACTGGATCCCGTAAGACCGTTCGTTGTATCTAGTCCGGGCAACGGAGCGTACGAGGAAACGTACAATTACACCGGCGTAGATCCCTATTCTAATTTTTACGGCGACAGTAATATATGCAATATACGTACACAAGAGAAATTCTAAAAATTCGAATGTGTTAACGCTTGCCGTCTCTCTTACAGTTCATTATTACAACTATCTCAGAAACGGATGGGACATCACTATATACTGGCGGCCGAGATTTTGCTCCGAGTACGGGTTTCAATCTTGGCCGTCGATGTACACACTGGCGAGCGCCGTGGAAACTCTCAAGGATTTTCACATGAACAGCGACTTCGTCAAGCATCGGCAACATTTGCCATTCGGCAATCAATACCTGCGGTTGATGATCTCGCACAACTTTGTTATACCGCAAAGTAACAACAGCGTGCGAGATTTCAAGAACTTGGTGTATCTCAGCCAGATCAATCAAGCTGTTTCCGTAAAGATAGAAACCGAAAATTTCAGGCAAGCCAAATCCGACGTGAATTCCGTGGGCGAGGGTATGACAATGGGAGCCCTTTATTGGCAACTGAACGACGTCTGGCAAGCCCCTTCGTGGTCCTCCATAGGTAATTGATAAAATGACCAACTATAAAAAAAAAAAACCAAGAGAAATTAGAAAACATCGATCATTTTCACACAAGAAAGATCCACTTGTGTTACAGACTTCGACGGTCGCTGGAAGATGCTCCATTACTACGCCAAGGAATTTTTTGCACCCGTTATCGTTACGTCATATTTATCTCTTTCCAATGAAATTTCGATACATATTGTATCCGACCGATTGCACACGTTAAGAAATTGTTCGGTGAAACTTCGCGTTTACAACTGGAGATCCATAACGCCCATATTCACAATGTCCTTTGACGATATTACAATAGTAAGTAATAGCATCTTCATGTATTCACACAGGATGTTCGTTTGATTGTATTGTTCGTTCAAGGAATCAAACAAAGCCATGAAAATCACATCCTTCTGGTTGAACGCGTATCTAGCGCAACTTGGTTGCGGATCATTGAAATCTGCGAAAACATCCTGCGTGGCCAGTCTATCTCTCACGGACGAAACTGGATCTCTAATCGCGCCGGTCAATTACATATATCCCGACGCGTTGAAAGATGCAAATGTACCAACAGCCAATGTCACTGTAAGCAAATAATTGATGTTGTGTTGTAAAACGCGTTCGACGCGTAAGTACCGTTAACATTTTGGTTTTCAGATGCGAGTCGAGAAGAAACACTTACCCGGAAAACTGTCCAACTATCCGGACTTCAAGCTTACATTATCAACAGATAACATAGCGCTGTTCGTGTGGTTAGAAGTGGGCAATATACGCGGTCGCTTTTCCGAAAATGGTTTCCATATGTTTGAAAGCGAGAAAGAAATTGTTTTCTATTCGCAGGAAGCAACAACGGCCGAATTGTTGCGACAAAATATAGTGCTCACCACGTTGTCCGACGTTTACATCGACAGTTCTTTCGATAATACTTATTTTGCACAAAAGAACTGATACGTATCAGTTGTACGTAAAACATCTCTAAAATTGTTTACAATTAAGAAGCAACGTTACACACACCAAGTTTTTTCGAATTCAACTTATTTAATCTTTAACTTTTGTACCCTTTAGACCGTGCTTGACGAAAAGTAACTATCGTAGTGCAAATAAATTTCGTATCCGATTAGAATAATGAGCACAATTACAGTTCCACTAATTATCACGGTTATCATGTTACGTACATTTGATTATCGGACATTTGTGTGTCGCGTTGTCGAAAACAATGCCTCGATCGCTCTCAATGCGATCGTTACGGACTGTGCAATTTAAAACATAATACGGAAAATATTGAAAAAATTTATTATAATCTTTGGTTACACGGTTAGACTTAAAAAATAATATATACGCGTAAAACATTAAAGTCTTGAAGTCAGAATCACATGTTGTTAACATATGTTTTGTTTACACGCAACAAAAAAAAGTAAATTCAATATATCAGAAACAAAACATTAACATATTTGTAAATATATATGGTGCTCTTGAAATAAATAATTTTTTTCTCAATCTTAACGATTAATAAGTGTAATACAAATTAAATTAGTGCATTTCTCTTAAATGTATCTTTTAAGGAACACGGAAGACTATGGAAATATCGCTTATATATCTAAACTGAAAAATCGTTAAAAAAAAAACAAATATTAAAATTAAAAAAAAATAAATTAATATTTCACTCTTGTGTGTTATAAATTTAAATATTTCTAGATCTATCAAGCGCAAGCGCTCTAAATCTTATTATTAGCTTCTGTATCACATGAAAATGTGTAAAACGCGACTTTCACATAAACTGTCTGCATGTTCCAGCCATTGTGCAGCATTATTTAACGTTCGTAAAACATTTATCAAAGTTTCTCATCTCTAAAAGATAAAGCGCTGGAGCCAAGCCCGTAGCTCACTCAATAGTATTAATTAAGCAAAAGTTAGATCTTTTTTTGTTAGCAAAATTGTAACATCACTTTGGACTACATCACGCTGGAAGAATACGCTGGAATTATAACTTCCTCCTCGGGCGTGTGCAGGTAACGTCGACTTAAATTAATGGCGACCATGATGCAACATAGGAGCAGAGGGCCAAAAATTGCTCCTTCCACACCCAAACAGAATATTCCGCCTGCTATCGACAGACCTGTTAGATAAGGATGTCCGCCGCTGTAATTGAAAGCGAAATATACGTAAAAAATTTGTAAAATTAAAAAAGTAACGTATCAAAAGATAACAATGTTACCCTTTAATTTCTTTGTAGAATTCCGTCACAACTATGTTGCACGGTAGAAAATGGAAAAGAAAGAACGAGATAGCAGTCATCGAGCCGCGAGTGAACCAAAGTTCAATGGTGGCCGGAATGCAAGCGAAGTAGGCGTCTAAAAACGGCACCGCTCCCAGCATAGTCGCCAAGGCCGACGGCAAGTAAACGATCTTCACTTGGAACAAGTTGTGAATGAACCACGTCCACATGCCGAAGAAGGAGGCGAGCTTAAAAGTGGCCGCAAACACGCCAATCACCGCTTCTTGCAGCGCCACGGCGAACCTGACAAGAGGTAATTTACTTATTCTCAAGGATATTGAAGTAATTTTTTTTTTTGCAAATATAAATGTTATTCTCACACACGCGGAACATCAACACTTGTATATTATATACAAAAATTGTCTTACCCATCCGTATTACGTGCGCTTGTATAAAAACAAAAAAATAAAGATTTCTTGGAAAATTTAATTAAATAAAAGTAAAACATAATTAGGACGTTTTTTTTTTCTTTTTTTTTTGTCAAGATACATGCAAAGAAATATTTAAATACCTACTTGTAACAACTGATGGGACTGAACATCGTTGCCAATTCGATGGGTTTATAAGTTTCATTGCTAGAACTGAGGAGATAAAATAGAGTTGTGAAGAACACAACCTGAAAATAGAAAAATTCTTGTATTGCTTTGTTTTGTTCTCAAGTTTCACGAAGTGAGTTGGCGCGTACCATGCTAAGAACGAAATTAAGTACGGCTGTTCCGCTCATCAGTACGATGTAGAATAACTCTGTAAAAATTGTCAGTATCACAGACATATTGCCTTTGACAATACTCCAGATAGAATCGAGCACGGACATGAAGATGCCGATATTTTCCTTGACGAAATTCTGCATGCTTTCCATATTGAACAAATCTGAAACAAAAACATACAGATTTGTAAGATTAAAAAAAAAATAAAAATACAATATTTTCCAGAAAAAATGGCAGTTCCAAAGAATTCAAAAAGAAGAACAGATCATATTCCTCACATTTCACAAATCCTTGGAAACAGAACACTTACGGAAAGGCGTGCCGACGCTTTCCTTGAAATTCTCCCATGCGGAATACGCGGTCATTATGTCTACAGTAGGACCCACGAAAGTTTCGTCCACATTCGACATCATCCACGCCTGGTAAAGACGATCCCAGAGTTCCAAAACTTTCTTCTCCATCAGCTCAGCTTTCGTCGGCTCGATATCTTTAACGAGACCTCGAATCTGAATTAAAACACCAAGTGTTAAATCCCGGAAAACTCGCGTTGAGAGAAACAAAAACAAGCAAATAAATCTCACTCCGTCGGATATGGCGCTCCGTCCGTACGTGTAAGCGTTATCTAAAACACTGTTGACGGACTCTTCCCATTTTTCTGGCATCCATTCGATATCGGGATTATTCATCAAAGAGGAATTCAATATTTCTCCTGTCACTTGAACGAGATGTATACCCTCCGCGTAAACCTGAGGTCAAAATCAATAGTTAAATAGATCCGTCGTACGGATTAACATATGATTAACATATATGCGTTGTACCTGTATCGTTATAAAAATAGACGTGAAAGTAATGAAGATGATTAGGCCGAATATTACAGCTGTTGTCGCCACCGCGTCGACGGAACTTTTTAAAATGTTCCTCACTTTCTCGTCCACGATGATGCTCACTTTGTAAAGACCTCTGATGTTGGAAGGTAGAAGCGCTTGATGTCGTTCCAGGCACCACGACTTGACCGCTTGTAGCACCCAGTCGTAATACTTGTATATCATATCCCAGAAGCCAAAGTAATTACCTAGTTGCTTCACGATATAATACACCAAAGGGATCACGAGGATGTGCACGATCCACCAGTATTTCCAGAGAAGCATACCGATGCACGCGTAAACCGCTCCGTACATGTACTTGTCGGTATCGACAAGTTCCTCATCGTCACGCATATCGAATGATCCTCGGAATTCGACCTTCAGTTTGCCGAGCAAATAACGCGCTTTTGCGCGAGACTGTGCGCTACTCGCAGGCCGTTTGCGCATCGCGGATAGAGCGGCGTCCGTGTCCAGAGATATCGACTTTACACCGAGTCTCGGTGTGCTGGCAATTCTTTTGATTTCCTCCACGCTGGAAAACTTTTCCTCTTTCTCTTTAGGACAAGCTGATGCATCGGTACTTTCTTTCTTTTTCAAATCATCCGTTTGCTCGTCACTCTTCAGTGGAGCTAATTTGTCCTCTTGTTGCAGGCTTGGCAACAGATTATTGGTTAAAGCAAAACGCGCAGCCTCCGAGAATGTCATAGGACTGCCATTGATCAGCTCTTGGGTTTCCATGATCAGCAACACTTCGTAAACAAATCCTATTGCGCATAGAATTTGCAGAATGGCGAAGACCAGGACTCTGTAGGCACCAGCTATGTTTGATAGGTACATACTGACAATGAACCACATCACAAAAGACATGTAGCGGAAACGAGTGAAATTCGCTGGTGTCCAGTGAACATACAGAACTATCAAATATCCTATAAGTATTGTGGAAACCTGTGAAATAAAAAATTCAAGTAAGTACTCAAAAGACCGAATACATGTGTGTATTAAGACAAAACTGTGTACCGTGTAAATGTTGCATGTCAGAATGAAGAATCCCGAGACAGTTGTAAATGCCTGAACGATTCTCCAAGCGAAGCATGTCAGTATGGTGGGAGTATAGTGATATATACCTACAGTCCCTAACACCAGCGTGACCGTACCAATAATATATTTGATGTGGGACCAGAGGAAGGAACCCAACTTATCGGACACATTGTCAAATATGTGTACAGGCAGAAGGCTGACATCGACGATCAGGGGACTGTGCGAGGCTTCTTTCTTGGTGAACCAGGATTGCACTGTGGTGGCCAGTGAGCACTTGAAAGGGAACAAAACAGAACCGCACAATAGAGCCCAGACAAGCGGCTTGACGAAGGGTCTGAGTATGATATAGAGGCCGTAGCCGGCTGCCGAGACCAGACACAGAAAGAAAAGCGCGACGGAGTTGTAGATGCCCTGTTTCAGGGCTTTTTCGTGGCCGGCGCTGAAACTCGACAGCATGTTGAAGAGGTTATCCATTGGCGAGCGAGCATGATCCATAATATGTATATGTAGTTAATTTGTATGCAATAAATAACTTCCACTTGCAGCGCTTTTTAAACGTATTCTCGACCGGGAACAACAAAAAGACGCATTTTGTTGATAAATCAAAAAAAGGACGGAATTCGATATCCGTTGCCACGTATAAACGTCGCGCAACGCGCCGATCGACACACCAATTTATTGCCTGTGATTGAGGACACGCTGATACAATCCTCAGGCGGTGATAATAAAACTGTGAATATATATTAGTCACGAAAAAAAAAAAACCAGTCCGCGAGGAAAGACGGAATTGTGGATTGTCTCAAATTTTAAAGAGACAAGTAAAAAACAAATTACGTAGAAGTAAGAAAACTGTTGGCGCTTTTTCCTCTAATCTTTTTTTCCTTTTTATTTTCATATATATATATATGTACTGATAGAACGTTTGTAAATAAATTTCTGTCGCGCTGATAACAATTATAAGTAGTGTGCGTTCGCAATATGAGATCTCTCTGGATCACATGTCGTTCTTCGAGGGACAACAAGAAAATGTACAGATGTTTTGTTTTTTTTTTTTTTTTTTTTTTTCAAATGAAGAGATTTTTATTATCGCTCGAAAAACTATACACATCTAAAATGAGATAATGAGGAGATACGCAGGTTAATGCGGGAGGGTTAATGCGAGACACACATGCTGAAGACATACAAATCTGGCGGAAAAACGCGGCACGTGACGGTGAGATGATCCGGAAAGTAAAAAGAATCACAACGCGCTCAAAAAGTTCTTTTTGTTTTTTTTTACATACAGTCTTGACAAGTTTTTTTTTTTTTTAATAATCGCGAGTGCTCTTTTTTTCGCCTTTCGGTCTCGTTGAAGAAATCGCGATACAATTTTCTTCTCTGAGAGAAAAAGAGAGAGACACGCGCGCGCGCGCGCAAAAACCGTGTCGCGGGAAAACACACCGCGACTGTGATTTACACAACATACAATCGCGTCTCAATGATCAAAACGTATGTGTGTAATAATACTCGTAAAATGCTTAATCAATGCGATTTCTTTTCTTTTTTTTTTTTTTTACGGACGTGTTTTTCATCCTCTTTCTTCTCGTATCGACGAAATTTTCTTAATAATATATGCATACATATATATGTATGTATATATACGCGCGATATACAATACAATATTGATGTGTGTTCTGAACAAAAGCCGGACAGCGCAGAGATATTAGCCATTGTCGTCTCTCTCTCCTCGGGATGTTTCTTGCGCCGTCTGGATCTTAGATTTTTCTTGCGGAAAACCAAAGGAAAAACGTCTGCTGCGTGTTTTTCTTCCGTACGTGGATAAATGTGCGTGTGTGTATACATACAGATGTGTCTCTACCTCATCGTAAAGATGCCTCTAAACGGCGCGTTTTTTTTTTTTTTTTTTTATCAATGTAAAAACTACATGTACATTTATATGTTTGTACATATAGTTTTTTTTTCGATTTTAGATTTGATTGCAATTGAAGATCTGCGTGTTCGCGTCTTACGTACGCTCTATATATATACTATTTTCTTTCTCTCTCGCGCAACGTGTTTCGCGCGCAAAACCTGGATGAAAAAAAAAAAGAAAGAAAAAAATAAACCTGACTTTACAATCGCCGTAAACTTGTGATCGCGATTGTCGAACACATCATAACGCGCTGTATTGTTCGAAAAGAGAAAGAGAGAGAGAGAGAGAGAGAGAGTGAGAGAGAGAAGAGAGAAAGAGAGAGAGCCGATATTTCTCCCGATTTGTTTCTTGTTTACTCTTTGTTTACAAGTTATACATCGATGTAGCGACATTAAAGATAGTGTACGTGCGTCAAAGCGTAGGGATAGGCATCTCTTAACGATCGTCTATCGAACGCGCTTTCGTAGTGTGTGTCTTTTTTATAGATCAACAATTATACAATACGGATCGTTTATACAGGTGACATTTAGAGAATGAGAAAAGAGAGAATTGTGGCTGGTATCGTAATGTGGAAAAGATTCTCCTCTGCGTCTCGAACACCCCAGAGTCTCGACCAATATATATATATATATATATATATTTTTTTTTTATACACAGACTGTCTCGTTTCTGAGCTTCGTTTTTTTTTTTTTTTTAATATTTCGAGTATTTCTATCACAAATTTATTTAGCAAGCGTCGTCGAAAAATCGAAACTTCCGATCATGAGGAACCGAACTTCCGAGGACTTGTTACAAAAAACCATTGTTTTAACTTCTCCCGATCGAAATGCAGAGCTCTTCTCGGGCAACGATTTTTCCGCAACAATCTTATAAAATTCGTCAGAAGCGAAAATTTAAGCAAAATTCTTCGTTTTTTGCACGTGGAAAAAAAATTTATTCCCATTGACTCGTTCGACTGATTTGTACGTACAAGGTAGTTCTACGCATGTTCTGTTACGCATGAAATGTTAAACAAATCGTGCGAGAAATTTTTATGCGATTTTTCGCTATTCGACGTGTCATGTAAGTGACCTGCGATCCTCCAGAAGTTCCCTTTGAATCGCGGTTTATTTAGTGCCGTTGTAATCCGAAACGGCAAGCTCGACGATCGCGTGAAAACGCTGAGAAATGACCGCGGTGTGGATTTTTTTTTTTTTAACAGATATGTCGGGAACGCTCACTCGGCGGCTGGGAGTTTCGCGACCGGATTGTTCATTCGTGATGTGAGACGTGTGTGCGTCGCGAGAAAGGCGATTGCAAAGAAGAGAAAGTTAAGATCAACAATCGTTTGTGTGACACGCACACACACACACACACACATACATACACACACAACTCGCTCTAACGATCGTTAGATAGAAAAAGGCTTAGCGTAATAATTGAGCGGCGATCGAAGAAGAAATGAAACGGCGTTCGATCCGCTCGAGAGTTTCGCAACGCACAATATTCGCGCGGACGTATTAAAAATAAATAAAATATACACTCTCTGTGGCAAACTTTGTTACAAACCTACATTCGTCAGTTCGTCGCTAAAAAAAAAAAAAGAAAAAAAAAAGAAGAAACTTAAGATTCTAAAACTCCAACAAGTCAGAGACGTTTCGACGCATGTGGATTTTTTTTTTTTTTTTTACGGCTATTACATTCAAATTAACTTAACACGATTACAAATCGTTATTGTCTCCTCTTTCCTTTCTGGATGTCTGTGTGAACAGATCGTCTGTGAACAGAAGTAAAAAAAAACAAAAGAAACAAAAAACAAATACCACCCCCCGAGTTCTCCTACACCGACGAGAAAGAAAAAAATTAGCCTAAGAGAGAAAGAAAGAGAGAGAGAAAAATATTGCGAAAAAAATTCATTATATTTTAACATACTATTATTATTATTATTTTTTTTTTTTTGACAAAAAAAAGGATAAAACATACAGAGTAAGATATACATGTACAAAATAAATTTTTCATCGATTGATCGAACATCACCGTCTTTATTCGTTCTTTTTTTTGTTTTTGTTTCCCTAAACGATTTTTTTCTCAAATGATTTCTTAAAAAACCCTGTGATCCCTTTCACACACACACACACGCGGTAAGAAGAGCACGTGTAGAAATAAATTTGCGGCGTAAACGTAGTTTATTTTTATCTCGATAGCGATGTTTGTTTTTGTTTTTTTTTTTTTTCTTATCGACGACCTCTTCGACACTCGCTCGATCGTCAGGGGGGTGAGGTCGGAGGCGAAAGTACACACATCAAAGTTGCAACCTTGATTTTCGCGCGAACTCACTTTCAATTCGACAGATCGTTTTTAAATTATCTCGCCTCCGACGTCACGCACACACACACACACAATTCACAAGATGTGCGAGCGTCGCGCGAGGAGTGCCGCAGGATTCATCTTAAAATTTACTATCAGTCACAATTGCGCTTTCTTGAATACTGGATAGGTTACGTTATTGCACGCATCAAGTGCACGCATTATGTTTGTTTGTTTTTTTTTTTTTCCCCATTGCCAAGAGACAAAAAATGATGAAGTAATCTATCTCACAGCACTAACAAACGTTATCTTATTTTTTACTTTTAGACGAAAAACTTCGGGTCAGATATACGACTGTAATGTACGGCTTTTTGTTTTTTTTTGTTTTAATGTTAACTTAACAAATCGAGTAATGAAAATACCTTATCCTCCTACGTATATCCAAAAAGTAAATCGCGGTTTTGAGAGACGCATATACATGTACATATATATAATGATTTATTATATATATACTAATTGTATTACGCAAGTTGGATCTGTGACTTTTTTTTTTTTTTTTTTTTAAACGAGCGCAAAAAAATAAAAACACACCGTTAAACTTCGCTCTCTCTCTATCGGCGCCACAAAGATCACACACACAATTACACGTCGTAGAACTGATCGATCAAATTCGTCTGACGTTTACCTAATACACGATCCGCATCATCGCGCACTCTGTCGTTTTACACGATTACAGTTTCAATTGTTCTTGCTTTGCACTTGCACGATCGTTTGGAGATCGACGATAGTCTTTTCGAGCATCTCAAGCCACGACACGTTGGCCGACGAGCGTAATTGATTTGTACAACTGTTGGAGGTCGTGACCAGACTTGGCGGCGACACGGTGCCGCTTGTGGCAATCGCCTCCGCTTGACTATTGCCCGACGATTTGTGCCTGGCGGCCTTGTCGTCCCCGGAATCGGAAGCGTCGTTCGCCGTGTCGGTCTTGTCGACCTCCGCCTCGGAAACGTTGTTCTCCATATCGACGTCCTTTGCCGGCGCGCATAAATCCTTATCGGACGTTTCACTGTCGCCGCACAACTTACGTCTCTTGGAAGACGTTTCCACTTCCGATGAGGAACAGTTATCCTTCACCGTAATAGTTCGAGTTCTCGACAATAGAGTCTCTAGAGCCGGCAACAGGCTGGCAGGTGGTTTCAGTCTTGTGCTACTGCTGTAAACGAGTGCCAGAGCGCGCAGATCGCCGGTTAATCTGTGCGCCGAGGCTTCCACGTCAACCGCTTCTACCTTCGCCGTTAGCGAACTGACCAGATTGTCGATGAGCAGACACGTCTGCTCGGTCAACACGTGATTGGCTAGCTTCGGGAAGAAAGTCTTGAGAAAAGAATGTATCGCTGGAACTCCCAACGACGATCTCTCGTCAAGTAACACAGAATCGACGTAATCAACTGTGTAGGAAGAACAAAGGAGAGACGTGATGTGCTTTCTGTCTAAGTGTGTGGCGGCGTGCACGTCTAACCACAGTCTCGGGAACAGGGGCAAGTGCAAAGGTACACCTGTAAACGTTCAGAAACATTCAAGTATTGAACAATATTTTTTTTTTGCGCGCGCGCGAATCAATCGTAATCGTCTCACTCACCTTCGAATCCAAGCATAGCGCTTAAATTTACTAACGACTCTGTCATACAGTCGTGATTAATCGCTAATCTGCACATGACGTCTATCAGCTCGTGATACGGCAAATAAAACTCAAGCAAAGCGTTATCGTACTCCGGATCTACTCCTTTTGACGTTTCCAACTGAGATTGCGACACCGCCATCTGAACCATCGGCCTGGTAGGTCGGGTGGCCAGCTTTCCGGGCGGAGTGGACCTTCGCGGAAGATAAGGTCCAGGCGGGACAGCCGCATGGGACTCCTGAAGAGCCGCGTGGCAGTGTGAGAGTAATGGGGCTAACGCCATTATTGCTTCGGAAGGAACGAGCATGACGAATTCCTTCAAAAGATCTATAGCCAAGTTTCTCATGTCCGGTGGATTGTACGTGTTCAACAGCGTCGCAAGTTTTCGCAATGCGTCAGGCCATTCTTTGGAGTTGATTATAATGTTTCTGGCGTCCGGTCCGTCTCGCGCCGTGCGAACACAGCGCACGAGTTCGACAATGATGGCGATCAACTCTGTGAGATCGCCGGCAACGTGACACGCTGTTGCCTCGTGATACATGATATGCAACATGTGAAACGCTTCGAGGGCCATATTCAAACCGCCGTTGTAAACGACGTACAAACGATCGTCATCCGACTCGATGAGAATTCTGAAAAAAAAAAGAAACATAGATAATTTGTTACATTGAAGTTAGCACGGGTCGTGACTGATCGGGGTGGAGGTCCTGCACGCGGCCTCAAAGTAGGAGCAGCGGAGACCCTCCCCCAAGGGTATGCGTAGGCATTTCCCTCACGTAAAAAAAAAAACAAAAGCACATGAAAACCTTACAATTACCGAAGAACAACAATATTGTAGTATACCGAAAAGCAGAAATGAGAGTTGCCCAACACGAACGACCGTCAAGTCCTTGTAAGTAAGAAGACAATGTGCCTCTTCTAAAGGATGCGATATCTGCCTCTTCCTGTTCCGTTTGATCGGGATGTCTCGCAACCAGCAGTTGCATCAGTTTAAACAATTCTTCCACCGCCTGTGTTCCACAGAACAAAAATTAATGGAATAATAAATTTCACATTCGAATGATAAACGTTTGACGAAATGCGAATGAGCTTTTTTTTTTACCGTTGAATACTGTGTAGGATGAGGAGTAATGTTCTTGAAAGCCCATTGAATATTCTGATGCGCAGCCAGCTGTCTTGTGAAGCTGCGCGACTGTTGACAGCAAAGTCTTAAGAGGCCGTAATAAGCGGGTAACATAACTCTGTTAAACAGCACCACATCTTGGTCTTCGTGATCAGCTCTGCGATTAACAAGAAAAAAAGAAATTAGAAACAATATACAAAAAATCATTTTTATATTAAAAAAAAAAAAAAAAAAAAAAACTGAAGAGAGATAAAAATACGGTGCTCACAGTATGTAATTAAATGCAATATTCTTGGTTATATGAGAATTGTGAAGTATCATCGCGACGTTCTCTGGACAATCGGAGCAAACGTGGTACCAGAACAGGAGGACCGCTTGCTTGTTATGATGCACGGGAATGCTCGGTTCCGATAGTTTCGGATGGAAAAGCGTCCACAAGTCGTTGAGATACTGGCTGAACTGCAAAGAGCAATCGTGCGTAATCAATGAAAATTGATCTCTGTCTCTCGTTATTAGTTTTGCCTTAAAAGCAATATAAAATGGTTTACTTACCATTAACTTTTCGGTCTTGCTGACCGCGCAATACGTGAGTAGAGCGAAGTAGGCAGTGAGCTTCATTGTACCGTGAGTCTGTATGTCGATGAAATTGCGCGCGGGTTGCAACAATCTCAGAAGCGCCGTGTATATTTGATGCAGTATCAGAGTAGCTTCCGACGACAGTTGTAGCTCTCTGGAGGAGTTGCAAGCCAGATTGACGCGATGCGAGGTGCGGTAACCTTGTCTGAAGTGCGGAGACGGAACTAAAGATACCAAGAGAAAGGCTGCTGCCGAACGGACTCTTTGATTGGAGTGCTCGAGAAGAAAGTGTTGCAGCCAGTTGTCGAGTCCTTGCAGCACCCAAGCGTGGGCCAATTTGCTTCTCGTAACAGCAAGCGCCAACCACTCGAGAGCGCCGTGCGGAGCGACTCTAGCTGCTTCCCACACTCGACTTAGAATCAGCTGAGTCATGCATGGCAATCCGCTCAACCCCGTGCTTTCCGTCAGCAACGTCAGCAGCTTAAAGAACGGCTGACAAACGTCAGTATGTTTCATTATCGCCTGGAATATCATAGTAACGATGTGTATCGCTAGTCTGTCGTTCCAACGACACAACGATTGGATCAAGTTTCTGGTCTGAGCGAGATTTATGACATCTCGCGTCTGTTGATAAAGAAAAGGAAAGCCTTTGCCGCCCGCGACTGCGCTCAGATCCGCCGGCGACAAAGCCAGTCTGTGATCCTGTCCTCTGCTGCGCTCGACCAGATACGCTATCAGCGTGATCATCTTGTCCAAAGAGGCAGGTCGGAGTTTCTCCGAAGGCACGGTCACGATCTCCTCTTCTTCTTCCTCCTCGCTGATCGCGTCAACGAATTCGTGCGTCTTGTGTCCGAGATAGAAGTTCACCATAGTAGAGATGGCCTGAACTCTGATCAGAAAGACAGCCTCATCGTCGCCCATTTTGCTGAACTCGTACAAAAACGTGAAGTACTCGGTGAGATGCTTGAGGTGTTGTTTAGCGTGTTCCATGAGCGACAGTAACATTCTGACGAATCGCGTGACGCAAGATCGCGTGCCGACGGTGTTAACATCGTTCTCCTCGTCGCACAGAAGATACAGCGGCGCCTGAGTAGATCGCAATCGTTGAATCACGTGAATACATAGCCGTTGAAACATCTGTCTGACCATCTGATTGGGACACTTGACTAGAATCTGAATAGGCCACCACGAATCGCCAGCCATCCGCTCTAGAAATCTCGCGCACGCACCGGCCGAGCCGTTGAACTGCTTCGTCAGCAGTTCCACCCACTGCACCATAGTCGGTTTTTCCTTCGCGTGAATAAACGTCTCCATGAAGAACGACGTGGACAATTCGGCGGACATTTCCGTGATGTCCGGCTGCACGGAGAGCAACGTCTGCGGTATGTAGCCGCATATCTGCCACATAAAACCGAAGTAGGTGTGCTCGAATATGTTCTTGTCCTGTAAAAAGTGCATGTTGTCTTGCCAGATCCAATCCTCGAGCTCCTTGTTAAGTTCTAACGGCGGCAACTTGTTCATATTGTTGCGCACCAGCGAGGTCGATGATCGACCGGTGTTGTTGGTTTGATCGGTATTATCGGCCGTAGGACTCGAGACAGTGGCCTCTTCTTCCTTCGTCTGCTCGCCGGGATCGGCGCACCACTCGTAGAACAGCATGTACGCCGAGTTGGTCTTCTCGAAACTGAAATCCATGAACTTATCCGTCACCGAATCGTACGTTTTGCTGGTCATTTCGCCGCCGAAACACTCGGCCGCGATCTGATTCGGATCGAACGGCTTAACTTCGGCGTCGTTGAACAGGAACCACTTATCCTTGTTGGGTGACGTGCGATCTCTGATAAAACTGTAGTAATGCCCGCCGTCCGCCGTTCCCGTGTGCACGGTCACGCCGATCAAATCGTACTGATAATGTTCCATCTCCTCCTCCTCCTCGTCGTCCACCAACAAGGACGTCGGATGTCCGTCCGTTTCGGCCTTTCTCTTCTCGGACGCCGCTTTCTTCTCGTCCTGATAGTGTTGCGGCATGAGCTTCTTTTCGACGTAACCGGACATGTCAAGTCTAAGTGGGAAACTAAAGTGCGTGTTGACTTTCTCTTTCAGCATGGTGCCCATGTTAAAAGTGTAGCGCATCGTGTTGAAGCACAATATATGCGGCAGCTTCTTGAAGCACGCTCGTTTCTCGGCTCGCGCTTTCTTGCCGCATTGCGAGCACGTGTACATGTTATCGCCCTCCAACGTGTCCTTAACCGTAACTTCGTCCAAACTCTCGTAAAGATTTCTCATGTCTGCCACCTGACATCGGACGGTATAGAATTCCTCCAGTGTTCTGCTAACGTGTTCGCAGTCGAGGGAAACAACGTTGTTGGATATCACGCCGCAGAACAACGTCTTGACCAGATTCTTCAGATCGGACGTCATCTCTTCCAGTTTGGACACGAGATCGATGAAAAACTCGGCCATGTCTTTCTGCTCGCCTGTGTTCAGAGGCTCGTGATTCATTGTGTACACGCGACAAAAGCTTCTAGGATTGTATGCTTTTCTCTCCGACTCCAACAGATAAGCGAACATTCTTTGCAGTTCTCGCAGAGTTAGCTGATGCTTGTTCGCTCGGCTGCAATCCGCGCCCAGTATGGAGACGCGCGCCTGCGGCATCATGTACAGATGTTGCATGCAACTGGCCATGTAGCAAGTCGCGCCCAGATTTGTCAAGCCCACGTATCCGCAATCGGAACGTCCGTCCTCGTGAGGCCAATAGTCCCACGGATACGGCGAATGCGGTCCTGGACGATGTTGGGCGAGCAGCTTTTCGTGCAGTATCTTGTAATTGTCGGGCGCCGACTTCACCAATTCCATCAGAAGGTCGAAAGCAGCCGATCTGGACGCTTGGCTCTTGCACTTGGGCATGTGCTTGCTTCTCGGACTCGGTAGCGCAAACAGAAAGTCAAATACCTGATTCAGCAGATTTTGTCCGATCTTGCCTTGTTTGCACGGAGGATTGTGCGTCATTATGTTGCAAGTGAGATTAAGCAACCCGACCAGGGCGTCGTCTTCCACTGTGTTATGCCGCGTCTCCAGATGTTCTCTGTTGAGCACGGAGTCGATCACGCGAATAGCCAGTGTTTCGAGATCGATGGTTGTGCCGGAAGTCTCGTCCGTCGAACTGTCACGAATCGCTTCGTCCGGGAGAGAATCCACCAGGCGACAAACCAGCCAGAAATAGTCCTTACAAGCTGGCCCGTAGGGTTCTTTTCCGTCGTCCAGAGCAGGATGCAAGTGCAGCGGTAAATCCGGCTTGCGATGAGAAGGTTGCATAGCTTCGGCGATCACGAGATGCTCCAACAAGGTGTTCAACATGGGCACTATTAATCCTGGCAATTGGTCCGAATTGTCTGAATTGTCTTCGCCGGTAGTTCCTAAACACAATCTGTACAAAGCTGTACAGACTTCGCGTCTCACCGCCGGCTCGGGATCCTCCAGCAACAATCTGCGCAGCCAGGTTTTCCCGAACGGCTCGGACGAGGAGAACAGATACTGCCTGACGGCCGGATTGCTATGCACCCAACAAACTAACAAAGCCATAGCGTAATGTATCACCTGAGATCGGCCGAAAAGTCCCGTTTTGTAGTGATTCGGATCGAGCGGCAGCGAAGCGTCATTCAGAATGCTTGTAATTCTCGGCATAACAGTGTCGACATTCATCATTCTCAGCATTGCCTCACTGAGTTTGGGCACCAGCAACGGCTGCTTGTCTGCTTTGTTGCGTTTCTTCTCCTCCTTCACGACGCCAAGATGACAAAGCTGCTTCAGCAAACTGGCCAGGCAGTCTTGCTGCCATTCGCTGCCGTCTCCCTGCTCCAGACAGCCTGACATAAAGATGTCGAACAGATGTCGCAGTCCGCCGTGTTGCACAAATAAGGTCGACCAAGCCACGTCCTTCTCTTTGTCATCGTGATTGTCGTCCGCGTCTCCGCCACCCTCGTGCGTCGTAGTCGACGCGGCTGTGTTATTAGACGACGATTGATTCGTTGTGCCTCGTCGGCTTAAGGATTCGACTATGTAAAGAGAGTACATCAGTTTCTGCGGACTCGCTGGATCGAGCAATTCCTGAAGAGATGTCTCGCCGAGTTTCTGAAAACCTCGCAGCAGAGTCGGACTTGTGGGCAACAAGGTGAGCGTGTCCCAAACTCTGCGCGAGAGCACTTGAGCCTTCGTATGAGGAATCTCTTGGCCACCTTTCACGGTCGTTCTCATAGCGCTGAGAGTCCTCATGAGCGTGAACAATTGCTCGAAGTACTGCGGTCGAAGCAACAGCAAGGTCGGCAAGGAGTCTCTAGGCGGAGGTGGTAATAACGATGGCGAGTCAATGTCTCGCTTGCTGCAACGACCACCGCCGCTGTTACTTCTACTAGCGCCAGGTGAAATAAATACCAATTGTCCGTCTTTAAAACCCATCTCTTGCAATGTCTTTTCGTCGAATTCGATGGTCAACTCTTGACCTTGAGTTATCATTCTGATAGGACCGTCGGTAAGTAACGATCCCAAGACTGATCCACCGTTCTGAGCAGCATTCGCAGAAGTTGTGGATTTTTCTTGAGCGTTCTGTGTATCGTCCCACCACTTAGCCACTTCAGCACGTAGGTCCGCCACATAGTCCGTGTTAAGGAGAGTGAAGCTTGTCTTTTCCGGTATACCAGCGGGTTGCACGAAGATTCTTAATTGTTGGCCCTTTTCGGATGTGTTCATAGCTACGTGACTCGCCGCGCCTCTACCTTCTAGCACCCAGCGACGCAAGTGATAGGCGTATCGTTTTCGAAAAGCTTCCAAATGTGTTCTCAGCAGAAGCAGAGCGCGTTGTATGCAGCGTAAACTAGCCTCTTCGTTTGTTTCGAGATCGGCGCTGGCCGCTGCGAGATGCATCATGCACTGCGAAACGAATTCTGCTTCTTGCGTCAGTTGTCGCGACATGTAGTAACCATTGAGATATTGTATAGCTGCCATACTAACATCTGTGCTTTTTGCTTTGAGAGCGATTCGCCACAGAAAGTCCATGCCTACCGAGTCTACGTCCCTCAGCGGTCTGTCTAAATGCGCCGCGGCCAGGCGCGCCAGGTTACACAATTGTTGAAACAGACTCAAGCCCGTCATGCTGATAGTCTCCGGTGGTAAACTCGGCAATTTGCGCATGCACAGATGTTTAAGCGTGTCCATTCCTAAAGCGTGTTGCTCCGTAGATTTTGCTTGACTGAGCAACCAACTGAAGAGCTCGTCCGCACAGATCGGGTCTTGCGACAAACACTGCCACAATATGTCTACTTGTTCAAGACTCAAGCGAAAGCAGTCGGGCGAACCCAAAGGCGAGAAGATCGACGACAGAAATTGCAGCCTAACTTGTATTTCCGTTTGATGCGAATATAAATTACTTTTCGGCCCCGTGCTAGTGTACGTCTTGAGATTATTGAAGAAATGCTTCATCATTCCACGCTCGCGATCAGCCCAGGTCGTGATTGTGTGCGCGTCCATTGCACCGAATTGCTGGAAACTCGCGAGCAGCTTCGGCAACAGTCTTAGAGAAACTACTACAGAGCGATTAGTCGCTAAATTCTCTAAACAGCCTTCTATGAATTTCATTGGAATTAAGCGATCGACATTGAAGCAAAGAAGATTGCACAGAGCTTTCTCTGCTTCCAAGGCCAGGCCTTCTCCTAACTGGCCTATTTTATCGTCTTGAAGAAGATCCCACAATAATGTGTTGCCCGGTTTGCAAACTGTGTCCAAGTTAAATTGCGAGCTCAACCTCGTGGCGGTTTGTCGAGCAGCTCGCACTTGTGGCGGTTGACAAACCGATCTCCTCATAGTCGTCATGGCCGAGTGCGAATGATGAGGATGATAGGCCTGCATTTGGATGGCGGTGAGATGACGCGCAGCCAACTGGGCCAGTTCTTCTTCGCAGCCGCTTTCCTCGCCATCAAAATCGGCCATGTTCTTCTCACTTTTGTTCGATATTCTGCTACTGTACGAGCCCTCTTCGTCAGACAGCATCTCGTCCAACCCCGAGGGCAGAAACGTGGGACCAGTAGCATGCACCAATCCAGCGAGCTCGGATATAACCGCACCCGGACCGTCCGCGGCGGCGAGCACTCCGGCTACATCACTATCGTCGTCGTGCGAACTGTCCGCGGAATCGGCTCGATCCACGTTGTATCCTACTATGGACATGCTGTATTTGTTTTTGTTGGCCCGTCTCAGCAACGCCGCCGTAGTGGGAACTTGTTGATCATTTGGATCCAAAGCCATTGCTTGTTGCTTGACGCGATCTAACGCGTCAATACCTTTTGGTTCGTCCAAGGAAGCCAAAGCGCCCACGTCCAAGCTGCCGTTCAACACATCTTCCGTTCTGCTTTTCGCATCAGCGAGCAAATCCTTCGATTTCATATTAACGTCTTGGCCAACGATGTCTTCCAATGTTTTCTCAACGGCGCTCAAAGATCGTTTTTGCGGTCTCTTTCGTTTGCGCAGGATTTTCCTCTTTTTCTTTTCGTGCACGAAGGTCTCTTCCGTATTGGACTTTTCTGTGTCGGCTTCAGCGTCCGATCCGCTTTGTTTATTCTTTACCTCGTCTCGGACAGCGCTCGTCGACGTGTCCTTAATCAATTCCCTGTTATATTCAAATTTATCGGAATTCAGACTTTCGATCTCGTTGAGACTCGACTCGATCGTGGTGGTGGTCAGAGTTTTCCCTTTGTAATGACCTGCAAATGTTGCACACATTCAATTTAAAGACCATGTGAAAGATTTACTCTAATGCGAGATAATACGATCGAGTGTACCTTCGCCGTCGCTGCTGTCAGTTCTAGCTTGCTTTCTAGGCGACGGTCCGTCGGACAACGTCGGGCTGGGTTCTTCCTCGTCATCTTCCGGGCTGCTGCCGTCCATCCCGCTCGGATCGCTACTACTACTCCCGCCCACTCCGCTGGTGCTTCTCAGAATTTCTCTGTTTTTCATCACCAGACCTCTCGGATAAGCCGAGCGACCGGACGTCCAAATGAATTTGATCAAGGCTGACGCTAAAAACAAACTTTGTTCTGTGTGGTCCTTGGGTTCTAATTTGCCCAGAAGGGAGTACAGATGAAGCACGGGTGTGGGGGCTAGATGTTTGACCAAGGGCGCCAACAGATCGTACACCGGACGGCCGCAGTGTTTAAGTTGCGCGGCCTGCCACATGGTGTCCATGTCCGAGGATGTGATTCTACCTTCCATCGCTAAGAAACTTAATATAATATGACTCTGCTTAATGACTTCTACGTGTAGATTTGGTCCGAATATGTGGGTTATGATGTTGTTCTCCGTCAGCCAGGCAGCGAGCGCGTGTCCCACTTGCTCGACCTCGGCAACAGTTTCGCTGTTGCAGAGCTCGTTCGACGCGGTAATGTGAGCATTTATCTGCGCGACACCGGCCAATCTCATGGTCAGGGTCGTGCTGGTGAAATATTTAAATGCCAAATCAAGTCCGTCCCGATCGAAACTTGGCAAAACTGCGTCGATCGGATCCTTCACCGCGCTCCACATGAAGTCTGGACAGAAAAATAAGTCTAATGTGTATTGAGGCAGACAGAGAGAGAAATAAAAAAAAAGAAAAAGACCACCACAGAGTCAATTTTGCAGACACGTACATTTTTTCATATCGTTTACGTCTGTACACTTACCTGCCATGGTTCTGACGGCAGGTGTGCGCAGTTCCTTGTCCCCCAAGCGACACATGTACTTCATAACGCGACTGCGCAACGGTATAAACAATTGAATCACGCTCGCGTAGTTCAACCAAAGTTTCAGATTGCAAATAACGGCAACCATCGAGTGCGCGAGGCTAACGGGCAGTGTGCTTTCCATGTCGAAGCAAGCTGACATCAAATTAAATCCGCCTTGGTGGCAAAATATGGACACCGCGCGAATCAGCGGCGCCGGTACTTCCGGATCGTGCGGCTCGCAATAACCGCCTTCGTCCTGTCAAATGTTTCAAAAAAGTGCGAATTTTGATTTGCATTATAACGCGTGAATCCGCGGGACGAATACGCGAAGCGTTGTCTTCTCTCACCTTAACAGGAGCAAGAGGATTTATCACGCCGCCGTGCTTCATGGCGATGTAGAGTGGGAAGTTGAGTAAAAAAATTTTCGAAAGAAGATGAAACAATCGCTCTCTGTCCTGTTGCGACCAGGTCTGTTTCGTCGGGCTGACTTCCGACGCTTGCGCCTGATCCGCATTGTCCCCCGATTTTCGTTTAACGTTCTTCTCATCCTCATCCTTTCCCTCCTTGGACACCTCCTTGGCGGCCTCGTCTCGCTGCTCATTTTGCTGTATAGCTTGCAACTGTTGCAGCGTGCAGAGCACAACGCTCTGGGTCAGCCTTATGAATCGGTCGAAGTTCTTGATCTCGCGATAACAGCACATACATTGTCTGAAAAACAAAAAAAAAGACGAGACACGCGACGTGACATTAAAATCTTTTTTTTCGTGTGGATTTTCTTCGTCGTCGAACAGATTGACAAGAAACAAATTGTGTTAAAGTTCTTTCAATGCAAATCAGTTTACCTTTGCACCCATTGGTTCACATAATGTAGCGTCGTGTCCACATCCGTTACGCACAATGTCGCCAACGCATCTTGTTCCTTCGACGATCGTTCGTCAACTACAAAAACAAAACAAAAACAAACGAGAATTGCAAAATTAAAATTTACCTCCTCGTTACGTAAAAAAAATTTATCATCGGATAATCTCTCGTTGCATCTCTGTTTTATTTGTTTTTTTTTTTTTTTCCGTGCGACGCGCGAGTCGTTTCCGGGAATCGCTAACGTTATATACATTGTTGCGCTTGTCGTGCCACATGTTCGATTCGAGATTTCCACTCCGCCATTCAACAATGAGACCAAAGGTTGTCCCCGCAATCCTTCCTCGTGCTGGAGTCGCGATTTAACGTGGACGTGCGAGAGAGACAAAAAGAGAGAGAGAGAGAGAGAGAGATTGTATGCGTTCGCCGAATACAAAGCGCTGAAATCGCTGCGCGTTCGACGCCTCTCGTCGAGGTGTCCCAAACAAAAAAAGGGGACGAGCGATTAAGGTTATAGGACGCTCCACTCCACAGCGAGGAGTAAACGCGCGCTACTCTTCGACATTACGTCCCGACGACGTCTTCCCGATGGGACACGGGGGTCGGGTCGTTCGGTTCCTCGCGAAGGGAAGCCGCGAGCACGCGGGTGCGTTAGGTTAAGAGAGAGAGAAAGAGAGAGAGAGAGAGAGAGAAAGACAGAAAGAGAAAGAGAGAATTGTGCGGGCGAGAAAAACGCCACTGTGTGTATCGAGGAATTTTACTCACAGGAAAGCAGAAGATCGTGAAAGTCGACGCACACATCGCACATGGTTCCCGAATTCTCCAGCCTGGCGAGAGGCTCTCGGTCACGTCAAGTTCATTACTCTCGCGCGCGATCACGAAACACGCACGTCGCCCAACGAAGAAGACACACGGTATTATCAAACAACCCCGTGTTGTGTGCGCCCCGATTTACCCCTAGACCGTACCACCATATTGCTTTTGTGCGGCCAGGCCAGGCGTCCCATTCGTCGTACGCTTCGCCGAGAGAGGGGGAAGGAACGGCGCGCGTCGTCGCGCAAAAATTTCTCACCGGAGAAAAAAACAGAGAAACAATAAAGAGAAAAAAAAAAAAAACAACCAGGCGGGGTACGGAAACACGTGTCGTGACGCCGCCGCGCGCGTTTCTCGGGCCCCCCCCCGGGAAAATTCGGTTCGGGCCCCGGATTTCACGGACGCCGCGCGTTTATTCGATCGCGCACGGCCGTGAACGAGGCGCGTTGAATCGGACACGGCGCAGACACGGCGCACGTTCGACGCGGCGGATGCGCGTCGTGACAGAAGACAGCTGATCGCCGCCATGCTGAGTCGCGCGATTGTGTGTGCGCGCGTCGCGATTTAAAAATCCATTCTCACACCTCGCCCGATTGTGTGCGTATTGTACGCGCTCGTGACTTTTTATATGACGAAATGTTTTTTAACAACAACAACAAAAAAAAATATATATATATATATAAAAATTGAGAGTACTGTTTCTTCCCTCGTGTTTGCCGTTTAATTGATTGTCGCCGCGTTAGAGCGCGGCTCCTCGCACGGCGGCGTTTTTGTTTTTTTATATTTTTAGGTTATACACACAAGGTACTTCCTTACTCTCTTCACGCGTAATTGGTTTTTTATCTCTTTTTTTTTCTTTTTCACGGATAAGAATTGTATCTCGCGATAAGAATCTCGCGCGAGAAACAAAGGCGCGTCCTTCTTTGTTTCCTCGCTCGAAAGAGAGGAAAAAAAAAGACGCGTCGATTTGTGATTAATTATTTCCACAAAAGCGTCAATTTTTTTTTTTATTAATTGTTTTGCGCGACAAATTTTTTATGCGCGTTTTAATTGACGAATAACCAATAGAGAGAAAGTTTTTTTCCCGGAAGGGGAAAAATAAATTTTTTGATTGAGACGCGGCTCTCTCAAGTACGGCGGTGTCGTTGTGACATTCGTTGACAGAGAGACAGCTGATTCTTCTCCGTCTCTCCCCCGGGGCTGTGCTTTTCGACAACGCTTTCTTTTCAATCGCGATCGCCAGGATTGTACAAATTTGTTGCACCCGATAAAGAGAGAGGGAGAGATTGCGTTCGTTTTTTTTTCTTTTTTTTTTTGCGACGCGACGCTCGAATAAAAGAAAAATCGAGGCTTGCCGCCGTGTTCGAAAACACTGCGCGCCGCGGGGTAACGCAGGGGGGGTGGCCCGGAATAATAATAACAATAATAACAATAATAATAATAATATACCGGAGGGAGCGCGCGGAGCCGACCTACGTTCCTGAGACGTTCGGAGGCATTGCTCGGAGCGCGCTGCTGTTCGGCGGAGTCTGTAATAAACAAAACTCTGAAGATCTCAAAAGAAGAAATCGCGCACGTCCGCCGATCGTCCGCCGTGTGATCCCCGTGTGGTTCGCGAGAGGAGACCCCGTCGTTTCGAGTCGCTGTTTGTGCGAGAACACGTCGCGCGAACGTTTAACGCGAGGAAGGCGGCAGTCTGTGTGCAGAAAAAAAAAAAAAAAAAAAATAACACACCGCACACACCGAGGAGAAGATGGGCAGCACGGATAAGGCCGTGATCACGGGGTTCATATGCAGGCTCTGCAGTAAGATGAATCGGTTCGTGATCCACATCTACGGCGAGGAGGGCGAGAGGATGAAACTCGCCGAGAAGATCAACACCTACCTGCCGATCTCGGTAAATCGCCATCGAGCGATTCCGCAATTGAATTTTTGTTTTCCGCGTTTCTCTGTATCTCATTAGTAACTCTCAGTTTTCATCTCATTTGAGAGAAGATCCTCGCATCCCCTCAAGCCGATGCGAAACCCGCTTCGCAAATGAATGTTTGAAATTTTCCGGACGCTCTTGCGCTCCTTCTTTTGATACAAGTCTCACAGTCTTTAAGTTGTTCATCTTGCATAAGCGGAGAACGTACACACTGTTCTCTACATGAGATATGTAAGACACACCGATTGGGTATATGTCGTCTCTGCTCTGATATTTCGAAATTATTGTGTTATTTATTGATGATTTTTACTCTCTCACATGAATTAAAAACTGTTTGTACAAGTTCTGTGTGGTTGTGTTGCAGATAAATATGAACGACCCGCTGCCAAAGACCGCATGCTTGCACTGCATCGAGCGATTAGAGGCCCATCACGAGCTAATGGAACAGATAATGTTCACCAGGCAGAAACTGAACACGGACAACAAGGCGGCTGCGGGGGCGTCCTCATACACGACGCCAATCGACAGATCTCTACCCGATGTCTAGCCCAGCTTTACGTGCAATGGAAACTAGAGAACATCTTTCTAATTCGCTCAACGCGCCACTTCGTCGAGAGATCGGATTGATTTCTGTATTATTATTATTTTTTTTTTTCTCGTTATTATTTAAGCTAAATCGGTTCGGTGAATGAGAGAAGACGTGTAAACAAAACGTATACAGAGGGTGTGTTTGTGTGCGTGAAGTAAAGACAATTACCTTGTCCATGTCAAGTTACTTTTTTGTTCATGTAACACGCGATGCTTTCACATTTTACAGTTGCACATTTTTTTGTTTGCGAGCGAACAAAACCAAAAATGTTGGCACTGAACATTGTACAACTGGCTGATCGTGAATGTCGAGAAATAAATTTGGATATATGTCTTGCTTTTTATATTTATACATTTACACACATGTGATGTGAGATAGGAACCAGCCAACTTTATCAATCTCAGACAGTGTCATATTTGAATTTCTTTGTCTCAATTGTGGTCAGTAAAAACGATTAATAAGCTAGTTTGTAAAGAGTGATACTTTGAATGTGAAATGTTCTGGGCGAGCGCAATAATGTTAAAATAATCGAATATATATACATATATATATATATATACATATATTCATATAATATATTATATTCATTTGATAATTTTAAGAGAGAAAGAGAGAGATTTTTTTAGATGTGTTCCGTGAACGGATTCACTGACAAAATTTTTCTTACGGGCATAAAATGCTATAATATTGTTGTTAATATTATTATTATTATAATAATCAAAATACTAAATTAAATATAATAATATATACATAATGTGCGTGTTTAGCTTTTATCTGTCGAAAGCTTTTCTTTGTTTCTTAATGTAAGAGAATGCACAATTGTCGCTGGCGATAATACAATGGACATGTTCAAAATTTAATTTAATATAAAATAACAAAGGAAACATTATCACGCGGTTTCGATTAATCTGTTATAGAAAGAAAATTATTGGTTCAAATTTATCAATATCTGCGACAAGTGCAAACTTCAAATGCTCCAATCAAACTCTAATCATTGTAACAATATGTTAAGCTAAATTATACATAGGAAAACAAATTCTCCAATTGAATGCAAAATTTGACGTCCAATTTTGCTTTAAATAAATGTGTTTTTTGTATTTTTGAAATTATATCACATTTGCGAATCTTACTGCTGTAAATCTTTCTTCATTGATCTACACAGTACCCAGTATATCTCTTATCATCGTGTGCTATTATAAATATGAAGTTATTGCTCTTTCTCCTCTAAGAAGATACTTTTTTTAGTACATCTTTTTAAATTTGCGTTTTTTTTTTTAACGATATTGTTGGCGGTGTATCTCGTTAACGTAATTGAAAACAAGAGAGTTTTGCTGGCGTATAAAAATAAATATATATACATATATATATATATATATTCACCAAAAACTCTCTTTGCGATACAATTAAATAATGAGAAATTTGCTGGTACAATAGAAAATGTAAGATTAAAAAAATACGAACGTAAAATTTGTTAAGGAAAAATATAAAATTATTAACTTATAATAACGCGTTAAAAACAAACATATATATATACATATATATATCACGTGATTTTAGTCATTACTCTTTTCATTATATAAATATAAAAATCTCTTATTATTCGCTATATTACATGAGAGAAGTTGGAAGAAAACATATATATGTTGTATATTATGCGTTTTTTTATTTATATGGTGCACTAGTATGTTAATTAATTAATCCCATTTATATAAAGAACAGTTTAACTGTTTAGTATGAATGCGAAACATATATATATATATACACACACATATACATAAGTATATATATATATATATAAAATAATGTGAATATATTTATATAATTATACATGTACTAACACAAACGTTGACACAAATCTACCAGAACCATTGGTAGTTTTGTGTGTAACTTTTACACGTACTCTTAATCCGTTTATTTTCATTTGTAAGCCACAGTATAATAATAAACAACACGTATAACAAGAGTGTGTTTCTTTTTTATACCGATAAAAAACGTAAACAAAAAAAAAATGAAACAAACCAGAACTCACATAAATGAGGAATGGATTTCAGGAGTTCCGACGATCAAAATTCAACACAGAGTCGTCATTTTTTTTTTTTTTTTTTCTGTCAGGACAATAGATTTATTTCTTAACGATAATACTTACTGACAAGTAGTTAAATGTTACGAGAAACAATATTACTCATGCTGCTTTCGGCGATACAAGTTCGCCTTGTGCTTATTATACGTACTATTTCACATGTAACGTATGATTTACAGGAAGAATAAATTTGTTTTCAGAAGACGAGGATGCATTTATCTTTAATACTTGCCACAATGCGTATAGACATTCTTCTTATTAAGATATATAACTTAATTTTTCTCTCTTTTCACTTCTTTGTACAAGTTTTTGTTTCAAATTGCAGTGTCACCCTTTTCTGGTTTTAGTACTTTTTTACACATATAGCTCCAAGTGATTTGGATTGTCACAATGTACAATTTTGCACATAATATGTATATATATATATGTATATGTATATTTTTTTTATCGTTAAATTGCTCACTTAAAATAACACAACAGATATATTAAATTTAAACATTCAATATTATTGCAACGCACTTTCTTCCTCCAATAGCAGCTTTGTGTATAACCTGTTACTTTTTACTTCATCAAGTTTTAATTTTTTAGACTATGCACGAAAACTGCGCAAAACAAGAAACGAAATACATAAATTAGATCTCTCATAAAAAAAACGAACAACATAAATAACAATCATAAATTTTTTGACTTCTGTCCGAAAAATCTTCATAGAGTTTTGATGTATAAAATTAGAAAATTTACTTTTTTAAAATAATTTAAAAAAAATGTTTTTATATTCAACATGTCACGTGTATCAGCACGTCGATCACATCTTATCCACTTATGTTTAGTACATAAATGACGTATCATTTCGCGCGACGTAAATGTGTATAACGTTAAAATGTGCAATTGCCAACATTTACCGTGTCTCTCATTTGATAAATTTTATTTTTCGCGCATCACAATAGAAGATTCTAAACTTGCGAATAATATAATATTAAATATGTAAATTCTCTCTAAATGCATCCTCCGCTCTTCTCAAAACATATTGTTATGCGCGTATGCTACTGCAACATTTGTGAAACCATATATTATACAGCGCAGGCTGAGACGTCGACTATCGAACAATTGTAAACACACGCAATGCAAACACACGCAATGTAAAACTTATGTACAATGTGTTAAGAAGAGTCCAATTTCTTTCGTTTGTTTTTTTTTTATTTTCTCGTATCAACGTTTGTTTTTCTTTTTTTTTTTTTTCAATACCATAAAGCACATATTCACATATTCGACTTCTTATAAAAAAATATATGTTATATATGTATGATATTCTATATATATAAAATTTTATTCTCTTTTTTTTAGCCTGTTTTGTATTTTTTGTTTTTCTTACAAATTTATAACTTGCACATTTGATTCGCGTAGTGTTTTCTTAAAATTAAATACCATTCGTGGGTTTGCATATTAAAATGGTTTTTTTTTTTTTCTCATCTGGAATCGGCGTATCGAAATAGAAAATATAAATGCATCTCTGACGAGTCCAATCGCGACGCACTGTACCCCGTGAATATTACGTGACAATCTGTCGAAATGATGAATAAAGCACAGTGGCAGAGCAAGAATGATGGACATTTTAAGTAGATTGATAGATATCGTTGAGCTGCACTCACGCAGATAAAAATTGCCGCACAAGTGGTGTGTGAAAAACAAAAGAAAAAAAAACAACAACCGAGAAAGGAAACGAGAACGCAATATCACTTATGTTTCAGTAAAAAAACTGTTTCTACGTGTTAATAATAACGTAATGATTGTTGTACCAAATTAGCGTGTGTGTAAAATATCGCTTGTAACAGAGCTATATCTATATGCGTATATAAATTAAAACAGAGAAAGTTTTTGTTTTCGTCTTCTTCTTCGTTTAGCAGTTAGCAATCGCGCCCATATATTTCCCACATGTATTAATTAATATACAAAGTCTTAACGCACTCTTCATCGTACAAACGTCGTTAAATACACACTCACACGCATGTGTATGTGCGTGTGTGTATGTGTACATATGTACATACAAAAGCAAAAATTGTCTCTCATGTGTGTATAAGCAAGTCTATAAAATCGCGATAATTATTTTATTAGACGAGAATACACAATATTCCCCTCTGCGTGTGCCATGCGCCAATATTTCACAACATGATTTTACTAGTTCGTTTTTGTTTTTATTTTTTTTTTTTTAATTTATATATATATATTTACATTATATATATATATATATATATATGTATATATATATAAACACGCAAAGTTCGTACTATGCAGTTGCTGTTGATCACCGATTAATTATTATAGTCTTTACACTGTTTGTCTTTTGAGTTTGTTTCCTGTAATGTGCTGTGAAAACAGCTCAACTGCAATCGGCATAAAATCGTATTCGAGAAACAGAGAAATGATAGCCAGCTTAGATGATTACTTGTTCCCAAGATGTGTGTGTATGTATGTGAAAGAGTGTGTGAAGATGTTGTGTGTGTGTGTCTTTATAATATAACATACTATCAATAACATTATTTCCAGCTGTTTTAATAAAAAGAAAAAAAAAAGAAAAAAAAGTAAATGAAAAACGAATATCAGATTTGGTAATTTGTACTTTTTATCTGAGCACCTTAAGTGATAAAATCAAGGAAAAACTTTTTTTTTTTTTATTTTTTTTTTTAATTTAAATTATGATCCTTTTTGTGTGTAACTAAATAATGTACAGTAATAATACCGCGCGCGTATATGAATGTTATATAATTGTTATGAACATCTTTTCCCAACGTGCTAAAATCTTACGTCTCTATATCTACAGTTGTTCTTATAAATGTAATTTATATAAAGAGAACGTGCACACAGGGGGCATTGCGAAAAATTGCATTATATATATATTAGATAATTACACTATATATGTAGAAGGTCGTAAAAACAACAAAACAAAATATAACGCAAGAGCCTCACTTTTCTTTATCTCTCTATTTACTGTTAAAGGTTCTTGGATTATATCTCGTTGTATTTGTCCGTTGTTGATTGGATTGGTTTTGTCATTTTTGTTTTGTTTTTGTCATGAGAGTGTGATTGCATATTTGCCCGTAGAGATGTTATGTTTTTTTTTAAATAATTCTTCGAGATCGAGTAGTCTAATACTCGCGAAAGATCGATCTTTCTCCTAACAGTGCTTATCACGAACAAGCTTGCTGCATTTCTGCTTTAGCGGCTTTCATCGCTGAAACAATCGGAACGTTCAAGTTAGTAGAATATCTCTCACACGTGTATTTTGTTTTTCTTTTTTTGCGAATTTAAAAGATCGTCCAAGTTACTGGCGACAGTTTAACAAAATGATTTTTCACAACTTATTAAAAAAAGTTCGTATTGCGAAAAACTATTCAACAATCAACAAACCTTCTCGTTCCCGCCTTCGTAATTTTTTCCGACGTCTTTCTATAGCAGCAAGTTCAGCCTTCACAACATTGTACGTTTTCCGCAATTCGGTCAACTTCTGCTGTAGCACAGCTATTCTCTGACTACCATCCAATTCGGGATCTGTAAAGATAAAATAATAGCATGTGAAAAGACAGGAATATTGAATTTTTAGAATATTTTTTTAATTTTGAGAGTTTTTTACACTAAAGTCAATCAAAAAGACTGCTGACGATCACGTACCCAATTCGACGTAAAAATTATACTTCGTCGGCCTCGGTGATCTCGACGAGTAAGTACTGAGATCGGTAACATTAGTGATAGTGTTGGGTTGAGTCGACGGCGCGGAGTTCACCCCGCACAGGTTCGATCCTTCGCTGGTGTCGTCGCTGTCGCTCCCGGCTCCGTATCTACCTTGCCTACCGTTCTGTCTGCCGGTTTTCTTCGTCATGACATTACCGCCACCATTCTCCGAATGTTTTCTGCTCTTCTTGCGTTTCTTGGGCGACTGATTGTCGACCGTGTGACTGTATTCGATCGAGCGTTTCGGGGGCGGTTTGGGAATTCTGTCGGCGGAGTTGTTCTCCGAATTTGGCAAGGTGTCGTCCTCGCTCGAACCCGGGCCTTTTCCCGCGCTATCGTTGTCCGCCTCCGAGCTGTCGCGATTGAGCTTGATGTCCTCGGAAGTCGGCGACGAACCACCGGTTCTCTCCTCTCTGGGTGAACCCGAGATGTTGGAAATGCTCGAGTCGGGAGTGGTGGGTGGTGTGTTATCCATGACTGGCGCGGCGTCGTTGCTCTCTCTCCTCGGTACTCTCTCTTGCGGCGGTATCAAAGCCGGCACGTGCTGCTGATGTTGCTGCTGCTGGTGCGGCTGCTGATGTGGCTGTTGATGTTGTTGCTGTTGCTGCTGGCGCAAGTTCAGGGACGCCACGTTCTGCTGCATCGGTAGAGGAATGGGTATCGAGGCCTCGACAGTCTTCGGCAGTGCCATGCTGAGAGTAGCGACCGTGCTACTGCTCGTTGTACTCTGACCGGATGTTGGCGCACTCGCGAAAGGCATTTCCATCAACACTATGCTGCTTTCCGTCGTCTCGTTTCTCGGTGGACTGCCCGAAGGACCGACACTGGTCTGCTCGGTGTTCTCGGACGGCGGCGTAGGTGAACCAGGTATCTCCTCCTCGCACAACAGCGAATTCATTGTCTCACCCTCTTCGTCCGTCTTGAGCGCGGGCGTTAGAGCAGCTTTGGATTCCGCGGATTCCATTGATTCCGCTAACTCCGTTGATTCCGTTAACTCCTGCTGCTGCCGTTGTTGAACATTCTGCAAAGTCTTCGGTATTTGCGTCTTGGAGTATCTGTCTTGCGTGCTGTCCTGCAGACAATCCAATTCCTCTCTCAGCTTTACGTCGCAATTGGACGTTGTAGAAGTTACGTCTTGCGGTTCCTCGTTGTCTATTACAAGCCTCTGTTCCGAATCGCTACTGTCCGTGGAATCCACAATATCCTGGCTGACTTGTTGTTTCTTATGATCCTCAATTCTGTCCTTCTCTTTGTCGCTCGATGAATATTCGTCTTCGAACTTCTTATGATCCTCGCTCTCGATGAATTTCCAGTTGCTTTCGTCTCTCCGTTCCCTCGTAATTTCTTGCAACTTTATCTTGTGCTCAATGGATTTTGTCTCAATGAATTTCTTCGATTCCGCGTCTTTCTTCAACTTCAACTGCTGCAGCTCTTCTTCCTTCTGCTTAACGAAGTCTCCTATAATTTCCTTGCGAAGATCCTGATCGAAGATCTCGTCCTTCTCTTCCTTTTTGTCGTCTGCAAGCTCGGTCTTGGATAAACCGCGATCCGAGTCTTTGCTTTTTGGTACAACAGGAGCGTCTAATTTCTTAGACGATTCTTTGATCACCTTGCGCACAGGATCAGGCGCGTCCTCGACCGGAGATTTTCTGTCTTTAGTTTTGTTACGAAACGCCATAGCAGCGGCCGACAGCTTTTCCTCGATCGTGGACGTCGCTGGCAACCTCGCGCTTATGGGCGCCGGAGGTGTCACGATCGACGGCAATATCGGACTGATTATTTTCGATTCCAGCATCTTTAGATCCTGCAGTTGTTGCTCGATCTTTCCGGGTGACGATTTGACTTGACTCTGTTTCTGTTCCAACAGATTAGTCGGTTTGGTGGTGGTGGTGGTGGTGATGGTGGTGCTGCTGGTGGTGCTCGTATTGGCTGTCGTTTCTTCGTGAATCTTCGGGATCTTTGACAAGATTACTTCGTTCTTATTTGATTCCGTCGCGCTTGTCGATTCGCCGCTGTGAAACTGAACGTTTTGATAAGTCGTAAACGGGTTCTCTTGCTCGAGCGGAACTTCATTTTCCGAGATTATCAGACGATCCTCCGAGTCGTCGCGCGCGTTCTCGTCGTACGTCGGTAAATCGTTGAACAAAAGATTTAAGGAACCGACCGGTTCCTTAACGCTCGTGTCTTTTGCGAACTTAGGCGTGAATTTTCTGAAGGACTTGACGTCGCACGTTACACACTGCTGCTGCACCTTGCCGTAATTTCCACCAGTCGCGCACGTCTTACACGGTTCGCTCGCGGCGGGTTGTTTGTCCGACGAGAGTTTATGAAGAGCCGCTGCCTCGGCCGACACCGCGTCGTCGGACTTTCTGCCGAATAATTTTTTTGTCATCTTCCGAGCGTCATCCGCGGACGGTTCCGATTTGTTCGTCTCTTTCGTCACCGGCGTCGCAATCGACGTTCTCTGCTTCTTCTTCGGACTCTTGGGCTCATCGTCGAACACCCTTTTCTTCAATTTATCCTTCTCGCTGCTGGTATCTCTTTTGTTTCTTACTTCGAATTCGAACGGTTCCGGTTCTTTGAACTCGTATATGTCCTCCGTGCTCTCGGCCTTACTCTCAACAACGGCCTCCACTTTCGGAGACTCGACGGTCTTCTCCAACTTGGGCGATATCGAGATCGCAGTCTCTTTCTCGTCCAGTTTGATTTCGTCCTCAGGCTCGGGTTTCGGTCTGATTATTTCCAACTTAACCGCTTTGTCGAAACCTTTCAACTCAGATCGTATCTGATTGAGATCGAAATCTCGACCTCTCGGTTGTTCCTCCTGATCGCTATCCGGTTCGGATTTAATACCTTGTGACTTGCCAGGCGTTCTTCTCAAACGTCTACCCGCCTTGCGCGGCTCGTCTAGATTGTCCTTCTCGTCCTCGGCGTCGCTCACATCCTCCGTTTTAACTCTTTCTTCCAGTTTGCTTCGCGCTTCCTTCCTCGCTTTTCTCTCCTCGGTGCCTCTCAATCTGGTCTTCGTTTGCTCGAGCTCAACGGTGTCGGACTCGTAATCCTCGCTGTCCTCGCTCTCAGACGCGACGGACACGTCCGTGTGTCCCGACGTTCTTCGGGTCCGTCTTCGTTGTTGTTCTATACCAGACAGTTCCGCATTTCTCGCTGTTCTGGTTTGTCGATTGTTGACAGGCGTGGCGGGGCTCTTGGTTCTAGAGCTGGAGCTCACGGCAGACAACGGAGTGGTCGATCTGATTGGTTGCGTCGTCGTTTCTTTATCCTTGTCGTCCTTCTTAACTTCCTTCGTGGACGTTGGCGTTGACGGAACAGCGCTTGAAGTAGATGTGGGAGCTACGCTTTGAGCTCGGCGGCGGCTTTGTGCCACATTGACGCTCGAACTGCAAGTACTTTTTGATTTATTCCCAGCGTTGTTGGACAGACTCGCGCCGCTAGTTTGGGGCTGGGGAGTTTGATTACCTTTGACACGCTTTACTCTGCTTTGAGCTTGCGTGAAATTCTGAGCGATTCTTGACGCTTTGATCCACTCGTCGTACCTGGTGTTCCAGCCTGTATAATGCACAAGATACACCGGTTCCGGACCGTCCTTTTCTATCTCGATAACCTTAGCTTCGTAAGTGTATTTGGATTCGTGCGTTGGACCGTAGTACACCTTCAGTTTATCGCCACACTCCACGGGACCTTTGTAGCTGGGAGCGGTGTCCGTAGGTTGTTCGTCCGTTGTGCGAGATTTTTCCGCCTCATTGTCTTTGCGTTTTCTCCCACGCTTCTTCAATTCCTCATCCGTCAAACGTCGCTGCTTCGACAACGGTTTCTTCTCCGCTTCTCCGGACGGTGTTCGCGATTCCCTTCCCTCGGAAACGCCTTTATTTTTCACAGTATCGTCCTTTGCCTTAGACCTCGTTTTAGTAGCCTCCTCTTCCTTCAGCTTTTCGTCTTTCTTCTCTTGTTTTTTGGTTTCCGTTTTCTTCTTCTCGACCGTCTTCTTTTTGGTGTCCTCTTTGCTTTTTGACTTGCTTCGACTGCTGGACGACGCAGCAACATTGCCGCTGGATGTCGGGGATAATGTGGATATCTGCGCGGTTGGTTTTTGCGATTTTTCATTAGTGGAAGTTGACTCCGCGTCACCCTCGACATTGACGTCACTTTCCTGGCCGCTGCCGTTTCCTTCGGTTTCTTCTTTTTTCTTCACCTTCACCACCTCCTCTTCTTTCACCTCCTTCTTGACTTCCTTCTTCTCCTTTTTCTCATCGTCCGCGACTTTCTTCTCGTCTTCGTCCTTATCGTTCTTCACTTGTGCCGGTGTTGTTTGCTGCGGTACAGGCGTATTTCTGTCTTTGTCGCGAATCAAACTTCTTCCGGGACGCTGTTTACGCGCGCTGCTTCGCGGATGATTCACCATGGTGCAGCCCAACTTTCTATAAAAGTCCTCGAACGAGTGCAAGAATTTCTTATAAGCCTGCTTCACGTGATTGTGCATAGGCCCGGAATTTTGCATCGAAAAGTTCAGTCGCCGCGTTATGACCTTCCATTGATTCTGATTCGTGACGCGATTGTAACCACCTAATTTCTGCACCGCCCGAAAGAGACGGTACAAATCTATATCTTTAGTTCCGATCATCGGGCAAACATTGATAGGCGTTCCACGATCATCCATGAATTTGTACAGTTGTGCCACAAAATGATCCTTTTCCTCGCGCGGCTCGTCGTCCGAACTCTGGAGAGAAAGATCATACATATATATATATATATAATTTGTATAATTATTGTTGCGTACAAAAAAAAAAAGAGATCTTACATCTGAATCGAGTTCTCCATCGTAATCGCTATTGCCACTGGAAACAGAATGTCCGAACAAGGAGTCTCTGTCCCAATGAGGTGGCAATTCGTTTTTCTCTAAGAAGAGAAGCGCCTTTTCCACCGCGACCTTCAATGTACTGTTTTCAACTTTATTAACCAATTCTTTCGTGAATTCCGTGGCTTCTTTCTTGGGTACGGTATAGCTAAAAACAAAAAAAAAGAAGATAGCGTAAATGTTTGTATAACATAATTACTTGTACTTATATTAAAAAGTGTTTACTCACTATCTGGCATCCTTGAACGAGCGCACCAAATAATCATCTCTCACTCGTATTCTTACTGTATCTTGAGCAGTGGGTGCAACCACCAGACCGGGAAACCAATTGTCTTTTTTCTTCTTGTCACCGAGTTCCACACAGACCACTCTGCCAATCTCTGGTTCGGTTTCCATTCCCTCTTTCGTACCTCCACTGGAAGCAGAGTCGCGAGTGCCTCTTGGTGGACTGTCTTCATCTTCGCTGCTCTCGTCCCTATTTCCCAGAGAAATAGCTTGGTTAGAAAAGCTGTTATAATACTTAAAAAAGAAACAAACTTCCCCCTCACACTTACTGCGCTTGCCTTGATCGTCTACCCCTTCTGCCTCCGATTACGGGGTTTCCAAAATGTTCCGGATGAGTCAACGGAAGCTGATCCAATGTTTCACTCTCGGCAAAATGTCTTCCACTTTTTAAACAAAGCGCAGTTCTTCTCAAAGTCGTGATATCACCATCATCGAACACTACAGTATACTGACTGCAGTCTTGAATCTTGGTAATTGTAGCTTCCACATATTCTTTCCGGTCTACATGCCTGGCTTCAACAGAAGCGCCAACTCTCAAGGTTCCTTTTATCTGATCATCAGATACAGTAGCAGTTCCTAATCCTTGAGGTTTATAAGTAACTCGACACTTCACTGATCTCACTACTTTACGTATCTTTGCTTCACAGAAAGCACCCTTGTATTTAGCACTGACCTCTGTACCCACCGATAGGGAGGGTGGATCGTCTCCCTAAATTATTATTAAACTTACCATTAATAATGCTATTTGTTAATGTTATTAGTGCAATCTTAGTTTTAAAAACTTATTTTAACGATTAACTTATAAACTACTTAAATATAAGTTAGCCTTATAACTAAACTTAGAATTACAACTTAAGGTATACATAAATTAACTCTCCAACAGTGACCACAGGAAATCATCACTGATCTAAAGCATAATAATTATAATTGTTTGTAAAAAACACTTAATTTGTTTAATCAAAGGCTAAATATTATGCGCAGAGAGTTAAGAAAGTAAGAAAATTGAATTAAAATAAGAAATATAAATTTCACATAATAGTGAACACAATGTTTTTAAAAATATAGTAGATTAACAAGAAGTTACAAAGTAAAAGTATCAATGTCACATTATTTCACACATCATTTAGATCTTTTTACTTCAAATATAAAGTTTTGCTTTTTATCTGATTCAATGGTTTCACATAAACGTTTTTTGTTTATTATTTTTAAATCCTCATAATATATCATTGTGAAACAATTTTCAACCGTTCAAGTATTGAGATCTGTCTCGATATTGGTACTTTTACCTGAGAATTATAAACAGAAGAAAAAAAATAAAAAGAAATAAACAGAAGAAAATTAATTGTAAATCTTTTGTGAGATTAGGTGTATGTAGCAATGATAAATCATGTATCATCTAGAAGTATTCTTCTATTTGAATCCAGCGACGAAAGTCCTGAGCCGGAAAAAATGTAAAGCAAAGGGACCTAATGGCATTGTCAAAAACCCAACAATATCTTGGCGAAGAAGGATATCAAATAATACTTGTGAGGTGTTGCAGACGTCGTTCGGGTAAAATTCCTAAACGAAAACAAAGATATTAACACACTAAATTTAATTTCGCATTAAGCGTCTTTGGAAAAATATTTTCATTCAGTTTCTCGACGAGAAAACAAATAAAAATATATATAAAAAAAAAAAAAAAACACCAAACTATAGAAAGAAGAAAAACACATTTTTGCTCAAGAAAACTCCGGGAGAAATCAACTTCCCGTCCCTTGGACCAATTAATAACGCGTCTGATGAGAAATCCGGAACGATCGTCACCGAGAGCTAGAGAAAAAAGAGAAGAGAGAAGAGGGCGAAGGAACAAGTGAACGCGTGCAAGAGAGAGAGAGAGAGAGAGAGTGAGAGGGAAAAGCGGAAAGACAGAGAGAGAGAGAGAGAGAGAGAGAGAAAAAGAGAGAAGCGGAAAAAAAGCGTGGATATGTTGGCGCGGGCACGTAATACACACAATATGTGTATTGCAACGGGACCCACGAAAACACCAGGGACGCGCGTCCAGAACAAAGCTTTTATCAGCACATGCATCAAGAGATCGCAGCCAGGAGAAGTCTGGCCGTGAATTGTTGTTGTATGTAGCTGGCGGTCAGACGTTAAAACGCAGAGAGAGAGAGAGAGAGAGCATTTTTCCTTCCGCTTACTGTTTACTCACCAGCATCTTTCACCGCTCCGCAATTTCGGGGACACTCGGGGACACTCCGGATTTTGGACGCAATTTCACGAACAATAATGAAAACGCGGTCGGGACGACGAGGCGTCGTTCTTTACATTATCCAGGACGAGTTGCTCGTGCCAAGTCGCGAGCAAACAGCGCAAAAGCGTGACCCCCTTCGAGAAAGTGACAACAGCGAGCTCCTCACTACGCTCGGCCCCGCGCGACGATTACGAGCCTCTTTTCCCTGCCCATCGCCACCACGAATAGACTTGTCAACCGCTCTCATTGGACGATCCGTAGTGTACGCACGGCGGCGGAGGCGGAGTTCCCCTCGTACTCCTCCCGCGCTGAAAAACGTTAAAGGACACGCGAAATTCTCGTCTCTCGCACGTCAATTGGAAAAAAAACACACGATCGCGAGTTTTACCGCGGAAACGCCGAGTAGCGAACCGCGCCCGGAAGATAATACGCAATTTTTCGCACACACACGTCCCGATCGCACACTCTCACCGCGAACAGAACGTAACAACGCCGCCGATGCACGCGCGCCGCTCTCTCTCGCAGAAATTCGATGCCCGAGAACCCCCCCTCCTCTCGGGGCCGATGTGCTGTGGCCGCAGGGACGTATCCGCGTACGCGTGCACCACCTGGCGCCACGCGCAGCGCCATCTGTTAAGGGCGCGCACGCGCGTTCGCGTCTCCTCGTTGGATTTCGCGCGCGATCGCGATATTTTCTTCGGGAACACGACGCAGGAACGGTCTCGTGAACCTCTCCACGTCCGTCCGTCGCCCCGTGTTCGAGGACCAAAAAGAAAAATCGTCCGGCTTATATTTTCTACGTGGTTACTCGACTCGTCCGCGACGACGTCCCGCGGACGGCGGCGAAGCACGCCCTTTTTTCCCGGCCGCTAGCGACACATCTGCCCGGTCGTCTGCTGTGACGCAAGAAAACAAAATGGCGGCGAGTGATGAGGCGCCGGTAGAAATCAACGAGAGTCGCGTGCACGCCATGGAGAACTCGGTGAGTTTAGCCGCACGTATTATCGACGAGGTGATAAGACGGCTGATTTCCGTGAGAATTATCGTCGACGATACGCGGTGACCACTCGCGAAGTTGCGGATACTCGCGGTCGAGACGCAAAGCAACTCGGGGGGGACGTCAACCTCAGTGTTGTATTTTGTTCCTCAAGTTTTCGCAGTGAGGAGCCGCTTGGCTCGGGAACAGAGCCGTTCGGCGGGAGTGATATTGCATGTTTTTTTTTTTTTTTGTCTCGCGACGAATTTCTCGGAGCGGTTAGCGTATCCGCTAAGAACCGTTGATTTTTAAAACGCAAAAAAATTCGCGTCCGCATCTCCGCGTTTTTTCTATATAGACAACGGAAACGGATATATAGCGCGAGGGGATATAGCGCGTGCAAAGCGGCGGACTGTTCAATCTGAAGAGGACGCCATTCGCATTGGCGGGCACGTGCGTCCTGTTTCTTTGTACATACCGGCGTATGCGAATTCTCTCCGAGAGAATTGAAAAAAAAAAAAATTCGTTCTCTTCCTGCGAGGCTCGGCTCACTCATGAACAATATAGTAAATATTCTTTTTCTCGATTGAGTTGATTTGAGTCTAAAGAGCGTGTGTGTATGTGTGCGTGTGTGCGTGTGTGTGTGTGCAACGTGAGGATTTCGCGCGATACGTAATTTCCGCACGACGCCTGTGGCTGTGCGCGCCTTGTGTTAACGAGCATTTCCCTCGTGCGTGCAACTTTTCTTTACTCGCTGCTTGTGTTCGCGCAATTTATTAATTAATCAATCTCTTTTTCTCGCGTCAGAGAACGCGATGGAAAAGAAGAAAACCCAATCGATTGTTGAGGGAAACTAACGAACAAACTTATAAAAAATATATAATTGTAATTTTTATAAATAAATGTTCGAAAAATGATGAAAAATAATTTTTGATGTAAATACAGAGAGACAAATTTAGGTCGTTAGAAGTGATGTGTTTCAGATGATTGAAGTTTTAGTAGTATTTACGGTTAAGAAAATTTTATTAATTTCTAATACAAGCGAATATAATTTTGCAGGAGTCAAAAATGGAGTCTATGGATATAGCAACAGACACCGAATCCAACGCCGTGAACAAAGCCGTTAACACATCATCCTGCAGTTCGTGTAGAGGGACTGTATCAGTAGACGATATGACCTCGAGGGATTATTACTTCGACTCGTATGCCCATTACGGCATACACGAGGAAATGTTGAAGGACGAAATACGTACTGTAACTTACAGGAATTCCATGTATCACAATAAGCATCTTTTCAAAGGGAAGACGGTTCTTGACATTGGTTGCGGCACCGGTATTCTCTCCATGTTCGCGGCCAAGGCTGGCGCGGCTAAAGTCATCGGTATTGAATGTTCTAATATCGTTGAATACGCGGAAAAGATTGTCGAGGCTAACAATCTTTCCAATATTATAACGATACTTAAGGGTAAGGTCGAGGAAGTTACATTGCCAGACGGAATCGAGAAGGTCGACATAATAATATCGGAGTGGATGGGCTATTGTCTGTTCTACGAGTCGATGTTGGACACGGTGCTTTTCGCGAGAGACAAATGGCTCTGCGAGGGAGGTATGCTGTTTCCCGACAAGGCGACTCTCTTCATCTGCGGAATTGAAGATAGACAATACAAGGATGAAAAAATCAATTGGTGGGATGACGTATACGGTTTCGATATGAGTAGCATAAGAAAAGTCGCGATTAGTGAGCCCCTGGTAGATGTTGTTGATCCCAAGCAAGTTGTCACGAACGCATGCCTAATCAAGGAGGTTGATCTTTACACGGTCAAGAAGACGGATCTGGAGTTCTCGTCGCCGTTCACCCTACAAGTACGCAGAAACGACTATGTGCAAGCGCTAGTTACATTCTTCAACATCGAATTCACCAAGTGCCACAAACGTATCGGCTTCAGCACAGCACCGGAAGTGCCATACACACATTGGAAGCAAACTGTCTTTTATTTCGACGAATACATGACGGTGAAGAAGGGGGAGGAAATATACGGCGTTTTCTCGATGAAGCCCAATGCCAGGAATTATAGGGATCTAGACTTCAGTATCCAATTGGACTTTAAAGGGGAATTGTGCCAAGTACACGAAACTAACAACTATCGTATGCGCTGATATTCAGTGGATTGTGTAACCTTTCTTCCCATCCATAGTTCATGGAAAGCCATTTAATCAACCTCGAATTACAAAATTCTTTCTTCATGTAATGAAAAAACAAAAAAAAAAAAAACTCCCCCCCAAAAAAAGAAAAAACGACAATTGGACATTTGTGTACTGATAAATGGTATATTAATGAGCTATGTTTTTTTTTTTTTTTTGAAGTATTGTAAGTTTATCTTCAATTTTAGAGAATATGGAATGCTTCCTGATTAGTTATTTAATGTGAATGACTTACAGACACTCTCTCTCTTATACTGGACGTGTCACGATTCGGACACGAGCACATTTGTAACATTTGTAAACATTTAGTCGCATTTATAATATTCTGAATTGGATTTGAAACGTGGTGTGAGATATACTTTATCATCACAAAAAAAAAAAAAAAAAAAAAAAAAAAAACGACAAGAGAGGAAGTTTTGCGCATAATTTTTCACAAGATCACTATTGTTGTGTGCAACGTCTTCGAAATGTATTGCTGAATCTCTCTTGGCGTTCACTGTAACTCCGCGGGCCGTTACAACAGTATTATTACGTAATACGCAATTTTTTACATATAAATATGCATTTGTGCGTGATATGTTATATATTTCGTGCAATATATAATATATAATATATTTTGTGCAATATATAATATATATGTATTATATATGTTATATATTTTGTGCAATATATAGTATATTATGTATTTTGTGCAATATATAATACGTATTTATATATATAAATGTATGTTTATATATACACATATGTTGTGTTACATAGTAGTACTGTTGTATAATATAAAATTACTGTAATGTAACAATAGGAAAAAAAAACACGTGCGTCTTCAATGTACATTAAAATATAATTGTGCGACAGACATTTTCTTGTTAAATTGTTTTTATTATTTCACTAAATTTTGCTTCAACACATTTTGCTAGAGTTACAGAAAAAAAAAACGAACAACAAAAATCAATAAGAATTTTAATCTAAATATTGATGAAATTCTTGTGTGTGGTCATTCGTCGTGTCCATAGACATATAAAATCCTCGCTTGTTTCATAAGAACAAATAAAATACAAGCCGCTTGACTGGAGAAACATTCGGCTCTTACACCCTACTAAGGCTGCTTTCCTTTTAGGATACACAGTCGACACAAAAGTCATTCTGTCTTCGTTCAATATTCAGTGAAAAACAAAGATAGAATGACTCTTGTGTCGACTGTGTCTCCTAAAAGGAAAGCAGCTTAAGTTAACAGAAAAAACTCAGGTGAAACAGAACAAGCTGCATTCCCACAAAAAAATATGCTCTGAAAGCGTAGGTCGATATATGTCTATGGTCGTATCCTTTTGATCGTCGTATGTTCAATTTATTGCGATATGAGCGACCTGAAAGAGTGCTATTTTCTGCGAGTGTATGTACATGACAACAACGCGAACAATAATCCTAATGGCGAAAAAATTCTCATACATATTTAGGTAGTTTGTATAAATAACAGGTTACATTCTTGTGTCGGAGCGATTTTTTTTCCTATATTTAATAGATAGATGATCGATTTTTGTGATTGATAGTCCAACATTAAAGCATAAAGCATTCGTTTTCTTACGCAAACTAGACTGTGTCATTATGTTGCTAGGCCTTTTAAACAATTGGCTAACTTCTGTGTCTTGTAATCGGTTCTTAATTGAATAAAATTTAGTAGAACGGTGCGATCGAGTGTCATCTGCAACATCACATTGATTTATATTAATTTTCCAATACAAAATGATCTTATCGAGAAAATTGTGCAAAGAGTACGTGTATTTTTTTTTGCGTTACACGTATATTTTGATGATAATTCAACGTACCAGTTGGTCTCCCGTGCACACTTGTTTCAGATTTTCCGGTTTTACCAACAGCAGATTGCACAATGCGTGCAGGGTGTCAAAGAGATTCGTAACAAATTCAACGTCGAGCTCTTTGATGCACTTGCGATATTCATTCATGTCACATATCGCGCACATAGCGCCAGCGGAATTGAACTGAAATTGCTGCAAATGATCGTAAATGACTTTGTGAAATCTGATTCCCAATTCCTTGAGAGTGGTCTCCAAGTGCTTGCCGTCCAGAGTATTTCGTATCTGTCGTATCATTCCGCTCACGTACTGGACCACTGCTAAACAAGCAGGAGTGTTCACGGTGTCGACGTCAGTTTCCGGCTTGAAGTCTGTCTTTCTCTGTTCATTTTGTAGATAAACTTTCACCCAGCCCACAATCGCGTTAATGCTTCTGTCCAAGCCGGTGTCCAATTTAACGTCAATTTGTTCTAATATCGCTTTTTTCTTTAACAAACAATCGGGATGTTTGGGTGTGGATCTGAAAAGAAACGCATCTTCAATATTGATTCGTATCTTAGATTGGCATTAGGCGAAAGTAGGCGCGCGAAAGCGCGACTTGCGTACACAACGAGAGGCAATACGCTGTCGTTGAATTGTTCCTCCAAGAGCCTGACAATCGCGTTACACTGATGCACCACGTTGAAGAAGTGAATCTCCGGCTGAGTTCTGCTCTCCGGTATCGGCACGCTTTGCAAACCCAATTCTAACGCGTAGTCCACGTGTTCGCTTATCAGATATTGGAGCAATATTTCAAAGATCTGCAGCGCGTTCGCGGAAACGTCTACGGACTGCGAGAGTAACTGGCATCTCTGAAACGCGAGTTTGCTCCTTTGTAATATCGCGATCGCCAGTTCTTCCGAGAGAAACGTCTCGCCTCCGTAATCTTCTATTTGAGCAATATTTATATTAGTCCTTGCGCCCAGCACAGCTTGAAGATCTCTGCGCAATTCTTGGAACCCGCCGGTTTGCAATTGTTTCTTCTGATGATTCTTGGACTCGTAATATTCGATGAGCAGCGCCGCCGATTTTTCTCGGAACGCCTTCGTTTCGATGCTAAAAAAAATCAACCCAACACACACAGAATGAAATGATTGTTTTAGCTCTTATTAAATAAACGTCCCAAAGACTTACGTGATGTAAGCGTCCAAATATTTCTGAAATATATTTCTGGTAAGTTTGGAGAGGTAAGTGTCGTCCGTGCCCATATTAAAGATCCTCAGTTCGTTCGACAGCTTCACCGTTCTCGTATACAGATCGTACAAATTCCTGAGATATTTGTCGGAGTCCGCTTTATCGGCCAACTTGGCTACCGCGTACTTCTGAAGACGCAGATGATAAATGTTCAAGACGAACTTCGCCATCACTTGCTCGGGATTGGTGAACACCTGTTGCATGAGCTTGTGATACTTCGTGCACATGGGTATTACATCCTGAAAGACATCCTTCCCACCGAACGAACCCATTTGACTCTGTTCTATGAAGGCATCGATACACTGAGAGTAACCTTTGAAATGAGCCAAAGTGCCCGCCAGTTCCCTCATACGCGGCGCGTCCTCTCTGTTGTGCGCCCTCACAAACTCCTCGATCAGATTCCGTTCTATCTCGTCGTACTTGACGCCGATCTTCTTCTTTGCGTGTTCGAATTTCTCGGAGGGAAGTTCCTGCGCTATGAGATGGAGCTTTTGAATCACGTCAGCCGCTTCATTCAACTGAAACAACGTTATTTCTTTTTAGTTACAACGATTTTAGTCGTCGCGGTGTTCGAAATTAAATTTTTTTATTTCTCTCTACCAAAGATTTGTCCGTAAAAATCGGATCTGTCAACAGACCGGGGCTTAAAAATTCCGAAAAATGTCTCATCAATTTTTGAGCCTCGACCGCTCTCGCTCTCGGTGTATTGACGCTTTCCAACTGATCTCCCAGATGCAAGACTTTGGTGGCCACAAAATTGATTCTTTCGTCTAACTGGTGAAACAAATCGATGGAATGTCTATTCCTCTCCTGCAATTCCATTATCTCCATCGCGTGTCGAGCCTCCTCTTCTTTCAAAGCGGCCTCCAATCTGTCGCATTTCTTTTGTTGACGTTCCTGCAATATCTGCAGGTCTTTAATCGCCTGTAAAAAAGTTTCGTGAACTATGACGGGATCGAAGAACGTTTTTCCTCCATCCTTGGTCTTGTCATTGACAGTTCTCCAAGCCAATCGCTCGACAAATTCCTCAGAATCGAACGGATCCTGTGAATGAAAAAAAATTGCAACTTGTTTGCAAATATCATAACACCAATTACCTGGCGTGACATTTTGACGTTTGATCAAAATGTAAAATCATCAAAAAACTACACACACCTGTTCCAATTCCTTCATATATTGTTGCATCATTTTGAAGATATTTTTATGTTTAACGTTTCGTCTGAACAAAAACAAAGGTACGCTGGGGTTATGTCACAATTGGATTAAAAAACCGCACGGAAATTGCGATCGGCAAGACGACCATTGTCTCTGTTTTGTTGTTTTGTTCAATCTACATACGCTCTCCGTTCGACGCTTCGAACTCCTCACAATTCATCGATTGCGAAAACTCCGACTTGTTCAATCATTTCGTGATGACTGTCAGTGCCGTGAACTTGCTCCGAACATCTGACGTGTTTTAACTAAATGTCATGTCGTAGAACCACATGCCGTAGCACCGAAAAGAACCAGTCTTGGTGCGTACACGTGATACTTACCGACAAACCGGTTAATGAACACGGCTACGTAGGTGCCAATGAGCCCCACTCTGAACATAGCGCTGGCGAAACACAAGTTCGTAATAACAAATTTCAGCCATCAGATGGACGTGTTGTCGCGCGATCCGCTTCGCGCACACACACGCACACAAAGATAAATTATCGATTGATTTCTTTGGGCGCGTCGAGTTATGAAACATGTAGCAAGAGAGATGACACATCGCGCAACGTTCGCGCGTGCACGCACTAAATCGCAGAGAGAAAAAAAGAAACAACAGCACAAAGAACAGCGCACTATCGTTTAGATAATTTGTTTATTCTTTTTGTATTTTATAAATTACAGTTACTATAATTGTAATTTTGAGTGCCGTTATATCGTATACCACCCCGCAACTTCATCACGATACAAAGATACAATTTTGGATTAAACTGTAACTGTAATAATATAATTCTTAGCTCGTACAAAATATCCCCGTTTTCTACTTGATTAAAAGTCTGGAACTTCCGTTTCACATTTCTTCTGTTCGATTCTCGGATCGCGTTTGAATCTTGGAGATGAAAAAAATTAAAAAAACAAAAAAAAGAAAATAAAAAATAAAACATACGGGACAACGACGAGGATTGTAAAAATGACGAATCTTCAGACAGTTTTTTTTTTTTTGAAAGAAGGATATTTCCGCATTTTTTTTTTTTTTATCTCTTGGGCGCGCACGCTCAGAGAATACTTTTTTCAATACAGTGTATATGTACGCACATTATATAGAACATTAATATACATATACATTGTATACGTGATGCGCAGAAGTAACGTCTGTGTGTTCTACGCGTTCCGAGAGTTAGTGTATGTGTGTGTGTTCAGAAATATTCTATTTTTTTTTTTTTTAATAAAATGTTATTACATATTAAATTACACTAGTGAGCGCTGTGAGGAAAAAAAAAAAGCGACTTTGTCGCGCCCGCGGAGTCCCGCGCTGCGAAGAAAATTAAAGAACGCGAACGAACAATACGAAAGAGACTTGCACATTCGCGGAGAGAAAACGGAGAGAAAACGGAGAGAAAAAGAGAAAGAGAGAGAGAGAGAGAATTAAACAAAAAAGATAAGAAAAAAATCATATAGAAACAACTTCAAAGATTATACGACATTGAGAAATAGAAAGGCTTTTCGCGCGATACAAAAGCCAAACATACAATTCATTGTACATATATAATTAGGCTAAAAAAAAATAGTGCTTATCTTTATAATATAATTCATCGCAATATTACCCAATTTTACTTTGTTTTTTTTCTTCTTCTCTTAAAAGACATGAGTTATATCGCTTTGTGTTGTTACGCACACGCCTACGCACACGTTCGACACCGTTTTTTTTTTTATTTAAACGCTATATAACATTCGACGAATTTATCTAAGGTCGAACTTGATCTAGAAAATGGCGTTGAGAGAGTAACCGCATTTCCTGTCTTCTTCGAAAAGAAAGACAACTACAAAAAAACGGGAAAAAGAGTAGGCGGACGAGGAGAGACGTTGTTTTTTTTTTTTGCTTTTTGTTTTTGTACAACTCCGAGGAAGAGTTGGTGGTCCATGTGAGTGTTAGATTTTTTTTTGTTTTCTTCCTTTTGCGATGCGAACTGAAAATTTTCATGTACATCCTTTTTTGTGTAGCTTTTTTTTAAAATTTTTGCAGTTACCAAGGACCGCAACCGTTAGATGTTCTGAAATCAAGAATTATATATATATAAAAAAAAAAAATTTCTTTTTACTTCCGATTGTTTGAAACCCCCCCCCCCTCGATGTTCGCACCTGCCGGATTTACGCGGAACGCTTACTTTGGTTAAACTGATGGATTGGACACGAGATTACAGTTCTCAGCAGCATCCGGACTTGGATGATTCGATTGGACGTCCGTGTTCTATTTTCACCTTGTTGGCCGGATCGCTCGCGCCGCTCGAGGGTGGACCTACTCTAAGCTTGATCTCGGCAGCCATGGTCATAAACGCTTGCTCTACGTTCATCGCGTTCTTCGCTGATGTTTCCAAAAACGGTATGCCCAGTTGATCGGCGTATTCCTGTTTGGCAAAAACAAACGAGACAACACAGAAACAATAGCGCGATTAGAACACCAGATCGTGAAACGAATCGAATCGAGCAAGAAGAACGTTTGCGGACATTAGTTCGTTACCTTGGCTGTTGTGTAATCGACTACTTTTTTAGTGTGTAAATCACATTTATTGCCCACTAGCAGCTTGTTGACGTTATCACAGGCGTAACGATCAATTTCCTCCAACCACTGTTTGACGTTGTTGAAGGTCTCCTGATCCGTACAGTCGTAAACAACAATAATACCGTGCGCACCCCGGTAATAAGAACTCGTAATTGTCCTGAACCGTTCCTGACCCGCCGTGTCCCAGATTTGAAGTTTTATCGTTTTCCCATCGAGATCAATGGTACGAATCTTAAAATCCACACCGATGGTGCTGATGTAACTTTCCGTGTATGTGTCATCGGCGAAACGTAGCAGAAGACACGACTTGCCCACGCCGGAATCTCCGATTAAGAGCAACTTGAACAGATAATCGCTGAAACAAAAAACAAAAAAAAAAAAAAAAACGTTTCAGCTTTGTTATCAAATCGTGTCGTCGACTCGTGCGCGTGTGTTTTTGTGACGGAAGAGAGAGAGACGAGCGCTTCGCACACACCGCGCTCTTCAAAAGAGCGATGTGTGAAAAGGCGAATCATCGAGATCGCGAATGTACATCGAAGATGCAAAGTGCACACAACGGAACAAAAAAAAAGAAAAAAACTACTCAGCAAATCGGATCCTTGGACGTTCGAGCGAGGGGTATCTCGAGGCTGATTAGTTCCTGATAATGGGGAAAAAAAAAAAAAAAAATAAAGACCCGAGTGTTCGACATCGGGAGACGCGCGGATACGGCGAAAGTGTACCACCGGAAAAAATGAGCGAAATATGGACTACGGCGCTAGAATGCCATGTTTCACATAGTAGGAGGGGAGACGACGCACGGGGGGAGGGTGGATCTGTCAGACGGTGAAGAGATTAGAGACGTGTATACATGTACACACATATATATATATATATATATATTTTTCTTCTTTTTTCGTTCGCCCCCGTCGAAGGACAGAGGGGAGAAGAACGGCGACGAGGATTCACACACGCGTCGTCTCTCTCTCTCTTTCTTTCTTTCTTTCTCTCTTGTCGTTCTTGTGCGTGCGTGTCGTCGCTCGAGCGGACGAGGCGAGACGTCGCGCGCGGCGCGAGATCTCGCGCACTTCTCGTATGTCTCTGCGCAGAATGAGGGGATACGATTTACTCACTATTCGGGATTCATCGTGGACATGCTACGGCGAGTGACGAGCTGGCTGGTGATAATGTGGACGCTCTCTCCGGGATCCTTTGGGTTTCCGAAATTACAATTACGACGAGGGGAAAAAAAACGGTTGTCTCGGTGTCCGGATGCGCGACGACTACGGCAATCCGCGAATGACAAATCGCGAAAAATTATTAATCACGTTCCCCCCGAGATATGCGCGACGGAGTTGTAACAATGGCGGTCAACAGCAACTCCTCCCAAACCGACGAATGAGACCTCCACACACACCATTGACGTAATGCCAGAATGGCAGCAGGTGCTGTTTCATTCCCACCGTCGTCGGAGCCGTTCGAGAGCGAGACACGACCTCTGGCGCGCGGTAAACTTTCTCTCCGACCAATAGCGGACCGAGCGAGCTAAGTTGGGTGCCAATCTCGAGTGTGGCGAACCTCGTCCCGATTGGACGAGTTTCATCACGCGACTCGGTCAACAAACGCGAGTTCGACCAATCCGGAGGTTCGTCTCTGATCAAACCGATCGGCTGATCACCCGATTGGAATTGATCAATCGCATCAGTCGTTCATCAGTCAACCCGACCAATCGCGATTCACGTCTAATCGGCGATGGTGAAAGGGTCTCGAGACTTCAAGGCGATCACTTGTGACAGTTGGTGGAAACTAGTCTTTCGACGTGACACTAGGAGCGGCGAATTCTCGCGTACCTGTCATTGGGAGAAGTGGTCTCAGTCAAGTATCCGGGGTTTCTGTTTTGAGTATATTTACATTAGATTTATATAAGCGTATGGCTCATATGTAGCGCGCGGGACGATGGGACTTTAGTAAATAGCACAAACAGAGTGTTTGCAAACAGAATGCATTGATGTCGTCAAATCATCAAACACAAGCACTTCCCACTGAAGTATCATTCAGAAACGTCGATGGGGAATGGCTAACGTTGGAGGAGAAAGCAAGCACTGGCAGTGTCATAAGCTTTGTGCTGCGTAGGGAACGGCGATTTAATATAAATCTCTGCCTGATACTGGTCTGCGCGGTTGTCTTCGTATGGGTCGTGTCGAAAACTCTGATTCTGTCTCTACTGTCGGTGTTTGTCCTGATACTCCTGCGAAACGTGTTCATAATTTCCGCATGCCATGGTGAGGAAACAAATTCATTTCAAATTTCTTTAAACTGAAAATGTTGCAACGACTTTTTTTTGACGGAAACAATTTATTATCGCCAGATAATTCAAAACTTTTCACTCGACCAATTTTTCTACACATGCTACTTTTGCAGATACTTTATTAGTTGTGGAATCTGTTGGCGTGCATATCGAATGCAAAAGAGGATTCGGAATTTTCTCGTCTACAGAATTTTTACCATGGGATGTGGTGGAGGATGTGTTCATTAATGAAGTCATAAAAGGAGTAAGTTTTTCTTTGTGTGAACTGTAATAATATTTGTTTGTCAGAGATTTTTTGTGTTACAAGAAGAAAGATGAGATTCAAGCTTGGAAATATATCAATTTCAGCAAAGGGTACTTTATTATCTCACATTTATTGTAAAAGAGTCAGTTGGTAGACAAGATTCAACAAGATTAGTTCCCCTATTTCAAGATCTACTGCCTGAGAGAAAATGCCTGGAATATATGTACGAACATTTAGCAAATTTAATTGGATCGACTCAAAAAAGGAATCCTTCCTAACCATTCCTGGATCTTATTGGCTGTGTTGCAAGAAGAATATATACAAATTTATTTTTAGATATCATCGTACAATGAGGTACAAAGATAATTGTCTTGTTTCTTAATTATTCTTTGAGAAATTTCAATTAATATTTTCGTTTTAATTTTCAGAAATACCGAGCAATTTCCATATGGACGGGAATTGTTAAAAATTATCAGAAGGATCATAAAGTGTCATCCAAGCCAAGGTCAACAGTTTGGCACTCAACATCTTCTTGTTACTTACAGTATCCTTTTTCTCATTATTGTTAGATTTCTCATTATTGTTCTTTTGATGAACAAGTTTCGCAATATATAAATTCCTTCACTTCCGTATCAATAAAAAATCACAGATTGCACATCTTGGACGCGCCAGGACAAAATGTTCGCGATATTGAAATTTCAGCAGAGACAAAATGCCGCGACATTCTCGCACGCGTTTGTGTTAACTATACAAATCTCTTCGTCGGAAGAAAACTCGTCGCGTAATTTAAGATGTCCGATTGTCGGAGACGTTGAATCGAATGTTCCTTTGGCTATTGACGAAGCGGCTAAGTCTGTGATATGTAACAAAACATCTGCAAAAGAGACTGAGACGTGTCAGAGCAAAACAATAGACCAGATCTCGCAACATAATGAAGTTGAAACCACATCAGATGAGGTATTAGAAACATCCAATTCTCGAGATAATGTAAAAGACTCTGTAAACGTTAACAAACATCAAGATGGGAGTACAACTGCGATGTATCTCGTTAACGAGAGTGGCTCAAAATTGCTTAGTAACGTCATCGGAAATAAATCAGTTAATTTTGACGTCAGAAACCAGAAAAAAGCCGTAAAACACTCCATCGAAGATGCACAAGAACGATGTTCCAAACGGAAAAAAACGGACGTGAGTAAGGAACAACGTGCTATAAATCAAAACTCGAAGTCATTACAGAAGGAAAGGTCTTGGTTTACAGAAATAGCAAACGTTACTAGAGATTCGTCGTCACCTGGACCGAAGCTTAATGAGAACGCTCGCGCTGTCGATGCTGAGGATGATAAAGATAATAATAATAAAAATGTACCGTATAGATATTTTTTTGAGAAAGATATCGAAAGTGAGAAACACAACAGGAAATCGAACACACTCTTGGCCACTGATCGGTCAGTACAAGAGGATTTGTCAATCGAAAGAAAGAATAACGAAACGTCCATCGGTAATGACAAAATACTCGACTCGAAGTCCGAAGAAAGCAACGGGAATCACACATTGGCGAACGGTAATAATCAGTCGCAAAGTAATGCACACCACAAGTCGTGCAGATCTCGCAAACAAAAAGCCAGGGAATCCGAGAAGAAGGCCATACCAGACAAGATCTTACGCACCTCTAATATTACCGACCTGGTAATGGAGGGTCTGATGTTTACCATTCGACAAGATCAGGACAGCGTGGCCGTCATCGAGCAGAAGACCAAGTTAGAGGTGGACGAGGTGTTGGAGAATTCGGAAAAGGCTGAGACGAAGGCCGGAGAAAAGTGTTTGTTGAATTCAAGCCTGTTGAGACTGGAAAACATGGTGACGATGTTCGACTCGCCTCACGAGAAACGCGCACGTCGCAAAACTGGCCACGCCGGCATTAGCAATAACGCGTATTCGATACCAACGTTGATCAACTCATCGTCCGTTTATCCTAGCACCACTGTATATAGTTCAGACGCCAATTTTTTAGATAGAAGAATGAACAGATCAAATGTTCCGATTGTTTACAGCAAACACAACACCGCGAATGACTCGTGCCGATGGGAACGTGATTTCGAGAACATGAGCGACATGTATTCAGTGAGCGGAAGTACAACCGGACGAAGTGACTTAATGGAATGGCAGAGTAGCGACAACGAACAAGATGTAACGAATAAGACCAGTAACGAGAAAGAGGAAAAGAGAGGAGACGATGTTACTCCCGAGAGTTTTCAGTCTACAGTGTTTTCGACCGAGGAAACAATTTTAGAGTCGCAAAACAGAAATCCACTGATTGATACGAACACGGAGGTGACGTACAAGTGTGATATATCGGCCGAAGATTGCGGTTCTTTGTCGGATTCAACCATCAAGACATCGGCGGAAGAAACGTCGCCAATTTCGGAGGAGCCTGCCGACAAGTCGCGAGACAGAACAACCAGCGTTCCGAGAATAATTTCGAACAAGATCATTACCATCGATCAGATGCCATTTGTATTGCAGAACGTAGTGCGAAGCGCGCGCAAGACCACGCGTGGATTTTCTTCAGCCGCGAGCAGCGGCGAGACGTCGCAACGACGTGACAGCACAACGTCTTCATCAGAAGACGCGATCTCCAAGGATTCCTCGTTGAAGAACAAACGTGAGGATTTGTGCGCGGCGTCTGCCGAGCTCGACGAAACGGAACTCGACGAGTCGTCCGTAACGATCGACGTTGGCAACGGAAACGCATCACCGAGAAACAGAAAGGAGAGAAACAACGGGACCCACAGGGGTTCACGCCGACCGTCTTCGAGACATCATCACAGCTCGCCGAGAAAGTTGCAGGACATCACGGAAGAGTTTTATTACGACTTGCTCGCGCAAAACAAAGACGATGTCGCTCGTCAGAGACGCCTCAGGCAGAGACGAAAATGCGCGAGCAACGATGTTAAAAACGGCAAGGTGCGCATAGAGATGTTGAAATTTATTCAGGATATCACGGAAGGTGCTAGGGTGGTGGTGCGACGATTGAATATAGAATAAAGCGCGACGACGTTGGTCCAATTTAGGAAAATTAATTTACACCTCGGCAACGCATCGGCAGTACGATATTGATCGAAAGATGCGCGTAAAATTGTTATACATATTTGCATTAGATACGTTATGTGTGTGTGTGTGTGTGTGTGTGTGTGTGTGTGTACGCGCGCGCGCGCGCGCGCGTATACACATTTTATTCATAAAAATAATTCATTGTAAATAAAACAATCGCAACTTTTTCTCCTATCATGATTTTATCCTTATAAATAATTTGTTAATAAAAAAAAAACATTGTTGCTCCGATGCAAATTGTATATTAAAATTGAAATGTAACGGAAATAAATCGTATGATAAAATGTTTTTACACTCGCTGATGTGATTTCTCAAAATGAATTTTTTATAATTTCGATGATTTTTTTTGTGCGCGCTGATCGATTTAATTAAAAATACACGCCAATCCTAGGAGGCGAGAATTTCCGCACGCGCGGCGGGTGCGGAAAGTGCGTGCGAGACGCTCGAGCGCACGCACGACTTATCGGTGCGTAACCAACGCTGCGATACGATAAGTCGATCGCGCGCGCGTGTCTCCTCCTCGTGTGTCAAGTTTGTCGACGGGCGGATATTTAGAAAACAGCTGTTCGGGTGGTGGACATGTTTATCGCCACAGATGCACGGGAGCGCGTATTGAGGCCCGTCGTCGACTTAGTCGACACGCGAGATAACGGGCGGGAATGATATGATCGTGAGTCGCGCGAACAACGAGTCGATGAAGAGGAGCGCGTTTCTCACGGCGCTGAGAACCTCGAGGTTACGTGTGAACGTCGTGATGTTTTGATGATTCGCGCGCGTACGGGATCATGGCTCAGTGCAAGTTAACCCCGCGGGAGTTCATCGGCAACGCTTTCTCGCCCCAGATAGCCGTGGTCTGCTCGATCGCGGCCGACGCCGCGTGCCAAAGGAACAATCTGTCATTCGTCGAGTTGCTTCAGCCCTTTTGCAAATTAAACACCGAAGGTAATTAACACCCACCCACCAGAACCAACCACCTTGCACGTCGTCATAATTGTTCATCGAGAACTCATATATGTCAATCTCATATATGGCAATTTGTTAACGTAATTTGTGCAATGTTTGATGTGATCTTCCAACGCTTGTGCGATCATTTTGTTTAAACTTTTAAACCTGAACGATTCGTTACACAGATATATGGTCTGAAAAGCAACGTGCGCTCTTTCAGGTCACTTCAAGGATCCTCAAGGAAGCACGGTTACAGTTAGAAATCTGCGGCTCGCCATACAGGATATCAATGCGCGACCGCCCGAACCGAGTCACGCCAAAAAGATGTTGAGCGAGGCGGTAAGTTCCGGTTTGTGCGAGCGCACAACCGCGGTTCGCATCGGCACAACCGATCTGGACATACCGATTTCCGTTCCTTGGTTCGAGGCGTGGAGAGAAACATTTCTGAGCGTTCAGTTCCCGTCTGATCACGAATTCACGAAACACTTGCTCGCTTGCATGATAGTCGTCTCCACGTCGGAGGACAATCCGTTGGAGCGAATTCAGACCATGGGGGCGCAATTGCATCAGAGCGTGCCGGGAAAATTGCCCAAGTGGTTCAATAATAATGCTCTTAGGTATTACATTTTAGTTCACGATACCGTTCAGGACGATAGAAATAAGTGAGTATATATTTTTTCTCTCTCAAACAATTTTACAGAAAACTTTGCAGTATCCGGATTTTTGCATCAAATAATTGACAAAACCGAACAATTTTGTATTTTTTTTTCTAGAGCGGAAATGGTTTTTACGGAGATGAAGACTATTTACGGTGCTAACAATTGCTTTCTGTTGCAAATGAATTCGAGACCCCCGGGTCTGTCCGACGACAATACGCATCTGCCCGATCCCTGGAGTCAGTTTCTCACAAAACACTCGGAGGTTTCGGGCAGCAGCGAACAAAACAGTTCTCCGCGCACACCCGCGGACACAGGCGGAGTATCCGCCATGCCGAGCGAGGTCACTACGGAATCCGACAAGTACGTTTTTCTTATTTTTTTTTTTTTTTTGTTATTGCAAGTGACATTGACCAGAACTCGAGGGTTAATGATACGAACAATTTAGAAAGGATTTCAATATCTTGTGAAAAGGCATGTAACACCTGTTACAGAACAAGTCAAGCCGGAACGCCAATAATGCCGCAGAACTGTATTACGTTGCCGTCTCCGGACACGGCGCAATTAGTCTCCGGGATCGACACAATTAGTCTGTCTTCTGAAATATCCGATGTGGCGAGTACGCATCTGGAAGTCGGACAGGAAGCGGTCCCGGTTACGATTCATCCGCTCAGTCCGGACAATGAAAAGAGCTTCATTACCACGAGCAATGTCAAGGGTCAGTCAATTAATTCTCCGATAAACATGAACGTCTGGGCGGATTCTCCGAATTACGTGGTTGCTCAACACGGTGCTCGTCTATCCACGCAAGATCTAGAGAGGCTGCGGACCTTGATCACGGAATTCTGTTTGCGAAGCTTGTTGCCTTACGTGGAGAAGCAGATCGGTCTGTTGAACGACGTGATCTCGAACAAGAAGGGAGTCAGCAGATCGCTGCTCAGCGCCACGAAACGATGGTTCGGTACAAATAAACCTGGTGCGCCGGGTGTGACGCCATCCAACGCTGTGATGTAAGACGTACTTTCGTCTCTTGTTGTTCAAACCGATCTGGAAGTTGAATTTAAACCTCGCGATTACGTCGTCGGTCGTAAAATTTTACACATTTTTATGTTGCAGTTACACCACGGATTCGCCAGAGTTGCAATTACGACGTTTGGGCGATCTGTGCTTCATGTTCGGCCACTACACGCTCGCCTATCAGGCGTATCACAGCGCGAAGCGTGATTTCGCGGGTGATCAGGCGTGGGTGTACTACGCGGGTGCTCTCGAGATGGCCGCCCTGAGCGCCTTCATGCAAGGCGAAACCAATAGGAAAACCATCGAGTACATGGACGACGCGATATTGACTTACGCGAACAGCTGCAAGATGCCGCAGTTCGCGACGAGGGCGACGTTGCTCAGCGCGGAGTGTCTGAAGGGTCGGGGACTGTACGGCGAGGCCGCGAAGCAACTGATACGAATGACCAGCGAGGACTCGGACTTGCGCTCGGGTTTGTTGCTCGAGCAGGCCGCTTATTGCTTCATCGGTCCGAAGATGATGCGCAAATACGCCTTCCACGCGGTTCTGGCCGGGCACAGATTCTCGAAAGCCGGACAAAGAAAACACTCGCTGAGATGTTATCAGCAAGCGTATCAGGTAAGTAAATTGCTTAAACCGCCCTATCATCGTCTCGTGTACTTTTTTAGAGAAATGTCGTTATCTCAAATAACATTTGTGTGTACATTAGGTATATTATAAAAGAGGCTGGTCTCTGGCCGAAGATCACATCCATTTCACAATCGGCAGGCAAGCTGCGTCGTTAAAGCAGGTTTCCGAGGCGGTGAAGGCATTTGAAAAATTACTTAACGCTTCCAGTAAGCAACACGCTCCGCAACAGGCCGCGTTTTTAAGAGAATTTTTACACACTCATAATGTGAGTACTCGCACCTAACCAGAGATAATTTCTCGTCGCGGGAATTGATAACACTTGGGAAATATCAGTGTTAGATAATTCTCGCTTGCATTCTCGCGCAGTTATTGTTTCAGGAAAATGGAATGACGTGCAAGGAACTTCCAGTTTTACCGTTACCGTTAGTAGATAGCAACAATATCAAGGTGCTCTACGGTCCGTTGGGTAAATCGACCGAAAGCAATATCCCAGCGAGCCACGTCACATTCAGCACCGAAGAAACGGACGACGCGAAGTGGTCGAAGATGGAGGAGTTGCTGATAGCCGAGGCGCAGGGATCGCCGCCCATGATATTCAAACCTACGGTCGCGTTGTATTCCGGACAAAGCAACAACACCGCAAAACCGAACGCGGTTCTGGACGAGCCGGCACATTATTCGATCGAGTTGCAAAATCCGTTGCACGTCGCGCTTCCGTTGTCCGACGTGACTCTGCTGTGGTCTTTCGCCTCACGCGACAACGAGACTGTCACAAACGAGTCTGTCACGAACGAGATCGAAGCGAACTCGAGCCCGGTCGAGTCAAGCGTCATAGACGCGATTTTACTGCAACCGATGTGCAAACAGAACATCGTGTTGTCTCTCATACCCAGGCGAGTAGGCGAGGTGAAGGTTCTGGGTATAAGTTACAAACTGACGAATCCGGTACAGGTGTTGAACGACGCGCCGGTTGCGAATTCGAACATCGTCGTCATCGGCAAGAGATTGTTCGAGATCACGCTGCCCAAGTTGAGAAATGTGAAAGAAAAACCCGGCGCGAATACGCAAGGAAAGGATTTTAGATTGGAGATGAACGTGATAGAGAAAGCGCCGTTTATGGAGGTAAAAAAAAAAAAAAAAAATTTATATACCGTCTCTTGCGCCGACAAATTGACATTTCTGTCTTTCGCCGCAGATACTTTTTACCAAACTGTCGCCGGAAATGCTGTGCGGTGAAATACAAAAGGTGGAGGTCACGTTGAGGAACATCGGCAACGCGCCACTGACGAACGTACACATCGCGTCCACCGACGCGAAATTGTTCACGTTGGAAAACTCGAAAGTCGTGAAACCCGAGGGTGAGAGGATCTTTAGAAAACGTGTTTGTGTATGTTTTGTTTTTGTTTTTTTTATGAAAAATAAACGACGTGTTTACAGATTCAACGATGAGAAAGAGCAGTAGATCTGTCACGAAGGTGATGTTGCCGGTCTCCAAGAACGGTGTGTTAAACGTAGGCGAGACTCACAGAATGTCACTTTGGGTGCAAGCGCCCCGCGACAAGGGCACGCATAGATTGGATCTGCTCTTTTATTACGAAAACGTCGAGTCGAAAACGTCCGCGCTGAAGCATCGATTGTGTCGACACACCTGGCAGTTGACGGTGCTGGACTCGATACAGATCACCGCGATCGCCACCAGAAGCGGTTTGTTCAAGAACGACTCGCCTACGTTGAATCTGATCATGTCCGTGAAGAACACCAATCAGGTTCACGATCCATCCATAAACGAGATCATGATATCCAAAGTGTCGCTGCAGAGCGCGCTGTGGCTCGCGTCTCACTCCTCCGTTCTGCCGCTGACTGTCAGAGTGCAGCCGCAGGAGGTGTTTCATCTGATGCTTAAGTTGAAGAAGAAGAAAACAAGCAGCAACGAATCGAGCACCATCTCCGACGTGTCTCTGATCTCCGACGAAGTCGACCCGCCGTCGGTCGACAATTATCCGTTCATTAATTTCGTACAGAGGCGTCACATCCTGCCGTTGGACGTGAACGAGAGCGCGAACGACATGCAGCAATTTCAGCCGCAGCACAACGTCGATCACGCGTCGGACATCATGGCGTTGAATTCGACGCTGATCGTCAGATGGTGCGCCAATATAACGGAGAACGGTGCGATCGCGCGGAAAGCGGTCGGACAGCATCACATCGAACTCAAGCACTTGGACAAGACGTACAAACATCCCGCGGAAGCGCGCACGGAGCGCAACGAGTACGGGACTCGCTTGAGGATCTTCGGTCCGGATCGAAACGTACCGAACGCGGTTACCGCTCCCGTGAAGGATCCCGTGTGGGAGACGGAGTGCTCAAAGAGTCTCGTCTCTTTCTCTCTCAGTCATCAGAGACAGACCACGCACGATTTTCAACAGAGCCGACTGTGCGTCATGCCGGTTACGATGTATCTGCAAAATCACTCGGATATGCGAGTCGACGTCAAAATAAATACAATAGGCACCAGTAGGTAAGGGAACACGTCACAAAGACGAATTTTTTACGCTGTTGTTACGCAAACACACTATGTCACTATGTATTTAGTTTCGTATATTATACTCGCCACTTTCTTTTCCAGTGAAACTCATCTTCCAAGTATTAAGTCCCAGCTGTACTCGCCTCAGGCTTCGACGTACTACAAGTACGCGGGTCACTCGTCAATTCACTCGAACGTCGAAGCGTACGCGAGCAGCACCGTAAAGTTGCACGCCGTGTTACCGAGTCCGGGAACGTACGACTTAGCGGCGCGAATAGAAGTCACTGTCAAAGCTGTAAATAGTAAGGAATACGTCGTTCAGAAAGGCAAGATGGAGAGCATATGTATAATCAACGGCAGCACATAGATTGAACACCTATGTACCGCGATATTTGTTTGTTTGTTTGTTTGTTTTTTTTTTTTTTTTTTTCTCGTTGAGTAGAGAGAGTCGGACATGGTGGAAATGCTATATTTTTTAGTGTAACTCGATCATTCCTCCCTTGTCAATGTACATATACGTCGTATGTTGAAGATTGTTATATTATAGCTAATATTTTAATAACGTCAACATTCATGTTTTTACCCGATTTCCATGATTTCAGCGTTTCAAATTCGCTTTGCACGTGACACAATTCGTTGTCACACTCCGCGCGAATACGCGCAAACCAAATTTTATATCACGCGAGACGCAAGTGTTTTCGGGATCGTTTTTTCTTTTTTTTTTTTTTTTATCCGACTTTGTGCACTAACTCGTCAACCGTGTTTTACCTGGTTTTTCTTCTCGCAACCCCCTCCCCCGTTAGTCTTGAACTACCTCACACAGGTAATTTGTAATAAAGCGGTCGGAGCGGAGCTCGTTTCTGCTGCGTTGCGACGAGAGACGACCCGACGAAAGAGGATCGTCTTCCTTTACCCCTTGCCAAACGTCTCGTACGGTACCTTCTTATCAAGACATATCGTCATCTTTTTTTCTTGCGCGCTCTGCTTTCGAAAGAAGTTTAAGTCGCGTCGTTTTGAGTTTCCCCCGATCTCTTTCGAACGTACTGAAATACGAATGAAATTTTTGTACGTTTTAATTATTACTACACATCTAGCAAAATTGGCGCGAGCATGAGAAATTTGCGAGAATCTAAATTTACGTTTTTTTTTTGTAAATATTGTAAAAGGGATCAGTCTGAAATTATTTTGAAGGAAATTCGAGAGACTTCGTTCTCCCTTTTAAACAGATGGCATGGTTGAAAATTTTTTCGACAAAAAAACTTGTATTTTTTGTACGATGTAATCTCGTGGAAAAAAAAAAAAGAAAAAAAAACAAACATGCGTAAATAACGGATTTGCTCGCGGATTTTCACTGGCGATTGTAATATTGTCTTTCCTACATATAACACACACATACACACACACACATACACACTTTCTCTATTTTAATTAAAAGATTTTAAAAATAGTCTTCTCTTTTGTAACAACACACGTTTATTGGGAAAAAATTAGTCTGTGTAAAATAAAGAGGTTTAGATTTGTAAATATACATACCCCTGATGTGTATATCGTGAAATTTGTTTTCTGTACATATACAAATATACGTTTCAAATGGTTCAGCCGATGTGTTTGCGAGAACGTTTTTATTGATTGCGCTTCGTTGGTAAGTTAGAAGTGCGGACTTTCTAATTTCCGGAGTTGCCAACTCCGTGGAAAACTTGAGTGATTGGAAATTTTTGCGGTTGGCAATCCTACCTTAGGTTCGTGTTTTCACACGAATCCGATCGGCGGATTGTCGAGTAACCGGATTGGCTTCGTGTCAAGTGGACTGCGGCCGAATTGGCGCTTGTTGTCGGCCAATCCGACGCTCGGATTCACGAGATAAAACCTTCTGACTCGATCCAACTTCCCATTGCCAGCTGTGGCCGAATTCTTTCCTCGCGCGTTTGTATTGGGATCGTTAACTTTTGCACGACGTGAGTATCTTTTTATTATCCATTGTTATCCAAAGGCATCGCAACAAGCAACAAATGTTTATTTGCATGTTGCGTTTATTGATTATTTATTTAATACGTGGAGTAATGTAATTTTGATGTTCTGACGTGAATTTTTGTTCTACTTTACAGGTTAAAAAATGGGGCGCCGACCTGCGAGGTGGTACGTAACGAAATCTTCAACACGTTTGTGTGTTGCGCTCTTCAAAAACTTTTAGCGATTTTTTGACAAGTTTCTGAATAAATACAGTTGAAAAAATATTATCTTGTCAATTACCATCGTACAGAGTTCATGAGTAAACTTAGTGTCTTGTGATCATCTTGGTTTTTTGTGTTAAAATTTGCAATCGCAATATTGTGCAACACCAGATTAATAAACATTGTGTGTCACAAATGCTTCTCAATTGCATGGTTTACGCAATACTTTGAGAATGTTTTCTGTTTTCAGCTATCGATATTGTAAAAATAAGCCCTATCCAAAATCCAGATTTTGTCGTGGTGTACCGGATCCAAAGATCCGTATCTTTGATCTTGGCAAGAAGAAAGCATCTGTAGAGGACTTTCCCTTATGTGTGCACTTGGTATCGGATGAATATGAACAGCTTAGTTCCGAGGCTCTGGAAGCCGGACGTATCTGTGCTAACAAGTACATGGTCAAGAACGCTGGCAAAGATCAGTTCCACATTCGTATGAGACTCCATCCTTTCCATGTTATTCGTATCAACAAGATGTTGTCATGCGCCGGAGCTGACAGGTATATAAATTTGATGTTAAATAAGATGTCGAGTACATATATTGTTTTTATAAACTTGAAAAAAAGTTTAAACTAAATTTTGAAAACTGGAAAAGTACGTTATTTTATTATTTTTCAATGGTTTCCAGGCTCCAGACTGGAATGCGAGGTGCGTTCGGGAAACCACAAGGTACTGTGGCCAGAGTACACATTGGTCAGCCTATCATGAGCGTGCGTTCTTCGGACCGTCATAAGGCGGCTGTGATCGAAGCTCTGCGACGTGCCAAGTTCAAGTTTCCCGGCCGTCAGAAGATTTACGTGTCGAAGAAATGGGGTTTCACCAAGTATGATCGTGCGGAGTACGAAGAGCTGAAAGTGGCGGGCCGTCTTGCTCCGGATGGTTGCAATGTCAAGTATTTACCTGAGCACGGACCACTTGATGAGTGGAAGAAATTCAGGAAGGTGCTTGCAGCAGCCTAAAGCAGTTAGACCATAAAACACTTTGGACATGGAATTGAATAAAATGGATGAAAAAAAAAAACAAAACAGTGAATATTTATATGCACACAAATCCTAACAATTATGAGAATACAGTTTATTTGAAGATACTTTTCATTGAGTTTTTTTTTTTTTATATATGCTATTTTAAATTTTTACATAGGATTTTTTTGCACAAAACAAAAAAAGAGTAAACGATTGGATTTCAAATGAAGTGGAAGCACCTTTATTACCTAGTATCAGTTTGCAGCTTGTAAATCAATATAATAATTTATATCTTATTGCAAAATGCAGTAGCGTTCTGTTTTTTTTTTCTTTTTTTTTTTTTTAATGTAATACAGTCTTTACAATTCGAGGAGCTATATATCAGAGTTAATAATATCCGTGGTATCTCTAATGTGTCAGACAATGTCCAAGTAATCCATTTTTGTCCTCGCATTCGAGAGGATGAATATCAGCTGATTTATACAACGAGAACTTCGTTGATACATCATTTTGCGATATGTTTTGCTTCCGCGAAGATTCGTAACGAGAAAGTGTGCTTGTGACACACGTGCGAAAAGTTGAACAAAGCAAGAGTACATCAGCAGCTGAACATCTCATCACAGAATTATTAGCCCTAGTATATACGCGTATATGTACATGTGTATATATTTATATGTTATGTATATGTGTGCTTCACGTTCTATCGACCTAAAGGATTCATAAAAAATACCATTATTTGCATCTTCTTTACATTAGTAAATACACAGAGTGATAGAATGTAATTTTTTTTTTTTTTTATACCTAAGTCCTAAGTTATTCTATTATGCAAAAATGTAGATTTTATATTTATTCACAAAAAACCGCACGTAAGAATTTGTTTCTATACAAGGAAAATAATTTCGCGTAGGGAAAGTACGAGATTTTTTTTGGAATTCTTCAAATAAAATAAAATTTTTACTTGAACTATCCTAGAGAGCGCGCGAATCTACGTGGACGTGTGTATAAAACAAAAAAAAAAAAAAAGATTCATGAGAGAAGGGCGGGACAGTATGTCCTGTCCTGCCGTCAGCGTTAGGCAGACTCGGAAGGAGTCTATTTGGCCTCCCCGAATTGTTAAGCGCGGAAGAGAGCACTGGTGGTGAGTTCGCGACGGGTTCTCCCAAACGCGCGGGATAGGCACACCGTGGGAGTTCTATAGTCGGTACGAGTCCGACACTACTCTCAGCCTTTTCAGAGAACTGAGAGTGTCCATGAGGATTCCCCCGCATTAAAAAAAATTGCTTAAAACTCCTGAATAAATAAATAATTTCGCGAAAAATTTAAAAACTTATTATTCAGTAATGGTAACCAAACTGCTCGAGAATGAAAGCTTCGTGAGGAAAAAAAAACACTTTACGTGTCTAGCGCGAATGACAGTTAAGATCTGTATCCGTCTCGTTTTCCGTGTTCTGAATCTCGTCGTCGACATCAATATCGCATATTCTGTGGGAATGTACGTCCAGAGCTTCGGTGCTTGTAGCCGCATCCAACAACGGTGACAACTTCTCTGCCTCGCTGTCCTCGTCGTGACCTTGGCCCTTTTTTAAGCAAACATAACGAGATCATGATTTTAAATCGTCGTTTATGCTTCAAAACAATTTTTTTTTCATATAAAAAAAAAAAAAAATACTTTACCTCGTACAACGAGGCTGCTGGTTGCTTCTCGTTGACCAGTCTGAGGGTGTCGCGCGTTCTCAAACTGGATTTGTCGCGTGTGTGCACCGATTTGGTACGCATAGCCGGGGATCTGTTGTGGAGATCTTTTTGAGAACCCGAGTGTTCGTCCCTGGCCAGCAACACGGACATACGGAACTCGGGAGTCGGGCAAGCGGTGCCGCTCGATCTGGCTGATATGTCGGCTTCTTTGGCGGATGCGTGTTTAGAAATCGGTGTGCGCTCGGCCGAGCTGAAAACGCGCGTAACATTTCTCTCATATCGGACCTGTGTACAGACCGTAAAAGATGCGTGCGTTATCGACGCGTTACCGATTCAAAGTTTCCGCGGCTTGAATAGCGCTCGCCGTATCCGTGTCGGGTGTATCGGGAGATTCCGGCGCGATGATAGCGGTTCGCGGAGTGTAAGGTCCGTTCAGAGCTTCTATCAGAGACACCGCCTCGTAACCTGGTGGAATATTCTCGCAGCTTCCCTGCGAGATCAATCCTTTCGAATTACGTTGACAACAAGAAGACAAGCGCGAAACGTGAATGAAATGAATTCTCACACCTCTGGCAACGCCGGATTGGCGATGATCGTGCCGGTCGCTTTCTGAAGAGCTTTGATTTGCAAAAGCGCTCTGAAAGGCGCGCGACATATCGGACAGTTGTTCGCCTGATATCTGAGCGAGTCGGCGCACGAGTTGCACAAACACAAATGCCTGCACGGCAAAATCAACGTGTCGCGCACCTCGCTTATGCAGATAACGCATTCGGAACCGTTGTCCTCGGTGTCCTCGTCGCTGCCTTGTTGCTGAGAGAAAAGAAAGAAATAAAAAAAGAAAAACAGAAAAAAATCAATAAAAACTCGAAAAATTATCGCACACTCACAAAGCGTACACGCTTTCTCGTTACCTTGGCGTTTTCGGTGTTTTTGTTCTCGATTCCGTAAATCTCTTGCAACAAATAACACAAACCGTCCACGTACAGCTTCTGCTTGAGCGCTTTCAAAACGTACGTGCCGTCGGGATGTTTCTCGACCACGGCTATCGTCGTGTGAGACTGTTTCGGATCGTCCGATCCCTCCTCCGCTACGCAATGTATAGCTATCGGAATAATCTACAAGTTACGGAAGCAATCGATCTTATTTAAGTTACACATGATGCGCACACGGTGTGTGTGTGTGTGTGTGTGTATCTTCTCTATCTTAGAAATGCGTACTTCTTTGTTCACGTTGTACACCATATCCGCCGCATCCTCCAACGACGGATCGAATATGTGCGACGGTTGCGAGAACAATTGGTTCGCTCCTTTGTTGTAGTGATACGTTTCCGAAGTCATGTCTATATCTCTGGGTATGTATCTGCGAACATATATTTGAACAGAGGTTTGGTTTTTTTTTTACGTCGCACACGGTTAAGTGGTTCTCTCGCGAAGATGTTTGTCGCGTGCTTGCACACTTAGAGATACGCACTTGACGCCTTTCGTGGTTACGTCCTCTTGACAGAAGTAATATATCGTTATTGCGCACTTCACATCACAGTCGAACACAAACTCGATGTTGAAGGGATTCAGTTTAATGTCTTTGTTGTAACGTTTGACGTTGTTGTACTGAACGGTCGCCGACGTGTGATCCATGTTGCGCACCAGTCTCAGAGATTCCTTTCGAATGTTCACTAAACTCTTCAAGGTCTTGGTAGGATCGTTCGCTTGAGGCGGAGGATACGGAAACTGCAAGATGAGAAATATGTAAAAACTCGTCCTTCTTTTTTACCGGACTTAGAAGAAAGTTAAAAGCCTTCGTTAACATATAAAAAAAAATCTGATGTCAGATATCGCAAAATGTCGTACGGGGGTTGGACGACTTCCTAAGAAGTTTAAATCCGTGTTCTCCCCGAAAAGATACGCCTCGGGTTGAGGTGTGTCGAATCGTTCGCCGCCCATTATAAAGTGACTACCAAAATAGGAACCTGTCCGAGAAAAACAATTGAACGATAATTGACAATAAACAAAACGCATGTTTGTGTGTATATTTTTTTTGTTTTTGTGTACATCTTCGTACAAATTGAAATATATATAAATACCAGATCGCGGGGGATATTTGTACGCGTTGTTCGACGTGATGTCAACCTCCTCGACGCCAGCGTTCTGTCTGCTGGTCAACGATCCCATTTCCGTGCAATTGCGCGATTTGGGACAGTCACGGAGAAACTCGCGCGATTAAATCGGCAAAACCTAATTTGGACACCTCTATTTGGAACTCTTCAATCGGTTGCGTGTGTGTCACATTCGTGCGAGCGGATGTAACGCGCGCGCAATTGACGTTTCTGTCGTTATGAAAAAATTAAAGATTGAAAGAAAACGTTCTAAGGGTTGAAAGGTGACGAGGTTTTGCTACTGACAGTTCTGTGACATGTGTGGTGTCAATTACAGATGTTTCCGCAGTTGCTTGTCAATGCCATTGGGAGAGAGAGAGAGAGAGAGAGAGAGAGATAAGTGTGGATACCCCAGAGAGAGAGACCGAATGAATCCGCCTTTAAATGCGACGCGACTGCCAATCAAATCGTCTCAGCTACCGCACGCAAATCCGCCGTAGACGATTATGATTGGCTGACGAAAAGTTGCGCGTAAAGATCCGTCGCTTTCAGCGCCGCTGAAATTCCCATCCCAAAGTAGATTGAGAACTACGCTTCGCTCTCACGCGGAGAAAGCCGCTGGAATCGAGCAATTGGTCGTCCGGTCGAATCGACAAGAACCGACCAATCACGGTCCAAATTTGGAATTTCGATCGGAAACGGTGAAATTCAATTTGATTGAGATTAATTCTGCATCGAAGAGCGACCGGATCCGCCGAAAATCGAACCGAATTCGCTTTACCCCGGAGCTTCCGGATCAATTCTCTCTCTCAAGGTATATTTTCTCATTCAACTTCTCTTTTCTTTTCCGCGCGGAAAAAAAACTTCTTCGTTCGCTTATCCGCGTTTCCAATTTTTCCCCGTCATGAAAACCTGCCGAGATATACAGGGTGGTCGGTTCGAAGCGAAACGTTACGTTTTTGCGATTGTGTGTGCGTGCTTGCGTGCGTGTGTGTGTGTGTACGTGTATACGTGCGTACCGCTGCGAGCGAGCGAACACAAGTATGTATGCCGATACGTATCGCGCTATCTCGCCTCTCGCGCCTCAAATATATATCGTTTGTTGATGCTGGGTCGCTTCTCGTGAAATCCTTTTACAGACTTGTAAAAGAAACGGAAAACGTGCGCGTCGCGTTTTGGTGGATAAAACGAGAGCCAAAAGGCGCACGATTCACTCAAAGGAGGTCTGTCTGATCATCTGGGGGAGACGTGTGGTGTGCGGGACTCGCGGTGGATCTTTTGTGCGCGACACACTCACGGACGGGACACACGTTCGGACGTTGTCATTTGAAAAACGGAAGCCATCTTGTGGCCGAGCCTCCCATATTATACGAGGAATAATAGTTGCAACGACTATTTGTTCCGATAAATTGCTCCGTGTTATTTCCAATACGTCTAGACTATGCATGAACCATTTTATCACATGTTCACATAGCCATGGCTGCGACAAGAAAGTTGCAAGGTGAGGAAGAAGCGTTTCCAGCGTGTTTACATTCAGAAATTCGCAACTCTTTCTCCTCCTCTCTTTCTCTCTTTCTCGTCGTCCTGGTCGTTTCCGAGTCGCCGCGTTCCTCGTGCTTTTTTGTTCGCCGAATTCTCGGTCGGCGATTTTTCGCGCGCGCGAAATCCGCGTGTGTGTGTGTTTGCCGCGAAATGCGTTGCATGTGCGGTTCGCGTGCGGTTTACGCGTTTGTGTGTGCACAACCGCGCGGGACACACGCAATATTGAAGAGCGTTCCAGCGTCCGTTTTTTCCTCGACGCGATGGCCGGAATCGCCGCGACTCGGACTCTCCGCACGCGTGCGATTTTGTATTGTTTTTTTTTTTTTTTTGTTTTTTTTTTTTACTTTATCTCTGATATCGCGTAACCGCGCGAAGTTTGTTATCTGCAAGTCAATCAGCTGTTCTTTTATATTGGCATAACCTGTAAAAATGTTAAATGTTGCAACCTGATTGTTAAATCCGTTGCAACACCATGGTCTTTAAAAGATGCTTGTGTGTGTGTGTGATACTTTGTATTTGCACAGATTGTTGATATAAGGTATCTGTGATCCAGATAGAAGCATCTCTTTGCTCCTTAATCTAATCAACGGGATGGAATAGAATATCATGTGTTTAGGTTTTACATAGAGATAATTTGCGCAACAGGTTCTGTTCGCTTTGTTTCTTTTGAAATCCGGCTTGCAAAGAATGTATTTTATTCGTTTTTATTCTTCTCCCTTTTAACTTCTCGCTCGTCTTCCCTGATATTTCTTGCAATATATCTGGTATAACTTGATCATTCCTTAAATAAAATGTATATTTGAATTTTTTGCACACAGGAAATAAACAAATTAAAGAAATTTCTATTGTTAATTTTACAGGTGAAATAGATAGGTGCCTTAAAAAAGTAACGGAAGGTGTGGAAACTTTTGAAGATATCTGGCAAAAAGTTCACAATGCCACAAACAGCAATCAAAAAGAGAAGTATGAGGCTGATCTCAAAAAGGAAATCAAGAAACTTCAAAGGTTACGCGATCAAATTAAGAGTTGGATCGCATCGGGTGAAATAAAAGACAAGAGTACACTGCTCGATTATCGAAAGTTAATCGAAACTGTGAGTGTAATATATATATATATATACGCGCGTGTTATATCGTAGCTGTGTGTGTTTGTATTGCCACACACATTTCTCCGCATAAATTTATACAATTTTCAATTTGTTTGTAGCAAATGGAAAGATTTAAAGTAGTGGAAAGAGAGACAAAAACAAAGGCTTATTCTAAAGAAGGTTTAGGAGCAGCTCAGAAATTAGATCCAGCTCAGAAGGAGAAAGATGAGGTGACCAATTGGCTGGCCAATTCTATAGACGCTCTTAATCTGCAGGTACCAGTCGTAGTCGCAACGTATCTTGGATTTTTCTCGATAAAAAAAAAAAAAAACAAACAAATCAACAATTTATTAGCTGTAACCGCTATTACTTTTGACGTAGATGGATACATTTGAATCGGAAATAGAATCGTTACAGGCAGGAAAGAAGAAAAGAATAGACAAAGATAAGCAAGATAGGGTGGATGAACTGAAGACGAAACTCGACAAACACCGTTATCACATCCGTAAATTGGAGACATTATTACGTATGCTTGACAATATGTCTGTCGAAGTTAACACAGTTAGTGTTTTCCTCAAATCAATCACAGTAATAATCAAAATGCGATCGCGCAGCAAATTGCCGGATACGCTTTTTTTCACACGTTTTTTTTTTTTCTCGCTAACATTGCCAACAGATTAAAAGGATAAAAGACGATGTCGAGTATTACATTGAATCTTCGCAAGATCCCGATTTCGAAGAGAACGAGTACATCTACGACGATATTATCGGCCTCGATGAAGTCGAGTTGTCCGGTGTTGGTATCCCATCGTCAGCAACGACGGACAGCAACAACAGCAACGAAACCGGTGGTACACCGACGTCAACTAACTCTTGTACCTCGCCTATACCATCGCCATCGTTGAGCTCTACTATGCATAATCATTCGAGTGATAGTTCTACGGATAACGACAAGAAAACGAAGGTGCGCGTACTCTTATCTCGTTTAAACTCTGGACGAAATTTATTTAATATTTTCGTTTATTTTGGTTTCTCGAGAAAGACTTTTTATGCATGCACGGAGATCGAAATTTAATACACGGCGTTTCGTTTTAATTTTAGCCGGTGAAACCAACAGCAGTCAGGCCGCTATTGAATACGCAAGCGAGCATTCCAACCACGGGAAGCACTGCCACCATAAAGTCGAACATGTTGTCGAGCAGCACTCCAAGCAAAACCATTCCCATGACGCCTAGCCACAGCTCGCCTAGTTCCACAAGCAATCACATTGCCACGACTAACGCAGGCAATTTTGCCACCGTAGCTGCCTCGCATAGCAATTCGCAAGCCATCCATTCTACCTCTAATAAAACATCCAGTAAGAACAAATTTCTTTTTGTTCGAATAATCAATACGTAACGTGTACTTATTTGCGTGGCCGATGACAATTCTCGCAAATACGGTTTGTTTTGATCGCGCGATTAAGTCTCGTCTTTGATGTATGTTTTTTTTTAGCCCATAACAGCGAAAATAACATTTTATCGTCATCATCCACGTCCATCGTTACGTCGAACATGCCGCAAACGGTCACGCAGCAGCACAACAGCAATCCGGTCTCGACGCAGACAACGCACGTGCTACACAGTCAACAAAGCCAGAATCACAATAGCGAAACGGAAATGACCACACCGATACCGCCGTCGTCGTCCCCGCAGTCGTCGGTCAGCAGTAGATCCTCGCCGATGCCCGCAAACTCCTGCTCGCCAGCACCGTCCACTGCCAATGGTCTCATCTCTAAGCTTCCCGATGGAAACATGTCCTCTCTAAAATCCATTGCCCAACAAGTAATTGTCCGAGCAGGTCTGGAGATACCACCCTCCGAGCCGAACAGAACCATCTTTGACAGTGCCAAGACTAGTAACAACAACAACACCAACGCTACGTCGGAAGCACACATTCCTCCGTTACTTGGAGTCGCGCCTCTCGGACCTGTGCCGCTGCAGAAGGAGCATCAGATGCAGTTCCAAATGATGGAAGCCGCCTACTATCATATGCCACATCCGTCTGACTCGGAAAGACTACGTTCGTATTTGCCGAGGAACACGTGCACGACGCCACCTTATTATCAGCAAGTAAATACACTCTCTGAATTGATCTTCTCATTAGCTTCGGTGAATATTTTTTTTACGAAGAAATTGCTCCACTGACGGAAACACACAAATTTTCATTTAGGTTCAGCTTCCTCACTCAGATACTGTGGAGTTCTTCCAACGTCTTTCTACGGAAACTTTATTCTTCATATTTTATTATATGGAAGGATCTAAGGGACAGTATTTGGCAGCGAAAGCTCTGAAAAAACAGAGCTGGAGGTTTCATACCAAGTACATGATGTGGTTCCAGAGACACGAGGAACCAAAAGTTATTAACGAGGAATACGAACAGGTTAGTTCCGTCTTCATTCCGCTTACCTTCCTGCTACGATCGGGAGAAAGTTCGCGCATCTTGAAAATAAATAAACAACGATAAGAGTCTTATTTGGTCTTTATTCTTGCGTTTCAGGGAACGTACATCTATTTTGACTACGAAAAGTGGGGTCAGAGGAAAAAGGAAGGATTTACTTTCGAGTATAAGTACTTAGAGGACAGAGACCTGAACTAAGACAGTTCTGTCGCGCTTGTTAAGTCTTCGAAATGCGCCGTTTCTGTACCGGTATTGTGTTTATCTGACATCTCACAGATGATCTTTTTCGGTCAAGTCGGTAAACAATTATAAAAAAATAAAAACAAAAAGCTCTAGTTTAAAAAAAAAAAAACCAAAAAAACAAAAAAAGAACAAATTTGTGAATAGAAGATAAAAATGAAGGCATTTCATTACATTTTCGATGTTGCGACATTTAAAAATTCTTTTTAAGGCTCCTTGTCTTCCGCTGCGGTCATATTGAATTGTAATATCAGAAACGAGAAATCGTGTGAATATTATATAACTTTTTGCGTTACAAATCAATTCGAAATTTTTTATTTTCTCACATCCCATCGATAATATATCAAAATGTGAACAGCACTAGCCACTGCACAAGAACGTGAGTCTTGTGCGATGGTTCCTGAACTAAAACTATGAAGTTTTACGTTCGCTTGTATTACCGAACGCGTAGGACGGTATGAGAGAGAAAAAGAGAGCGAGAAAGAGAGAGAGAGAGAGAGAGAGAAAAAGAAAAAGAGAGAAAAAGGACGTGTAAGTTCTGTATGTGCAATGTAAGAAAATTACATTCGTGCAATTTCTTGTTTCTGACATTGTAATGCAATAGCGTAGGACCAAGAGTCTTAATGCTTTTTTTTTTCGTAGAAAAACAAAAAACCCACGAGGTAGATTTTACGAAAAAAAGAAAAAAAACAAACAGCAAGACAAACGAGAGGAAACTTTTTTGAGAAAAATAAAATCATAAAAATATTGTAAATGGGGATACAACAACAAAAACAACAACAACAACAACACAACAAAAGGAAAAAGCAGAGATCGGAATGAAACTTAGAGAGAAAAAGCATCATAGTAATACAGAACGATACAGTGTGATAATAGGTGAGAAAGAGAGGGAGAGGGTGATGTACTTGCTGGCGACTGAATTTGTAATACCAGTACAAACAAGCGTGCGGCCCGTCTGCCGTTTGGCGGTAAGGTGGAGGGCCCTCATGCTATGGTATGACTTAATGTTAGATTATAAGTAGCCTTTTTGTATAAAGTGTATTGAGGTATAAAACCCTTAAATTGAATTAATGTGTACAGAATGTGTAGAAATAGTGAATAATAATATTATGGAATATATTTTATTTCTCATTTGAATGAAACCTAAGTTGTTTCGATTCTTGTCACATATTACTAGCACATCATCTCAACCTACGTTTTGGGAAAAAANANTTNANAAAAAAAAAAAAAAAAAAAAAAAAAAAGACATTCCATCCATCGTGATTAGAATCCGCTCTCGAACAAAAGGCAAAGAAAAAAAAAAGAAAAGAAATAGGTTACTTATATGCGTTCTAACGATTAATTAAGAGGCCGGGGCTCGTCGTCGAGAGGTCTAAAACAATGTACCGCGTATCGTTAAACAATAGCATACACCACATAGGACTATACTACTTTTCATGCTGCAATTGCTCCGCTGCAATTTTTTTTAGAGATTCGATAATTAATTTTACGATTTCAAGTTTACGCCCGTCGATAATCGACGTTCATCATTGTTGATCGCGCATACACGTATGCATTATTGTTTTATCGAGAATTATGAGATACAACAGAAGGCAGTTTACACACACAAAAAAAACCAAATCAGCGCGTGCGAATTTATTTATTACCGTTGATCACCGATCATGTCGGATCATTTTTCTGAGTGATGTTGTAGCATGGCATTTACACAATACTCCGAAGAAAAAATCTCAATTACCGCTGATGTAAGAAAAAAAAAAAATAACTTTAGTGAGATATATGAACGTCATTTGTTTGTAGTAATATGTTGAGAGAAAATGGAGAGAAGAGATATTATATATTTATTAATATATTACAGCCACAATAAAAACTGTATATCTTATTGTCTATTTTTTTTATCAGTTGTTTTGTTTTTGTTTTGTTTTTGAAGCAAAATTTTACAACACTTTCAATCGAATTTTACAATCGACACTCGTTCTTTTATTTTGAGATCAATAATCGTTTGTGCCGCGAGAGTAATATCTTTCTCCCGATATGAGAATAAATAATTTCGCACACACGCGCGCACACACACACACACACACACACACATCGAAAATCGAAGAGACTCTCTAAACTGGACGCGCTATCGCAAAAAGAACCTTCGACAACGAGATTAGATATGTATGACATCCCTCCCTAGTAATACTAATTAAGTTTGAGATTCTCATACAAAAAATTTGTTTAGCGCGGGATTTAGAGAAGAAAAAGATTTAATTGTCGATAAAAAAAGCGTAGCGTATACACCATGTATATTTCTAAGCAGATCACATCTCTTGTTGCAGAGAGATGTTGCGGAGATCGATATTATTTGCATGAGACACACACGCATTTCTCGCGTTTTACTTTAGGTTGTTTTTTATGGGGGATTTTTTTTTTTTTTTTAGAAGAGTCACACGTATGTGTAAAGACAGAACAGAATGCGATATATATGTAAGATATATCGTGACGAACTATTTACGAGGTGTGTACAGCGTTATGATAATGAGAACTTCTCAGTGTCTCGGCATGTTCGGGATGAGAAAAAATTTTTTATTCCGACCGCATAAATCTCACCGATTAATGCTTTTCTCACCTTGTGTTCCTTAACAGCTTGCATTTTGAATAATCGAGTTAGATGCGTGATTGATGATCACTCAATAACTAAAAAAAAATCAGTTTTGCAAGCATTTTTAATTAGCGTTTCTCGCAACGACAATAGCGACAGGGCACCGAAAAAAAAGCAAAAAAAAAAAAAAAAAAAAAAAAATAATGAACACAAATAAATAATACAAAATCGTTAATGCAAGATTTATATCTAATTAAGTTTTGTGATACGCGACTNTCGCAACGACAATAGCGACAGGGCACCGAAAAAAAAAAAAAAAAAAAAAAAAAAAAAAAAAAAATATATACACATATACATAATACGAATTCTCCAATGCACGATTTATATCTAATTAAGTTTTGTGATACGCGACTCTATTATACGCCGCTAAGCATTAACCACAAAATAAGGATCTGTTGCCACTTTATACGATTAAATAATCTCTTTAGCGATTAGACGATGCATCGTAGTTGTAAATTTGAGAGAAGCTCACGTTTCCGCGTGCGTTTCCTTGTATCGTATTTTGTACTACAAAGACTTGTACAACGCCGGTTGCTGATTTTCTATAGAGAGAAAGAGAGAGAGAGAAAGAGAGAGAAAGAGAGAGAGAGAGAGAACGAGAGAAAGAGAGTTTTGTGATGAAGACAAATGAATCAATTATCGATTTTACAGTAGCGTATAAAAGCTGTACATACATAACGATCCTTATAACTCATGTTACATAACATTCTTCTGTAGCAGCAAAACGTGCTTTCCTTTGTTGCATTTCTCTCAATAAGCAAGAACAATTCTGCTTTTTTGTGATAACACTCGAGGTAGTAGAAAGCGTGGAAAAACAAAAAAAAACAAAAAAAAAAAAAAAGAAGAAAGAATGGAAAAAGGGGAAAGACCTCCGTTTGATATAATAACAAGTTTTTGTCTTCGATGCTTCGTTAATTTTTCCTCCCCCCAAAGGCGTCCATCACACACTGATAAAGAAAAATTGTGATTTTACTCTTAATAATATATTTTATTGTGATTATTTGAGTGATATTTAAATACCAATACTGCTCTGTGCAAAAGACTATGAGTCTGTTAAAAATACAGTACTAATTTCTTCAGTACAACGTTTGCCTTATTGCTGAGCCTTAATTATTTCAATATCTTTACAGGAAGAACCTTACCACCTTTGTATAAACAAATTTCCGAATTACGTCCAAGGTTTTACGACGGCAAAAGATGACTTTATTACAATATAAATTATTAAAGTTACAATCAATATATCGGCGACGTACCTCATTGACTAACGTCACTTTCTCTTGGTTTTGCCTTTTATTCGTTTTCTTACACCAAGAGACTGTTCTGTGTCGTCGTCGTCGATGTCGCCGCCACCGCCGCCGCGTTTTCGCTTACCCGACTTTTTGTTCTCCTCGATGGTTTTCATCTCCTAAAAACAGATAAAAATGTTTCACGTCGTCGCATACGTGTCAATCGTCAAATGTTTCAAACACTCGTTTCTTACCATTTTGACTATTCGATGTGCCTCACTCACTCTCTCCTGCAGCAACATCACCTCCTCCTCTTCCGTGGGATATAACGGCAGTTGTTTGGATATCAACTGTTCTATGCGTTGATATAGTTCCACGTCGTATTGCGTGACGAAGGTGATGGAACGACCCGATCGACCTGCACGCGCAGTTCGACCTACTCTGTGTATATAATCCTTGCTGTGTGTAGGAATGTCGAAATTGATGACAATGTCCACGTGTGGAATATCGAGACCTCTGCAAAATAAAATACACAAAAATACACAATTAAACATTTTGCACACATTTGCGCGCGCGCGCAACTCTTTGCATATCTGCGATGTTTCGCAGACGGACCTGCTAGCGACGTCCGTCGAGATCAAAATGGATCTGTTCTTGGCTTTGAATTTCGTGAGCGCGGCTATTCTCTTGTTCTGCGACATCTGTCCGTGCAACGGGACCGCCGTGAATCCCAGATTTCGCAATAAGAGAGCGGTTCTCAATGTGTTGTTGCAGGTTCCGCAGAATATCATGAAGCTGTTGCCGGCCAGTTCATTCAAGATGTGCACCAGGTACACGTCCTGCCAGAGTTATTACACAAATTTATTTTCTGGTGACATGTACCGCGACAAACGCGACAGTGTAAAATTGTACCTTGAATTTAACTGGGACAAATATGTAATATTGCTGCAGTTTTTCCACAGTTTGATACTTGGTGGAAACTTCAACGCGCACAGGATTTTTCAAGCACGCGCGTTGCAACTTTTGCACCTTCTTGGTCATGGTAGCGGAAAACAGCAACGTTCTTCTCTCGCGCGGTATCACTCTGAGAACTTTATCAACCTCAACCTCGAAATCCATGTTCAAAATGCGATCCGCCTCGTCCATGACCTGGTTAAAGAAAATCAAACACGTTAGAATCGAGAGAATTACAAACAAAATTGTCAAACTTGCACGTCATATATCGTCACCAGAAATTTTAACTGTCGCAAATTGAAGCCTTTGGTGTTCTCCAAATGATCAACTAATCTGCCGGGTGTAGCAATGATGATATGAGGCTTCTTTTCTAGCATCAGTGCCTGTGAGTGCATGTCCATCCCACCAACCAAGACCACGCATTTCACTCCCATATCGGAACCTGAAATAAAACCTTGTGATATGCAAGCACTTTTAGCAGACTACAAGATGATTCTTACCTAGAGCTTCAAATTGCTCTGAAATTTGAAACGCCAATTCTCTTGTAGGGGTCAATACAAGCGCAAAGTATCTCTGTGGATTCTCCAATAATGCTTGCAGTATAGGCAACGCAAAAGCTGCAGTTTTTCCCGATCCAGTTTCTGCCAATCCTATCACATCTTTGCCTGTTGATTATAAAAGTAGATATTAATATTCTTTTCTCTAAAAATTTTAATCACAAAAACAACAAAAACTCACCTTGAAGTGTCAAGGGAATAGCTTCTTGTTGAATTTTGGTAGGTGTGATCCATTTTAAATCAACACACACTTTGCAAAGTATGTCAACAAGTCCCTGAATAATATCATTTATTACATATAAATTATTTATTATTAAACAACCTCAAAATTTCACGTCCAAGAAAAACAATTTATCACATCATTTACTTGAGAAATCATTTACGAAATCACACAGATTTTGCTCAATTATAAATTTGCGTGGTTTAATTTTTACGAGCACGTGCAGGTTCGTATTCGCGATGTGTGAGCGCTTATAGGTGAGGAGGTTATAAGATTGAAAAATGTTAACAAAATTTTATACACCGTTCGTTACATATACCGCGTGGATACTTACCAAGTCTTGCCAAGTGATTTTCTTGTCCTCCATAATTCTCAGTTGCTTGCTTTTGCAAATATAAAAATAAATTGCGTAAATCAACTACTCAAGAACACTCTCCGCATATTCACGAGTAGATTCACATCGCGGTGTTTCGCTTACCCCTTACAGGGGTACGTTCCAAAATCCTACTTTGGTTACTTAAAATGCTATATTTTGCGTCACGTGTACTATAGTTTTCGGTTACCGAGGTAAGATTTTGGAACGTACTCCAGAAACGTGAACACACACGCTGTATTCGATCAACCAATCACAAACTGCGTTATCGGAGCCAATCCCGGAAAACGTTATCGTGCGATCGAAGCGGCCGCAATGAAAACCGAACTTAAAAATCGTCGCGAGAGATTCGCCCGCCACCAGTCGGTCTCTCGGTGCGACAATAAAAAAAAATCCTCCAATAGGTGGGGATGGAGCACGCGGGCGATATGCTGAGTGTGTGTATATTTACGCGAGAGATGCGATCGCGTCGTCAGTTGGTTGAGTTTTCGCGGTCCTGAACGTTGAGCGGCGAACTCGACGTTCGCGGGATCACATCATTCGCGGGTTCGTCATTTCGCGGAGTGTCTTTCTTTCGCGACTGGCTCGTCCCGGGTTGAATTCGCAACCGCGGGGCCGACGTTCTCGCAAATTGGCGTATCGTCGGCTGCGCGATCTCGCCGTCTCTCGTGTGTGTATCACAACAACAAAACTCGCGCGAGCTAACCTCCTTCTCTGTATCTCGCGGTCTGTCACGGACGGAGACACGACGGTGCTCGCGACGAAAGGTGGCATCACTGAGGAAACGTGTTGGAGGTGCTCGGATGGTGCTCAATTGATATGACGCCATTTTACTAACCTTTCCGTCGCGCATCGCAGCCAGTTAGTCGGAGGCGCCGAAACGCCAAGCGCTACGTGTCGCAGACCAAGCAGCCGATCGCATTGTCGCTCAGGCGACGCCCGACGTCGCTCCGCAACTCAACGAAGATAAGTAAGTTCCCGCGGCGAAAAGACCCCGGCGCGCGAGATCGACGTTCTCGTTCCGTAAGCGCGAAACGCGTTTTCGTCCCTTGACGATCGCACAGACGAAACGAGACTTCGATAAACTACGCCTTTGTCGACCGCGCGTCGTTTCCCCGTCTCTCCGGGAGACGGTCGAGGAAGCTTCGTTTCGCGAATAAAGATCGAGACCGTCGCGATTTTCGTGCCACAGGATTCGGTCCGTGTGTTGCGCGTTACACCGGCGATTATATATAGACGCAACGCGGGTCGGGACTTGTCTCCTCTCTAATCTCGGGGGGGCTCTCTTCGCTTTTTAAGCTTTTTGCTCAATTGTGGCGATCGTCGTGACGCGTCGCGAGGTCGTCGAGTTTTTTCGCGCGAGTAACAGGTGACTACTGCCGAGTCTCTTGAGTCACAATTTTTGTAACCTGCGAAGTTTCGCGAACGGCGAAGCAATCGAAACAAAAGGAATACGGCAAAGACCAACCGAACTTTTGGTGGCATCACGTGCGCGCGCTCTACGACGTAATCAAATCATTGCATTGGCGACGATCTCTCGACGTTCGCGAGATTGGGATTCTATTAATACAGTTTACACCGGTGTATATTCGCAAAAACGCCATTGCTCATATCTGCGTTCAAGAGAGAGTGCTTTCATTCATGGACAACTTCACTCGACAAGGTTTGTTCCGAAGTCCCGTCGGAATTGTCTCAACGAATAAAATCGACGACACGTTTCTTCGCTCTTGCTAATCGGAGTTCAAAAAAATGTGCGTAATTCACACAATTGGTTTGTGCGCGCGCGTCACGTAAATTAAACATTTCTCTCGCGTTGAGCTAGAGTAAAATTTTTAATTTCCCCCCTCACGCATGTGACGTAAGTGTACCAATGTGCAATTTGCGTGTTTTCCAGGTGAATCTCTATATAAGTGCGCACTATTATGGAAGATGAGGATGGTGAGAGCAAAGATTTAGATATGTGGAACATCTTAGACGAGCAACAGCTCAAAGATCCCACATTGAGCAGTCCATTGACGAAACATTCCATTGACGACATATACACGGATGTGATTGAGGATAATCAATTGCTGCACTACAATTCGGTCAGAGGAAGGGATTCACCGGCCAAGAACACGGTCACGAGCAGTCCCAAGTTCCCGTTCAAGGGTTTCAAGAAGCGCATATTGGCCCAGACCCGCGAGATTCATCCCGCTCGGTTGAAAACCAGCGCGCAACAACAGGAGCAACAACAGACGCATCCCAATGCAAAGGGCAAGGACAAGAAGACGGAGGGGAAGCGAGAGCGTAAGATAGCGGAGTACGCTCAGTATCTTGGTTTGCAACCATCAACGAAATACAAATGCTCCAAGTGCGGTACGGTTTGCGGCTCAAATTCGAGACCGAACTCGTGCTCTTGCAATTTCAGCATGGCCCCCATGCCCAGCACGTCCGAGTCGGGTGGCACCTCCGTGCCACCGCACGTGGCCAGCAACTTCAAGATCACGCGAAAGGTATATCTGTGCTCGGCGTGCGGCACGTACTTCGAGAATTGGAATCTCTTTCTCCACATGAGGGACATACACAAGCGCCACATATGTCTATTCTGTCTGGGTATGTTCGGCCAGGCGGAGAGACTGTCCTATCATTTGCTGAAGAAACACAGCGTACCGGAGATGACGTTCGACTCGGTCGAGGATTTTTACAAAACTTTCAAAGGCTCGTGCTATCTGGTCTGTTGCACCTGCGAGAAGGACTTTTCGGAAACTGATGATTTTTACAATCATTATTGTCCGCCGATCAAGCAGGACGTGGCCGATACCGGCTCGTCGGTGTGCACCATATGCCGACAGACCGGCACTCATGCGGCCACTTGCAATCTCGCGGCAGCGGCAGCGGCAGCGGCGGCGGCGGCAGCGACGGCGGCGGCGTCGGCGTCGTCGGACACGGACAAGGAATTGAGCGGCACCGCGACGCCGCTGTCAATCGCGGACACGACGCGCGCGGACAGCGAATCGCCGGCGACCGTACCTTTACCGGAGAAAACCGCGCGTCTCGGTGGCAAAGGTTTGCCGAGAAAAGAAATGAAATACAGAGACAAGCACAGAGCTGACGGTGCGCAGAATCTTCGTCAGCAAAAACAAAACACACTTGGGAGAAAGCTCAGCAACTCGAAAGCAACCCGATGCAACGAGAGTCAGCTCGTTACCGACGTTCAAAAAGAAGTCGCCAACAATCTACCCAGAGACACGATCACCGAGACGATAATGGAAGTGTCCAGGTACAAGGTCGACTCGTCCGACGAGAACGACGAAAATGACGAACAGGCGATGAACAAGGATGTGTTGTGCGGAAGTTACGACAAGGGATCGGTGGAAAAGTCGCCGATGCAGAACTGCCAGCTCGATCGCAACGAACCTTACGACAGCGTGACCCAAACCATCATGGAGGTGTCGCGAGCGATACACACGACGGACGAGGCGGAGAAGAGAGACGAGAATCCGGCGTACACGAACGTGCGTGGGTCGAACGTCGAGAAGACGATCGTCGGAGATGACGAGGAGACGTGCGACAAAAGCGACATCGATCCGATTTGCTCAACCAGCTCGAAAGCGCCCAGTCCGGAACGATCGGAGGCCGAGGAGGTCGCGACAGTGGACGCAAAATCGAACACCACGTGCGAACCTGGAACTGAATCCGGATTTCGATCGTACGACAGCCCGCAGGACGCGCAAAGTCAAAGTCCAGTTCCCCGATCGTTGTTCAGCCCGCAACACGAGTCTCATGTCTCGGATTCGCAATCCAAAGAGAAGGAGACTTACGAGAGCGTCGATAAGGAAGAAGAGGATGAGGAAGAGGACGAGGAAGAGGAGGAGGAGGAGGAGAAAGAGAAAGAGAAAGAGAAAGAAAAAGAAAAAGAAAAAGAGAAAGAGAAAGAGAAACCTATTACGTCGAGCACAGTCGAATCTCAAGCCTCGGTCTCGTTCAACGCCACCGCTCCTTCGGACAGGAGTTTGGTCATCAAGATCTGCAGCAGGAACTCGCAGTTCACCGTCGCGACGGCCGTCCCGAGCAAGGAATCCGAAGAGAACAACAACGCCGAGGGATCTACATCGAAGGAAATGTCGAACGATTCGGAAAAGGTGAGAGACATCATGAGCGATCAGGCGATCGAGCTGGACGACAGCGATTCCGACAGCGACAAACTCGCGGTGGTCGATAGCAATCCCGAGGAGAGCGAAGAGGCGGAAGAGGAGAATGAGAAAGATAAATACGATGCAAAAAACGAGGAGGAGGTGAATCAGGAAGAGACGGACGGAATCGTGATTGGCGCGAGCAACGACGGGACGTTCAGCATCGCGGAAACAGTCGCTCCGAGCGACAACGTCGGCGAAACAATCGGTAACAACGTGGAAGAAAGAACGGATTTGATCGCGAACGACCAACCGAGCGGCCAGCCGATCGGCGACAACAACAGTGGCATCGCGTTGGCCGGCGAGGACGCACCGTATATCGATCTGAACATCGAAGGCACTCTGGACAGCATGGAACTGGAGGACCTTCTGAAGCGCTGCATAGAAACCGCCAGTCCCTTCTGCGTTTATTGCAATCACGCGCGACACATAGCCGTGAACGGCAAGCAACTAAGTCTGCACATGCTGGCGGAGCACAAATTCCAACCGCAGCATCCCGCGATAATAATACACGCGGAACAGTTCACCGCGCGCGTGAAGAGATCGCTCGACGAGCTCGAAGATCATTACTTCAATCTGGGCACGTACAACACCACGAACGGAACGTACAACGTGCCCGCCGTACTGATATACGAGTGTTTCCACTGCAGATTTCACACCGCGGTGCACAAGGAACTCTATCTGCATAATCGTAAGATGCATCAGAAGCCGATACTGATCTGCATAATGTGCAAGTCGACGTTCTACAGTTACAGCGAGCTTTTGTGCCATTTGTGTCCGGGCGTTTACTCGTCGGAAACGGTCACGTTGCGTTACCGGTGCTGCTTCTGCACGGTTGCGACTCTCCCGTCGGCGTTCCGGCTTATGGTTCATCTGCGCAAGCGTCACCACATCTGCGACGTTTGTCTCGAGGCGACCGGCAATCAGCAGCGTCTCTCGAATCACGTTTGGAAGCACAAGCTCAATCACATGTGCCACAGATGCGACATTACTTATCGCAACAAACCGGACATCACGAAGCATCTGTTCTGGAAACACGGAACCGAGAGCGTGCTTTGTCGGAAGTGCTTGCAGAAGAAGTGGCCGCACATTTATCACTTTTGCATACCGCCCACGGCTTTCGTCTGCGACGAGTGTAGCGTAAGTTTCAGTCGCGCGGTCGCGCTCAAGGTTCACAAGAGACTTCACTCCGGCGATCTGCCGTACGGCTGCGACGAGTGCAACGAGCGTTTCATATCGCGAAAGCTCTTGGCCAAGCATCAGGAAGCTCACAAGGAGGAGAAGATTCACGTTGACGTGGTCAACGTTTCGACGGACAAGGAGGAAGTGGACAAAGGTAACGCGTTGTTGACGGTTACCGACAGCGCAGCGGCGACCGCGGGAATCGTCGAGACTGCCAAACCCGAGGCTGTGAAAAGGGTGGTCGACGTTTACGACTTGCCGCCGCTCAATTTGTCGTCCGAGAGCGACACGGACACCGAGGACGGGAAGACGACCGCGGACAAACCGACGGAGAATGAAAAAAGCGGCGAGGAAAAGAAGACGACCGCGGAGACGAGCAAAACCGTCGAGGAGATCGGCGTAAATGACGACGACGCCGCCGGCACGATCAACGAGGACATGGCCGACGAGATGGAACGAAACGAGGAGGAGAAGAAGAAAGAGGCGCGCATTATGGACGGTATATGGGACAATTTTAAGACGTACGCCGCCAGCTTGGACGTCGAGGAGTCGGCCAAGAACGTCGCGCTGAAGGAGAGCGTGCCGGAAACCGACGCCGCGTATCTGAGGAGCATCATTCTGATAGATCACGACTATTGCGTGGTCTATTCGGACCCGGAGAAAGCCGGAGAAGACGGAGCGACCGCCGCCAAGGACAACGACGCGAAAGACGAACAGCGGAATAACGCCAAGTCCTCTGCGAGGACCCCGTCACCCACCGCCAGCCCCAACCGCAATGCGGACAGCGGTTCTTCGAGCGACAGCGACTCGAGCGCTTGCAGCAGTTCCAATTGCAGCTGCAGCAGCTCGTCCGGCAGCAGCTCGTCCGACAGCAGCTCCGATTCGGACAGTTCCACCGAGAGCTCGTCGAAGAAGCGATCCGGCGATCAGAAGGAACGGAAGAAGGAGAAGGAAACTTCGCGGGAGAACAAGTCGCAGTCAGTCGAGCCGGAGACCAAACCGACGACGGAAGTCACGACGGAACACAGTGCCGAGAAGCTTCTTGAAGTGACGAGCGAGCCTCCGGCGCCACCGCCGAAACCGTTGCTGCGGGAATCCGATCTGGAGACCGAGGAAACCGAGACGGACGAGGACTTTTACGACGAGAATCCGAAGTTGCACGCCGATCAAATTCTGACGGAGAAGCGCAATCAGTTGTTGGCGTCCGTCGCGCCCGCGTTGACGTCCACGGCGTTAACGCTCGCGTCGCAACAGCCACTTACGCCGCTGAACAACGGAATTGTGAACACGGAATCGATAGCGACGAGCGTTGAGGATCAGCGACCAGCGCAGCAGCAGCAGCAGTCGTCGCAGAAGAGAAAGATAAAGACGAAGAAACGACGGAAAGGCGAAAGGGTCGGCAATAGCAAACGTAACGCGACAAGCGCGGCGACTCCGGAGTCGATCAAGCTGAACATTCCCAAGACGTTTTATCAGAAGAATCCAGGATTCGCTACGTCGACACCGATGCATCCCGGCAGCAGGTCATCGACGCCGAACTTGCTGTCTACCTGCAATGATCTGTACGGCGGCGGTGTGACCACCACAATGGACATGATGCATCATCAGCAGCAACAGGTGTCGTCGGCCGCTAATATCGCCAGTATGAATCAGAACAGCGCCACGCCTGAACAAATCGAGAACAAAAGAGTCTCGAAGAGAAAACGCGTGCCGAAGCGTTTCTACGGTGATTCGAGCGACGACGAGCCGCACGAGAAGCAGCAGTCGTTCGGCAGGTGGCGCAAAAACGACGCCGTTGTAACCACCATCCCGGCTTTCGCGCCACTACCTACTGCCGCAACGCCCGCGGCGAATAATCCGAATAAACCGGTGGCACCGCCGAAAATCACCTTCAGCGCCAAGTCCGTCGCACCGCCTCCGTCGTACGGCAACAGATTGTTTCCCCCGGAACAGGCGACGAGCATCCAGCAGGCGCCTCTACCGGAGACGCTGCCGGTCGCCGCGTCCGCCACCGAATCCGACGATCCGGGCGAGAGCAGCAGCGACAGCAGCGAATCCGAGGCGGAGACGGAACAGGCGCCCACTAGGACCTCCGGCATCAAGACCTCGACCGTCGTTCAAGACGGCGCGGCGACCACCGGCGAACGGAACAGTAATGTCACCAAGTATTGTTACTGTCGGTGCCCGTACGACGAGATGTCCGAGATGATAGCGTGCGACGGGGCGAACTGCCGCATCGAGTGGTTTCACTTCGAGTGCGTTGGCATAATGGTGCCGCCCAGGGGCAAGTGGTACTGTCCGGACTGTCGGAAGAAACACGGTATCGTTCAGAACAACGACGATTACTGCGATTGATAGTTTGACGTAGTGCGACGAGTTTTGTTTCCCCGATGCGACACGACGACATTCTGTTACCAAACCGATCAGATAATAATCGTTGCTTTTTTTTGGGCATGATGAATCTAGAATCTTTTTTCTTTCTTTTTTCTTTCTTTTTCACAAGTGAGAAGAATATATAAAAAAAAAAAAAAAAAGCAAACAAAAACAATGCTACACTGTTCCATGTTAATATTTTTCTTAAGTCGATATATAGAAGAGAGAGAGAGAGAGAGAGAGATATGGAGCGAATGTGTGCGTTGCGAGTGTGTTGCGTTTGTACATATAACTGTTGTAAATACGTCCTAGAGTTTGTAAGGAGAAAATGAAGATGTGGTTTTTCTTGTGTACATTTCTTTGTACTTCTTTTAAACGAGACGGCGCGCCATGTAATATATATATAAAAAAAAAAAA